>NC_134403.1:326411274-326727887 GCF_038048845.1 Mixophyes fleayi | reverse complement strand
CCATGATGCCACAGATCTTTACGAAGATCATGGTGGGGATGGCAGCACAGTTACGTTCATTAGGAATATTCATAATCCCCTATCTGGGCGATTTGCTCACAAAAGTGGACTCAGATCCATCTCTCTCTGACAGTCAAAGTGCTGGAATGGCACAGCTAGATCCCAGATGGTTCCCTGTCAGCAGATGGTGTTCCTCGGCCACACCAGAGCGCATGAGATGTTTCTTCTGATCAGCAAGATGTGCTCTCTTCAGGCCCTGGTGAGGAGGGTCCTAGACTTGAGTGCTCTTCATTGCACCTCTGAATCAAGTTGATGGGAAAGATGGAGTCCACGGTTGAAATGCTCTCGTATGGTAGGTTCCATTCTCTGACATTTCAGTGGGACCTCTTGTCCAACTGGTCCAGATACCATCTTCAGCTGGCCTTACAGACACTTCACTTTTGACTCTCAGATGTGTCTCTATCTCTCCATTGGTGTGTAAACATCTTGGAACTCCAAGCCATGCTGCTAGCAGGACAAGCAGGCTCAGTCACTCCTTCAAGAATCTCCAGTCCTCCTTCAGCTGGACAATGCCACAGCAGTGGCTGATATAAATCCGCAAGGTGACTGACAGGGATTTCAAAGGTGCAGACCTTCCTCTAGTGGGTTCTACACATCCAGCCCCCTTACATGCCACCCACAGCACTGTGGGACCTGATCTAGGTTCTTGGGGTCCTCCTGACTTCTCCCTTTGAGCTGTGGGAGTCAATTAATCTACGGTTCTGGTTTGCCACGATGACAGGGAGCACGGTTCCCTCCTTCTAGTCCAAAGTTGTTTCTGGACTTCACCTCAATCAGGAGATTGTGGTCCCAGTCTTCCAGGAGGCGGCTGCCTCTTCAGGTCAGGGTTCCTTAGCGCTGGTGGATGCTGTTCGCGCTTTATCGATTTACGTTGACAGAACAGCCACTGTGCAGCAAACGGATTCCCCTGTCGTTTCGTACGAAGCTCACAAAAAGGGCTGGCGAGATACAAAAAGATCCATCGCAAGGTGGATAATGTCCACCATCAAGCAGGCTTATGTTAGTTACGTTTGGCCTGTGCCTCCTGGGCTGCACGTAACGGACTTTCAGTGGATAATCTCCGCCGGGCGGCCACCTGGTCCTCTGTTCACACTTTTACCTGTTTTTATCGCTTTAATGTTTTTACATCTCCTGAAGCGAGTTTTGGGCGTAAGATTTTGCGTGCTGGGTTGACAGAGCATTTTTCCCTCAGAAAGCTGCTTTAGAATAACTTACAGCAAGCAATCTACTCAGTCATGAATATTAGTGCATACTGCTTGTTCTGATCCTCACCTGGCTGTAAATGTGGTATCGGTGAGGCTGCGTGAAGATTGTGTAGGAGGGGAAGGAGATGTGATGTCAGGGTTCAAGTAGGACCGGAGTTATGATTCTAAGCTTTCGGTATAGACAAGCCTAAAGAAAATACATTATCTTAAAAGAACAATTTTGAAGTTAGTGTTCCCTTAAAGCATTGCACATAGATAATTAACTACACATCTACTCCCAGAGCCCATGTCTTGTCATACAGAAATATGAATGTTTAAGTATACTGTTTATACAGTTATTAGTAACCAGGTGTAGTTACAGAAAGAACCTCTGGGGACATGACCTACTTTGGTTAAAGTTTGTATGCCAAGAGTGAGAGATTCAGTTTGCAATTATATTTCTTTTTAATTGTGTAATTTGCATACATATGTCTCTTGACTTCACTGCTGGGTCTTGTTGAGTAGAGGGGAAAAGGAGCAATTTAAATATCCCATACTAATCAACAATATTAAGAGAACACATTGGGCATAATTCAACAAGGAAAGTAATGCAAAAAATGAGAGTTTTCTCCTGGACAAAACCATGTTACAATGCGAAGGGTAGAAATTAGTTTATTATTTTGCACTTAAGTTAAATACTGTCTGTTTTTTCATGTAGCACACAAGTACTTGATAGCTTTATTTGTACACTGAAATTTAAAGTTGATCTAGGTCATGCCCTATCCAACTATAAATCTGTCACCACATTTTAAATTTGCCTCCCCCTCCAATGCAACATAGTTTTGCCAAGGTGAAAAGTTACTAATTTTTTTTTGCTTTACTTTCCTTAATGAATCAGGCACATTGTGGTTAAAATGATCATTTTCCCTCCAGAAATGCTAACTAAGTATAAGGACCACATTCATTGTCTATTAAAAGTCTCCAACTTGACAGAAGATCTTCTCCTATTGGACATGTAGGTGTGGGGGAGTCAACAAGGATTCATATGAAATATGGTGAGCCAGTGACATTATTTAATTATTTGTTTTTCAGGAGCTTCGGCCTCCAGCACTCGATATCAAAGAGGAGGAACTGGGAGATCTGGTTGAGAAGGAAATGGCAGCCACCGCGGCAGCTGTAGAAACAGCTGCTTTAAGGATTGAGGTGATAAAAAGGCTTTCAGGGGAACATGGGAATAAGAGATAATTAATGATATTTAAACACAGATAAAGCAATCTTTTGTGCTCAAGCGCAAGATTAAGGAATATGCGCTCGCACACTGATTGCTGTAAACAGCCATTGAAATTTAAAGCACAGTAGTTTACAATTTATTGGACAGCCTTGGCTCAATGAAAGTCCTTGCGTAGAAAACAATTGTCCCTCGGGACACTGTAATGGCCACCAGCATGTCAGCCACTATAGCCAAACTAGCCATGCTCTTCAGTAGCTTCCTTGTTCAGAACCATACATGTGGACTAATATGGAAGCTGTGGCGGGGTGCTGGTGGTGTACAAGAGGGATTGTGGTGGCAGAGGATAGACTATCCTTAGGCAAATAGGACACTAAATTAAAATTCACTGTGCAACAATCTTTGCCTGGTGCTGTCTAGCTCTGCTGCCACAATAATTGAAATAAATCTTGTGTTAAGTAAAGATAACATACACTCTCACAGAATTGTTCAATCAGTCATAGACAAATAGATGGGGCTTTCAAAGAGAGTCCAATCCATCCACCTTGACACACTAAATTAAAGTACACTACCTTGGTTGTTTGGTACTAGGGTGCTGTGATCTAACAACCAGATACTTAAATTGTGTTATCGTACTCTGTGTATTGGCTCATCATCATCATCACCATTTATTTATATAGCGCCACTAATTCCGCAGCGCTGTACAGAGAACTCACTCACATCAGTCCCTGCACCATTGGAGCTTACAGTCTAAATTCCCTAACATACACATACACAGACAGACTAGGGTCAATTTTGTTAGCAGCCAATTAACCTACCAGTATGTTTTTGGAGTGTGGGAGGAAACCGGAGCACCCGGAGGAAACCCACGCAAACACAGGGAGAACATACAAACTCCTCACAGATAAGGCCATGGTTGGGAATTGAACTCATGACCCCAGTGCTGTAAGGCAGAAGTGCTAAACACTACACCAGGCTCATGTGACATTTCAAATAACCTCGCTTATTCTCTGTGTCAGCCTAGAAGAGTTATTGAAATGAAAAAACTTCCCTTTCTCTACTCAACTGTAATGTAATGAATTCAGATGAGAAGATAACACCTCTGCGCTGTGATAATAGTAACCTCACTATACGTTTTCTCCCACAGGAAATGCTCAACAAATCACGGACTGATGATACTGGGCTAAAATTACAAGTCAATGAACAGTAAGATATTTCCCAGTAAGGTGTTTCTTCTCCGTTCTGTTTTTTTACAGCTGACAGAGGTGGGCAGAAGCTGACATAGGGGTCATTGATTTCTATGGAGAGATAGCAGTGCAGTCTACATGATGATGACGGAACAAGGACAGGAAAAAACACTCTCCCCTGGCCCTGCTCTGTCATTCGTGTTGTTAAGACAACCACGTGTCCTGCACCGATGTCTCTCAATAGGGATCGGTTATCTCTCTGTGAGTTTCTGTCTATCCTCCATTAATGTCCATGTGCCTTAAACATATGTGATTTTCTTCTGCAGGATCCTGGGGTCATGCACAGATCTCATGCAGGGAATTCAAGCTTTGATAAAGGCCTCAAAGGACCTTCAAAAAGAAATTGTGGAGAGTGGAGGGGTCTGTAAATCTATTGCTTTTGTTGGATCTGTATTATTCCAATTATTAACTAATTGAAGTTACTTTTGTGTCCACAGCAAAGATGTGTTATGTTATCCATTCTTTAGATTTCTGGTAATGCATGATTCTTTAGGAGCACAGGTTGAATTTAAGGTTCTTTTCAATCCAGAAACACATTGCAAGTGCTATTGTGTTATCACAAAAGTCTGTTTGCAGTCAGTGCTTCTATTTCTACACAACTGCATTGGTGTTGTGTGATGAAATATATACACAGGACAGTGTCTCAGATAATGAGGTTTGTAGGATTGCCTTACTATGTGCAATGTTTGCAAATACAAAATGAAGAACTAGAAATGTACCACTTCCAGTGCTGCCAACAATCAACAGTCTCACTGTCCCTCACTCAGGGGCATGAGCAGCACCTTCTAAAGCACTTGCTTCATCTTCAGTCAGAATTAACAATATAAAACGATAATAACCTGGCGCTGACAATATAACCAACCCTTGAGTGGAATGTCCCAAGAACGCCGCTGATCCAAGGGATGTGTCACCTCCCTAAAAAAGTAATATACAAAACAAACTGGACAGCACGAAAATGAGACATCCACTGGGTACATACCCAGTGGATGTCTCATTTTAGCGCTGTCCAGCTTGTTTTGTATATCATCTTCAGTCAGGTCACAAGCAGCAGTTAGCACATGGATGCACCTTTTGTTCTGCGGTTCCCCCAGAACCTCTGCCTGCATGCTGTATTTTTTTATTAATTAATCACCATCCACTCTCCCAATGGAACTTGGGAGGGGAAGGGGTTGTTGCTTTAGATTCCCCCATATCTACAATGGGCTTTGGGTATCTCCCAGGCTTGTCCTCATGTTCTATTACAGAGGTTTTCTATACTGCACATGAGCTGTACACCCGCTTCCATGATTGGGCAATCACTGCTAATTAGGAAGAAACATTATCTTGGGGGTAACCCTTTTAGCCCAATAGCCTTCCTTCAATCACTGAATCATTGACTTGTGCATATGGCCCATTGCATTATGGGGTTTTTTTTTCTAATAATTTCCATCTTTCTCAATCCCTACTAACTATTGTGTAAACATACATAAGCAATTTGTATTTCTAGTATAACTGTAGTGCTGTAGAGCCCCAGATTTTACTCAGTATTTACTCTCATTATCTGTACACCATATTTATTGTGGGTTTTTTCTGCAGGGTGCTGCATCTACCAAAGAGTTTTATGCCAGAAACTCACGGTGGACGGAAGGATTGATATCCGCTTCCAAGGCAGTAGGTTGGGGAGCTACTGTCATGGTGTAAGTATACATCAATTACCAAAAAGATTAAAAAAAGCGGCACAGCCCTGATGCCTTGTTCTACTGGTGCCCACACAGGGGGGTGCTTTTAACAAATTGGATATATGTGGCTATTTGACTGTCTGGTTAAACGGTGTTACCTATGGGTCCCAATTTCCTTGGTTGTATGACGCCTGCACACATATTCAAATCACTCATTTCTATAATGGACGCAGTTCATGATAGGAAAGGATTCCCTGACCATTATTCACTCATGCGCTATGCTTACTATGCCAAGTCCACCCCCTCCCTCCAGCGTAGATGTTTGGTACACTGGGATGGATTGGCTTCACCTGTGCTGAGAGTTGTTTGTCTGTCAGCTCCTCATTGGATCTAAGCTAGTGGTATTATTGGCTAACTGTGGAGATTTAGAAGGCAAACGTTGAAGACTGCAGCTCAAGTAAGAGCCGTTCCGTTACTTGTTTCAATATAATAGTTTAGTTCAGTTTTTGAATAACATACCTTGGTAAAGACATTGTTGTGTTGCAATAGAACAAGTTGTTAGTTTCTTGCTACTGCTGTATTATTCTCTCAGTGTTTGGCCTCTCCCGTTGTTCATCTTTTCCCTCTTTTCAGGGACGCTGCAGACCTTGTGGTCCAAGGACAGGGGAAATTTGAAGATATCATTGTTTGTTCCCATGAAATTGCAGCGAGCACTGCCCAACTTGTGGCAGCCTCCAAGGTATGGTCTGAGCACTTTAACTAGATCAGATATCCTGAGCCAAATGCTATTACTTTCCTTAGTAAAAATGCGCAAAAAACTTTCTGATTTTACGACCTGATCCTCGGTCTTCTTGTGTATGGGAGTCTAGAGGTTTCTACTGATGTTGCTACTGTCTACAATATGTTCATATATTCACCAGGACTGTCGCAATTGTCTTCATAAAACAAATAACCAAAGTCATATATTAGATTTTGTTAAAGCAATAATTCAATTTCTTCAGCTAAAAAAAACTCTTAGGAGAAAAAAAGTTTGAAAGGTTTATTAATTAAAAAAAATTAAAAGCTTGCGCTGTGATAATATTATTAGCTCAATTTCAGTCCTGAAATCTTTGGTCGTCCAAAAGACCAGACAATTACTTTTAGTACCAACCAAAGTAGGTTGTACTACAATTTACAAATGTCATATTACTATTGGCTGAGAAGGTATATAGGCGTGTCTTGATCCTTTTGGCTCTCCTGGATGCAATGGAGAAATTGGAGAAGTTTGTGCAAATCTTTGTTCAACATCTCTGATTGGAAACATGTTCTTTTGAATTAACTCCTTCATTCCTGTTCATATCCCTCTCATCAGCTCACACGCCAGGATCCAATAATATAACATATGACATAATAAAACCACATCAAATATAAATGATATACTAAAATAAGATAAAACAATGTAAATATTTTCATGCTAAATCAATTGACTTTATCCCCCAAAAAATATCTTTGACAGTTTTCATCAGCCACATGTTATAGACGTGATGATATATTACTGTGCTCACTAATCTCTGTAGGTAAAGGCCGAGAAAAACAGCGCTAACCTGGCTAGACTGCAGCAAGCCTCAAAAGTTGTAAATCACAATGCTGCTGGTGTGGTGGCGTCTACAAAGTCAGTCAAGTCGCAGATTGAAGAAAAGGGTAAGTATATGTTGTTTTGGTTATGTGTGCTGCATCTAAAGTATTGTACATTATTACCAACACCAGAGGTGGAACTAGTGAGCTGTGGGCCCCTAGTGCAGCGAAGTGGGAAGGAGGGAACCAGGGCCCACAGCTCACTACTTCCGACCCTCTGCATCTGCTATTCAGCGGTCCCCATTATCTCCATGGGCCCCGGTGCTTTGCACCTGCTGCACCAATGGTAGTTCTGCCACTGACCAACACTTAGAGCCTGATGCTGAGTTGAACTTATGCCGGTTTGCGTAGTGTATACTGCACAAATTCTCACTGTGCATGCTCACAAAGAGACTGGGCCCGTATGTGCCAATGCAGACTTGAGCGTAGCTCGCAATTGCGCCTGCTTTCAACTGGAGAGGTGGAACGGGGGAGGGAAGGGAAGTATGATGTAGGCTGAGTACAGTAAGGGGGCGTTCATACATATGTGGCTCATGCAGACCTGCAGACAGTTTTAGGAGGCAGGTACACACTGATGATGATGATTTAGCGTAAACCAGGCACATATGTTGCATACACGGAGTTGGATTCTTGTGGAGACTTGTAGAGAGCTGTATATGGGAGGATATACTCTATTTTGCGCCTGCTGTCTTTTAGCATAATTTACAACCATTTTGCAGACACCTCTGCATCATGCCCTTTGTGTGTTGTAATAGATGGCAATGGTTGAGTAGCTAGTTCCTAAACAGAACAAGTTCTAATTATAAATGTTATGTTGCCAAGAAGTTTAAGGCAAAGGTCACTTTGTTGGTCATGCCAAGTCTTTTCTCTTTCCCACAGACACAATGGACTTCTCTAGCATGACTCTAACACAGATCAAGCGCCAAGAGATGGACTCCCAGGTAACGGCCATAACTAAGGGCTAAACTTCTTCTACACAGCTCCTCTCCCACCTTAAGAAAATGGATTTGAAATAGCTACCATGAAAGTGTTTTGTCTTCGGCACAATAATTCTGTCTATTAACTAACATTACATTCTAACTAACAGAATGGTTTGCGTTTGGCAGGTGCGTGTTCTCGAGCTAGAAAGCCAGTTGCAAAAGGAGAGAGAGAAACTGGGGGAGCTCAGGAAGAAGCACTATGACTTAGCTGGTGTCTCAGAGGGATGGGGTGATGGTAAGTAAATGATGGATATTACTCATACCAATGAGGGCTTAGTATGGAATTATTATAATGTTTTGACTGAAGCCCAGATTTGTGGAACTTAAATATGTACATTTTACAGGTCATATTTTACTGTATTCTGTATTTTTGTTTTTCATTTTTAAGAGCCTATAAAGCAGGGTGTAGTTGCTCAAGCATTCGTATGATTTCACAAAAGGTTGTTGCATTTTTGTGGTTCTAAAATGACCTTTAAAATGACAGTCGGATCCTTGTTTGTTCAAAGTAGAAATCCCCTTTAATTTAACAAGAAATAATGCTTACCCTATTACTGAGTGTAGCAAGGGTATAACACGGGAATTTCCATGCCTCAGCTGGTAATGCCAAGCAAGTATGCTAGAAAAGTCCCTATAATTGTGGCTCTTGGCACTGGTACTGCCTATGGGCAATAACTCAAGTTTAGTTCAGAGAAGAGGAAATGTGGCAAAAAATGTGATGCATATTTTTTTTCCAAAACATTTTATTTGCAATTTCAAGACACAAAACACATAGTAGATATGCAACATATGATTTTCAATTAGCAACATAAACAACGAATGTATGCATCAGATAATCATGTAACAATACAAAAAGGAGATAATAGGAGATGCATATTTGAATTGTGGTGGAGTTGTTTCCATTAAGGGAGCATTTACTTGCTATCAAACATAACATAACCAGAGTCAAAATCAATGCATCAGACGATCTTCATTCCACTTTTCTATAGTTCTTATACAACATTTTATACATTGTAAATTTTAAATATACTGTGTATTAGGTATTAAGTATTAGCAGAGGGGAAGGAGAAAGGGTGGGGAGATAATATTGTATACTTTCTGTTCTTTGTACACGAGAAACCAAAGAAAATAGCCAGCAAGATTAATTAATTATCCGAGCCTAACCGTCTATACAAGGACCATTTGGTAGACTCAAATATTTTGAGAATATCACCCTGTTGGGATTTTGGCAATGACTCCACATAGAGACCCCATTTAGAAGAGAACTTACGTACCCCCTTCTCAACACCTGGAGAGATCTGCACATATATCACAGAAGAGGAGTTCTAGTAACTCCAATTGTACATCCCTTAGGAATGGGGGAGCGGAGGAAGTCCAGTTGCGTAGAATTGCTTTTTTTGCCACTGTCAATGCCACTGTTAAAATTTGTATAATAACAGAAGGCAAACTATCTTTGCAAGTGTCAAAATAACAGTAGAATGGGGTCTCCATGTCACGTAACCTTAAAAACAGAGTTTAGAAAGGCAAATATTTTGTTCCAGAAGCGAGATATTTTTCTGCATTCCCAAAAGTTATGATAGAATGTGGCTGGGCTTTGTTTGCATTTTGGGCATGAACTTCTCTCCTCCGATATGAAATGTCTTCTCTGTGAGTGTGATGTATAAGCTCTGTGTAACCCTTTTATATGAACCTCCTGCAGTTTCACTGAGATTGTGATGTATATTTTTAATTGCATGTTTAATCATACCCCAGTCCTATTATTTACCACTAGCAATATTTCAAACAGTATTGCAATAGTGAATCAGAAAAATAAAAACAACTTAGATTTTAGGATAAAAACTACCATTAATATTATTATTATTATTATTATTATTATTATTATTAATAATAATATATGATATTATTGATATCAACATTCAGTGGACACACACACTAGGGGAGAATTCTGAAAACTAGCATAAACGTTATTGTTCAAAGAGGTGCTGTAACCCATAGCAACCAGGTGTTTGCTTTTCTTAACTGAATTTGAAAATGACAAATTAATCTGATTACTATAGGTTTTGGCACTTTTTGCACTGTTACATGTGCACCTGTCCTCAGTTTTGCACTGGATGCAAAGAATGTAATTGTCTTGTATTCTGTTTTTCTACCACAGCGGCTGAATAAACCGTATCCAACTTTCTCTCGCGATACTGAATGCACACACAGCGGACAACTCGGAAAGCACACGTCTATGGCATTCAAATCCAATCTCCTCAACACAGCCAGGACTGACCAGTTCCAGCCGACACTGAGTATTTCCAATGAGCTACAGAATGGCAGCAGGACAATAAATAAGATGCACCAATGGTGCACAGGAGAGGAACGGGAAACCTGGCCAAACTTTATAATGCCCATCACGCTCCACCAACACTCTCAATGCTTAGAAGACAAATATATCCAATTTCCTGACGTATTCTTTAGATTAGGATCAAACACAGAGAGAATAAAGATGTGGAATGGTGACTGTGAGGTCGGAGAGCCACCTAAAATAGGACTGTTGGCTGCTTATTAGCAGTGTTCACTAGATAAATTAAATGATGTGGAACGACCAGGAGCACAATTAGGCCTCATAGTGGACACATAAGATAAACCTTCAGCTACTATTGTCTTATTTATATTAGCTGGCAAAGGAGATAGATTATAACTTTTGCCTTACAGGATGTTGACCCAACTCTAGACATGGGAAGCGAGAATTACTGTATGTGGCCATGGGAACTCTTACATCACTACTGCTGTAAACGTACACACAGCGCAGTTCTCTGGAAGCATAGGAATTCATTTTCATTTTGACTAAACATTGACTAAACATTTAGAATTGTTTGAAAGGCTACAATATTATATATTGTAAACATGCGCAGTGTGAGCTGCAGTGAAAATAAGTGGGAGAAAAAGCACTGATGACCTGTGATCATTCGATAGACAAAACACAGCACTTTGTGTTTTCACAATGTCATTACAAAGCCTGTCTGAATCCTCACCATCTGATGGTGCTGTCTGGGTATCCTTCCCGGTGCTATCACGTCCTGTTCTGCCATCTTTGGATGCAGCAAGAGAAGACACAAAGCGTTATTTTAGGCTGCTGAGTCTGAACACACTGTGAGATTAACAGAAGACATTATATAGGCCATGGTGTTATAATGACTTCACATGTGTGCCATTATATGTGACACACGTAGATGTCACTTCATTTACACACAAATAAACCATCTTCATTTTTCTGATTATCTTCTTTATTATTTATTTATGTCAATAATGTCAACAGCTGAACAAATGAAGTTCTAAAAATTTAAAAAGTTGGATTTATGAACCTCATTTCCCAAAGAGGAATAACTCACACTCTTTATTTTGGGCCACTTTATGGACAAGCTTTAAGGCTAACAATGGACTTTGTTTTATGGGCATCATACTCTGTATGCAATGGACTTTTAAATCATCCGTTACATAACAATCATTTGCTGGAAAGTGAATCTACAACTTGGTGGTAAATGTATTATAGTTCGATTTTTTTCATTTGCCATTACAAGCCAGCGCCGCTTTAAATTTTAGCTGTAAACTCGCCGATTTCCGGCGACTTGAAAAAATCGGACTATAATACATTTACCCCTTGGTTTGCTATAGTAGTATTTACAGAATTGATGTTACTAATAATTTAATTATCTTTAAAGTATTCTGCTTATACTCTAGAGAAAGAGTTCTAATCAATCAGATAACTGAAGTTGAAGCGTTTATGGAGGCCAGTTTACAGTTCAGTTCTGAGGTAAACTGTCTTACCTCCATATGCTGCATGCAGCTTCATTGTTCAGATAACATCTGGATCTGGGATCAAACTAGTTTTTATATATTTAACATGTATTTAATGGCCATGCTGCCTTGCCTTGCCTTGCCGGGAATTACCCGGGTTGCACCATTCATACTGCAGGCGAGCGGGGTCCAACCCGGGAATTACCCCTCGCAAAATCCCGGGTCTAAGTCCCGGGATTTTAGACCCGGGATTTTGTGGTTGGACCAGGGTTTCCCAAATCCAGTCCTCAGGGCTCCCTAACAGTGCAGGTTTTCCATATCTCCTTGCTGGAGCACAGGTGTAGTCATTACTGACTGACACATTGTAACAGATCCACAGGTGGTCCTAATTATGTCACATGTGATCCGGAAAACCTGCACTGTTGGGGAGCCCTGAGGACTGGGTTTGGGAAACCCTGGGTTGGACTATTCATACTGCACCAAGACCTGGGTTTTTCAGCGTGCCTCTTCAAAAACCCGGGTTTTTGGTGCAGTATGAATGGGGTATTATCTGTAAATAGTGGTGCACTTGTAAGTTGCCATTGTCCCAATATCGTAAAATACACAGTAAATAATGTGCAAGATCTATTTATTAGATTTAGGCTCCTTTAGAC
Source organism: Mixophyes fleayi (assembly GCF_038048845.1). Classification (NCBI taxonomy): domain Eukaryota; kingdom Metazoa; phylum Chordata; class Amphibia; order Anura; family Limnodynastidae; genus Mixophyes; species Mixophyes fleayi. The sequence continues at coordinate 326,715,483 of NC_134403.1, read as the reverse complement.
ACTGTCAGTGTAACATTCCTATAGGTTGGTGTTGTTGAGTGTAGTGTGGATCGTACCTGGTCTCCAGATGCTCTTCTTTAGTTCACGACACAGCAGTGGGACAGAGAACCCTCTGGTCCCCAATACAAGTAGGACACCAAAAATTAACTAACGTCAAATTTATTATTCAGGAAAAATATATTACTAAAATGTTTTTGGGGGCAAATAATAATTAGAGTCAAATACCATATAATTACAATTTTCTACTTATAAACAATGCAACTCACAAATATTTTACTCAATCTAAATCAATATTCACCGTCTTTGAGTGTTTTGGCAACAGTTATGGAAATAGCACAGCGGATTTAAACACATCTTTAGATGTCTACATACAGCATGTCAGATAAGACAATTACTATATTCATTTCTCTATGAACAATCAGTAGTATTTATAGAAATTAATGTAGTTAGGCAATATGGATGCCAACCATAAAATGGAGGATGTCTCTGAGTTGGCTACAGTTATAATGGAGGTTCTGTGTGACTGTGATGTAAGATTCTCTGTCACTGGACACACATCACACTTACTGTATCTGGTGACTAAACATAACCTTCAGCCAAATGTTCAGTACATTTCTTCTTATAAATTGGGAATAATAAATAATACTAATATTCTGATAAATATGTGAAACCATTTGAGGTTTTCCTGTCAGAGTAATTGTCACTTGTAAACAGGTAAATATATCTCACTGTTTCATCCTCTTCTGTTATCTCTTTCTATATCTTTATCAATTTCTCTTTATAATGTTATCTCTCTCACATTTTTTAATGCCTGTCTCCGATTTCTTTCTCACTGTGGTCTCACCACCTGTCACACAAAACACAGAACTTTCCAGCAGCTCTCACAGACTGGACTTTTCTGGGTCTTAAAGTCTCTCCAGTATCATGCTGTGACAGTCCTGTTTCACTGAGTCCTAGTGCCCAACAGTTCATGGGTATCACATCAGCATTTGTAATAAATTCCCGTGGATAGTATTAGAAATGGTTGAATTGATGTGCCTCTTCTAGCATGATGGTGTCGATTTCACATGTCAGATCAAACTGTAGTATTTCATCAATACTCTGTATCCTGCGATATATTAATGTCATGTAAGCATTGCTTGTTGTTATGCAACATTTCTAGCATATGTTTAATAAGAGTACAAGGAAAAGAACATTCCCCAGATGAAAAAGCACCCCTATGTACCACTCACTCATAATACACCTGTATAGGTGCAGTTCCTTGCTTGCCAGAGCTGAACCATGCAGGGCAAATCAATATGGAATCTGTACGTCCTCGTTCTCCCAAGCCCCACCAAACAATATTATGGGCTCTAAAATAATTATACTGATGATAGCAGGGTGGAAACAGTTCTTATATAGCCTCACCGTCGAGACAGGAGTTGAAGTGAATAAAGCTGCAAATCAAGACTCGGGCAGTAGAACAAACAATTCAAACACGTCTTTGAAATATTAAAAACATGTAAAATCCAAGTGGGCTAATGAGGGAAGGATTTAACAATTCTTTGAATTTTATACTGATTTGGGGGTAAATGTATCAAGCTGAGAGTTTTCCGGCGGGTTTAATCAGATTCTAGCTATCATTTATTTAGTGCATTCTACAAAATGACAGCTAGAATCTGATTGGTTGCTATAGGCAACATCTCCACTTTTCAAACCCGCCGGAAAACTCTCAGCTTGATACATTTACTCATTTATGTTTGTTGGGACTGAACTTAAGGTATTCTTCAAAGGACAGAGATCAAGTTATTCAATTATTCATGTATATTATTTATTAATTAATTAATCTTATAGGTACTGCACTTTCAGATTGAGTCCTTTATCTTGAAAATACTTATGGCAATCTAATATTTAATTATAATTTATTTGTATTTATTATTAACAAATAATTAGATAAGGACCGTCCTCATACAAAGCGTAAAGATAATTCAAGAACTGTCTGGTTTGACCATCGATTTTGACAAAAATGGATCCAATTTGTGTGGTGTTAGTATTTAACTTATGTGCAAAACAGAATGCTAATTTGCACCCCTTGCATTGTAACATGGTTTTGTCCAGGAGACTGAAATAAGAAGTTTCCTGAGTTAAGATACTTAATGAATCAGGCCCAAACACTGTATGGTCATCAGATCACCAACTATTGTTACTGACTATCCCTAATTTCCAGGTATAGTTCCAGATGTTAAAGATGTTCCCTTGAAAACGTTGGTCCATGGAAATAACCCCGATAGTAAAATGCTGGCACGCATGCATGTGATGTTTGGAGGTGTAGTTCCCTATGTCGGATTACTCTGCCCCACTCAAGACATGTACAGCAGTAATGTCCTTGTAATCCTACCTCCCAACTGTTCCTATATCGGCGGGACAGTCCGTATTTTATGGCTCTGTCTCGCTGTCCCACCCGGGGACATGTTTTTCCCATGGGTGGGAATGTTGGCAGTGGTAAATAGGTGCTGTGCACCTGCTTTTGCTGCGTGCTGCAGTGTTTGGAGGGGAAGGGAGTTTTCTAAGGGGCAGCCTAATGCTTCACAGCACTAGGCAGCCGTCTGGGGGAGTGACCACGCCCCCACTGTGACGTGACCACGCCCCCTGACCTAATGCCAGGTACGTTGGGAGCTATGTTGTATAAGAATAAGAAATAGGTAAAATGTATTACTTTTGGATGACCTAAACACCTACCATCTGGCAATGTTTACTAAATACATGGCATTGTTTTCGTTACATGAGCAAGCAGTGTTTTATATTCATTGCTCTGAAAACATCACACATATCTGTCATGGATTCAATGGTTATGGTAACCAATGGTTACAGCATAAGAGGGCTGTGTCATATCCAAGGGCATCAACAATAAACAACTCTGTCTGCTTAGATAAAGATGTGGCGGATAAGCCTGAAAGGACAAGCAAGGTATTTAGTAAATGTTGTATGATGGCATGTGCAAAACAATGTATTAAAGAGATCTGAAGGTGGGGTAACCCTATAAAGGAAAATTTAACACCGTATCATATAAATTAACATATGAGTAAGAATAATTCACATCCATTTATAGCAAAATGTCTAAAATAAGTCTGGCACGGAATCAATAAGGTATGAAAAGTGCGGCATGCGCATGCTGGTCTATGCTGACTCCAATATGTCTTATGTTGGATCTGTACTCCGAATAGTTCATTCTATGTAATTTCACAGATGCTCAATGATATTCAAATATTATGACTTTTTAAGCTGAATGCATTTTGGCAACAACGAATCACATTAAATATAGATAGGAACATTAAGACCTACTTGCCTTTTAATGTCACCACTCAAATTTCCCTTGCTAAACCATGATATCTACTAAGTGTTTTGCTCTGGTGTGGAAGTGGAAATAGAGCTGGTGTCAATAAACCTCCTGTCAATCACTGGTTTATATATTGGGTCTTGACCTGCCCACTGCTCATCATTCTCTGTCAATAGCGGAAGAAGCTTCTCACTAATACCAATATAGAGGCATGCTGCTGCTACTAGGCCCTGATTTGTGAATGGCAACATAAGCATAGAGCTGGAGAACTGCAGGGCCAGTGAGACTGCCATTTGTTTTATCATATTACCACACTTTGTTTTATGTTTCCCTACTAGCATAAAAAAAAATCAGTGATTGTTTCTGTTTCCTTTTAGGTCGCCTTAATTAGTTTTATATGAATGGGATGTGGTAAGGTTTGGAAGATGGTGATCTGAGGCAATGTGGTGTACAGAGATGAAGGAAGTACAACAGAAAAAAACGTTCTTGGGTAGCATAAATGCACAATCTGGGCCACTCTACTTCCTGTTTATTTGAAGTACCTCCTATGCATGTAACTTCAGGTATAGACAAAGGCATTGCACCTCATGTAAAAAGGGAAGCAGCTTACCTTCTCCATCAATTGATCGAGCTGCCAAACTATAATATACATAACTTACAAATATGAGACACATGACCAGTAACTGCAGCACCTTAAAAAACTGTGGGACCAGCATTGATTAGTCCTTGAAGATCTTGATGATCCTATAAATGGTTGATTTAGGTGCCATCTTACTAGCAGCAATATTCTTGCCTGTGAAGATCTTTTTGTGCAAAGCAATGACTCGTGTTTCCTTGCAGGTAACCATGGTTAACAGGATGAACAATGATTTCAAGCACCACCATCCTTTTAAAGCTTCAAGTCTGTTATTGTAACTCAATCAGCATGACAGAGTGATCTCCTGCCTTGTCCTCATCAACACTTTCACCTCTGTTAACAAGAGAATCACTGACCTGATGTCAGCTGGTCTTTTTGTGGCAGGGCTAAAATGCAGTGGAAATGTTTTTGGGATAAAGTTCATTGTCGTGGCAAAGAGGGACTTTGAAATTAATTGCAATTCATCTGATCACTCCTCCTGACATTCTGGACTATATGCAAATTGCCATCATAACAACTGAGGCAGCAGACTTTGTGAAAAAAATTATTTGTGTCATTCTCAAAACTTTTGCCCATGACTGTACATGCAGAACACTGCAATATGTTTCTGTCTCAGCCAGTCCTAGTTTTTGCTAGGATTCGTAATCTTTAACTGAAAATGTTTATTTTATTTTAATTGAGGGGTCCTAATGCCCCCAAAGCATTGTGTGAAATTGTAGATGAAATAAAATTCATGTCACATGGGTGTCTTGGAGAATTACACTTGTGACAACATGCAGTGTCACATGTAAGTATACAGTGCTATATATTACCCTTCATCTGCTTGTGTTCTAACACTTAAGATGACCATGGGCAGATTCTGCCATTTAGTACAAGTGCAGGGCAACAGGATCAATCTCCAATATCGCCACACATATTGTGATCAAACTGGATGAGATCCAGCCCTTCAAAAGATGACAGCACACATAGGTTGATACCTGTGATCTGCAGCTTCTCCCAATTCAATTTACATAAAATAATGATCCAATCTATTTCAATGGGATTATTAACATGCTTCATGTTCATATCGGGAGATACACGGTGGCTTAGTGGTTCGCAGTTCTGCCTCACAGCACTGGGGTCATGAGTTCCATTCCTGATCATGGCCTTATCTGTGTACATTTTGTATATTCCCCCCATGTTTGCATGGGTTTTCTCTGGGTCCTACAGTTTCCTTCTACACTCCAAAAACATGCATGTTAGGGAATTTAGGGGCACATTTATCAATATTAACATAAAGTGAAAAATAGTTTTCAATCCTTATCGCAATGATAAGGATTGAACTATTTCTCACATTTATGTACAACCCAGCACAGAAACAGCAGTTCCGAAAAACTGCTGTTTCTGTGATAAAAAAAATCATACTTACCCCCCTCTTCGGAACGCGATGTCCCTGGATCACCTCATCGTCCTCTTCAGTCTTCTTCTTTTAGCAATTGCGCATGTGCAGTTCAAAGACCTGCACATGCGCACAAACATCTCGCTCGATCTCTGCAACTACAGTTGCAGAGAGAGAGCGGTGATTAACAGGGAGGGATCACATGATCCCTCCACACATGCACTGTCTAGCTCTGCTCTTCGGAGCAGAGCTGACAGCACTGAGATTTCTCATTTATGATAATGTACGCCAGCTTCAGCTTGCGTATATTATCAAGACAAGTTCCAGAAAAAATATATTTTTCAGAACTTGTTAGCTTGCAAGAGGGAGCAGTCACCATACTATTGAATGCGATGCACCTTTAATAAATATGCGGGGGACACATCGGTGCATGAATTGTACGTTAAGTGCATGATAGTGCACCTTCACAATTTGTTAAATATGCCCCTTAGACTGTAAGCTCCAATGAGGCAGGGACTGATGTGAGCGAGTTCTCTGTATAGCGCTGCGGAATTAATGGCGGTGTGATGATCATGATATATGCTAGTATCGGGCCAGTTGCTTGATACTCACTGCAATATTTCTAGCATAACAATATAGCATCTATGGTAAATAACAATATCATATATTTTTTTAATTGAAAACTGTTTTGTTTGTATCAAACATGTAGTAGGGATCTATTTTGGCTTGGGTCCACTGAAGGATTTTTGGTAAGTTTAATGGACAGTTCAAGTCTGAGTGAAAGTAACATAAAGCCATAAGCAATTCATCTGATATTTGCTTTGATCATATCATTGCAAATTAAACTGATTAATTGATATGTTTGAGCTAATTGCACATTTTTATTAAATAATTATTGTGTTTTTATTCCTCCCCCACACTCCCACTGACAATCAGAGAAACAAAAAAGTCCTGTTCTGTCCTATATAACTCCTGCACTCAACCGGTGTTTGGAAATAAACATGTTGTCACTTTTCAATCGTCTTTTTTGTTTCTTCTTCCTTGTTTCTTTGACAGTTTCTTCTGTTAATTCTTGACTTTCTCAACAATTGAGGTTTACCAAAAACTGCTTTTTTCCCAATGGTTCCTGATTATCACAGAGAGAAGCTTGTATTTCTCAAGCCTCACAGCTAACGGCAGACTATTGTGTCCAGATATAGTAAGGATTCGGACACAGTAATGTGTGTAATAGCCATTGTGCATGAGGACATGTACTAGCCAGACTAAACTGGTAATATTATAGTGAAAATATATACAAATAGGGCGTATTTGAACTTTAGTGTTATAGAAATGTTATACCCAAATATAACATAAGTGGCAGAGATATATTCATAAAATTGAAAGATAATTTCATCTATGTTTTTTTTTGTTTTAACAAACATTCCTCTTGCCAGGTAGCAGAACTGTTGGGTCCCATGGAGTAAGGAGAGTTGGGGGAGCGAAAAAGGCGCTGTTCGGTATGCAATTAGTATACTGGAAACTAGTCGCGGGAAGGGGTAACCTGTGTTTGTCAAAAGAGGACCTGTCACAGATTCTACCTAATGAAATCCAGCTCCAAGAACAACAAAGAGAACAAAAGCTTTTGCTTTAGCCAAAAAACTGACCATAGAAATTTCAAGATGTGTTAGATTATTTGTTGATGAAAGACAAACTTGTTTACCATGAACCAGACAAAACACCAGACAATTGCAGAAAATAAATATTGCCTTGCCAGACATTGCAGACTGTGATACTGACTGAGACACCCCACATATGAAAAACAGAAATGAACATATTTAGAATTATGGTTGAATACAATAGAGTAGAGTCCTAAGTGAGCGAGGGGCAGACAATGACTTGGAGCAAGAGAATAGAAGAACACAGTCTTGTGGTGTCCATAAATAGTGACAGACACTATTTATGATGTGCAAGGTATGAGCACTGCAAAATGCACTGAGAGTCCACCCGTGCACCTGTATGGTCTACCCTCCGCTTTCAAGAGACACCACTGTGTGGGAAAAAGCAGACAAGAGTCCAGAAGCACATGGTACAAAATTGTTAATGTCACATCACAGTCCAACCTCTTGCCATTTTTAAAACCAGTGCTTTCAGATATATATTTATTAAATATAGTAATTTCTATGTGTGTAGCTTGTTTTTTTGTATAATCTGTTTCAATTGAAAATTAGGGAGATTCTTACAGTAGATGGAACCCAATACAAGAATAAAGTCATTGGAGAACATTACAGTCCATCAAACAACAGTAATTGCCCAAGCTGTAAGGACAAACAATACACAACAGGCAAAATAGAGAGAGAAGAGATAGTAAAGAGGGTTAGTGAAAGAATGCAAGAGGGAAAGTGTGTGTGTGTGTGTGTGTGTGTGTGTGTGTGTGTGTGATACCTCATGATGTAATAGCAGTTTTGCAAGAGAAGAAACACCAAATGGGAGTGCATATACCTATCCACCAGAGAGCCCACCCAAATGGTCCCCAGGCGACGGGTGCCTATTCACAGTCCACTAGGGAGCGCTAAGATGGAGACTTCTTAAATTGAAGCCAGCAGAACCACATTGTCGTATACTCAACAAGTTTCATTTGGTTTCAGACGTCATCCATGAACCTATAAAGATATATCTGTCTAAACCACTCTCATACGCCGGGAGGGACAAAGGACCGCAAATAACCTGAAATGAAAGCTATGGCGGCATTGCTTAAATGGCAGAGTAAAGTTTTTTTATACTGGGAAATGGAAGTGTCCAGGATGTTGAACAGCCAGAAATCGGGGCTGAGGGCAGATCCTTTTCCTGAAACACATCTCCAGCATGACCCTGAGACTCCGGGGTGCATCTTACATAATTGGTACATCTGTAGCAACGAGAAATAACCTTGTACTGAGTTTCCACCACAGAGAGGCTAGTAGAGCTTGCCAGAGTGTACTGAAATGCTCTAGCCTAATACTGGTCGGAGGTAGGCGTCCCAAGATCTCTATCCCATGTACCAGCATAGCTAGGTAGGGTAGGGTGGGATAGAGATTAACAATAACCAATTGGTATATGGTTGAAATAGTGTGTTTTGGTTCTGTGGAGACGCAGCACAGCTCCTCAAAGCACAGCTCTACTTGATCCCTCCATAACGGCCTTCTGTATATAGTGTCTGGCCTGCACATAGAGCCAGAACTCCAATGGGAGTAGACCCAATTTGTCCTGTAGGAGAGAGAAGGCACATACATGTCCATGGGCCACCAGCGGACCTTTACTGATCACCTTACCTGCAAACCATGCCTTGAAAGCTCCTAATGTTAGTCTGGGGGGAAGTCTGGGTTAGAGGTCATGGGGAGGTGGGGAGATAGTGGGGATGAAATAAGTTTCAAAGATCGCTGGCCCAGCATTGAAGTGTGGGGTCAATAGTGGGATGGGAGGAATGTGGAAATTTGTCCAACCAAGGGAATATTGTAGTAGGAGTGCCCATCACCTGAACTTCAATGTGGACCCACTGCTTAGAAAGCACTGCCCCAGTTCACTTCATGACCCTATTGAGGAGTACAACTTAAGAAATTTTAGCAAAGAGGGGTAGCTGAAGATCCACCTTTGTCTTCCACCTATATTAAATGTCATGGTAAAACCTGGGAGGCTTACCAGCCCATACAATCTCGCGGATCAGCTTTTGAAGATTGCAGAAATGCCGGGGGGATGTGGATTGCGAGAGATTGGAGAAGTTATAAAAGCTTTGGTAAAATGTTAATCCTAATTATATTTATCGACCCTAGCCAGGAAAAGCAGCGACATCACCAGTGCCCAAATTCCGCTCGGAACCTGGCAATGAGATGAACAAATTTGATTTTATACAGGGTAGATTGGTCCCTCTGTAACAATACCCCTAGATATTTAATCTGAGAAGATTGCCAGGTGAAGGGGAAAGAACCGCGTAGACCTTCCAAGATGTGTGGCAGGATGGAAAGATCCAGGGCCATAGATTTAGTATAGTTGATTTTAAAGTTGGACAGTGCGCTAAACCTCTCAATTTTAAGCATTAAATTAGGCAATGAAATTGCAGGACTGGTGATCGTTGCCAACAAGTCATCTGCGAAAAGGGCTAATTTATGCTCTTTCCCCACCACCCTCACCCCAGACACATCAAGATTATTCCTAATGCACTAGGCCAGGACCACCATGCAAAGAACAAATTTCAAAGGAGAGCGGGCAGCCCTGTCGCGTGCCATTGTAGATGGAGAAGTGTCAGACAGAGAACCATTGACTTTAATGCGGGCCATTGGAATCCTGTAAAGGGAGAGGATTCTATAGAAACAGACCAGACCCAATGCCATGTGCTCCAGCACTCCCTTGAGGAATTGCCAATCCACCCTGTCAAAGGCTTTCTTCGCATCAATTGACAATAGCAAGGCAGGAGTGCGCCTACCTTCTAGAAAATGCATCAGTTCAATAATCTTGGTGGCTTTATCCCGAGCCTCTCAGCCTGGAACAAAACGGACCTGGTCACTATGGATTACATCTGGCAGGAGGATCTTCAGGCGATCAGCTGTCATTTTCACATTTTTTTTTATGTCAACATTTAATAGGGAGATAGGGCGATAACTGGAGCACAGGGAGGGGTCCTTGCAGTTTTTAGGGAGGACCGTAATGTGTGCTTCGAGCGACTGCTGGGAGAAGATACATTTGTCAGAGATTTAAGTCTCTCCAGAGCAAGGGGCTCAGCACCTGGAAAATCATCTTGTAATAGCCAATCATGAACCCACTGGGCCCAGGGCTTTTGTCAGTCGATATGGAGGAGATAACATCCTCTTGTTCTTTCAGGGTAAAAGGTTGGTCCAGCATCTCCCTGACAGACTTAAAATATTAAGGAAATTGTACCTCTGGAGGCAGTCACTAATGTTCTCGTTTAGAGGGGAAACTGGGGGAGAAGATTCAGCAAAGTTGTATAACCGGGAATAGTAGGTATGGATCGCTGAAGCTATCTCCTTAGTCTAATGGCTCTCTTTCCCACTTCTGTTTCAAGGAAGCTGAACTGGTGTCGATGCCTCTCCCCTGTGAACTTTCAGGATGAAATAGAAAGTTCACTGAGGTGGGGCATCGACACCCACTGGGATCATGAGAGTGAGAGTGAAAACCGGTGGATGCAGGGCATGGAAGGTAAATATAAAAAAAAATTTCTCCATCCAAAACTTTTTGGGGGTTTTGGGCGTAGCTACCCTTTCCATTTTATAGATAAGCTTCTTTTAATTAGAAGTTAGGTTATTAAACAATGTCAGGATCAATAGAAGAATAATTGGTCCTTATTTACTTTATAATGTTATAATTTTGCTATCTTAAGTCCAGGTACTCTCTGCCATTGCGTCAGAGGTTTTTTTTTTTAAAATAAATGCTGGTAAAACATGTAATTAATGCTAGTGGGAAAGAGGAGGAGCACTATCAGTTTAAAAAATTGTGCCAGCACTTCTTTTTCCTCCCCCCTCAATGTAATGATCACTATATGTTATTTGGTTGTTGCTTTGTTTTACCTACATTGATTCATTGTTTCTTTCATGCACACACTGGAATATATGTTGTTGTTAAAAATAAAGAGATTAAAAAAAAAATGTGGCTGACATACTGTCATGGGTATCCTGGGATTATTTCGCAGTCCTTTCTTTTATCATCACTTATCAATGTGCAATTCATAAATATAAATAACAAACACATGTTTTGCTTGATCAATTAGCTTGTTTATTTGTTGGCCTCTGATAATCAATAATATCAATATCATTATTTTGTAATCTTGCTAGATTGGCATATGTTAATCCTCAGAGTTGATATATTTCTTCAATGTAGAAGGAACTGGCAGGGAAAAGACGCCGTCTGGGAGACTGTTCCCTGCAATCAGCTGCTTTCTTATGGATGTTGTCACACGCCGGACTCCCGTTGTCTCCCCGGGAGCCGGCGCCTGTCCCCGCTGACTCCGGAGGCCTCCTTCACCGGGATTCCCCCCTGTTAAGCAAAACTCACTTACCTGGTTCCACGCCGCTGCCACCGTCCAGCGCTGTCTGTTTCCTCCTTCCGTTCGGCGCTCAGTGTTCTGCGCATGCGCAGAGCTGTCTAGCCTTTTCTGTGCTCTCACTGCCCTCTATTGGCTGCCTAATAGGAACTGCACTATATCTAAACCCTATGACCAGACTTCAAATGCTGGTTCTTTCAGTCAGTCCCTGACTCTAGTATTGGATACAGCTCCTGTGTTTTGCTCCTCTCCAAAGTTCCAAGCCGCTATCCCTCCGGGAACACCACCTCTGGTGGCTACGCTACCGAAGCTCCGGTCAGCACCCCCAAGTGGCAACTATATTCTACGTCTGCAAACCAACTTCCGAGTATCTACGTTGCAGTATCTCCCTGCTATTTCCACTCCCAAGTGGCAACGTCGCTAAAACATTACCGACATCATCTATATCAAGTGGCAAGTTTATTCCTAATTGATTCTACGCTTAAAAACCATAAATAATGTACATATACATGAATGCCACATACATGTAACAATTGAACAGTATATTTGAATCCTGCCCCAGTATTGTGTACAATCTACATGTAATAGATGTGTTACCCTAATCTCTTCCACAGCAACCTAACTTCCACCGTGGCCTAGGGTTTGAGGAACAGATGAGTTTTAAGTGTCCATCTGAAGGTGCACAGATTAGGGGACAGTCGGATAGAGAGGTCATTCCATTGGAGGCGGCAGCCCGGGAAAAATCTTGAATTCTGGCGTGGGATGAGGTGATCAGTTTGGAGGAGGGGCGATGGTCATTGGCCGATCTCAGGGAGCGGGAAGGAGTGTGAATGGAGAGGAGGTTGGAGATATAAGGGGCAGTGGCGTGGGAGAGATCCTTGTAGGTGAGTGTAAGGAGTTTGAAAAGGATTCTGTAAGGCAAGGCAGAGGGGGAGGCAAAGGAAGAGCGGTGTGAAAGGAAAATAAGTTTCACAGCCGTGTTGAGTATAGAACAAAGGGGGGCGAGGTGGGAGCGAGGGAGGCAGGTGAGGAGAAGGTTACAGTAATCAAGATGAAAAATGATGGGTATAAAATAAACAAGGAACCAAATGAATAGAGAAATTAACCTAGAGTTTCTTTAATGAATAATGTAAAAATGAATCAGAAATAGGGGATTAGTAACATGCGCTTATCAAACTGACATTACTTGGAGGGAAGACAATGACATCCAACACATACTGCTGACAAGCATTATCATCAGGAGCCTAATGTAAGAGAGTAGGATCATATTATAATGGATGGTCGTCTCTGCTGCATTTCTGCCCTAGCTAGAGCAGCCTCAACCTGACGGTAATCCTCTAATTCCCTATGGTCAAATTTAAACCTACTTCTCACAGTTTAAACATAGCTCTTTTATCACTCCTTGAAGCTAGCTCTAACATTTTATAGACAGCAGCTATGACAGGACAGCAGTGATGAGACCTCCCCTGGTTAATGGCGGTGACAGTAGAGAATAAGAACTGAAGGCTGAATTGAGCATGAAGGATAATAAAATCTGTAGACTGTGTCACTAGACTTTAGTTAGTCCTAAGGGGTCAAAAGTTTAACTGGGTGAGTACGCCCATCTGATGTCACAGGGGAGGGGAGATATTCTATAAATAGGATGGGCGGAGAGAAAATCACTATCTTGAGTTCATGGTGCTGACCACCCACCCTCCCTGGTTGACGGATGCGGTCAGAGGCAGGCTGTTCAGGAACCATGTACTCAGGTATTCATGGACATGCCGGTGGAAATAATGAATTGAGAGTTGATGGAAAAAGCAGTGCAGTCGGCGCCTAGTGGTCGGGTGCACAGTACGGTAGTGGGCACACTGAACTCGCCTCTCTTATCAGCAGTTGGATATAGTCTCGGTCTAAGTACCAAGTACCGTCCCGGTGGGTAGACTTTTGGGTGCATTGCTTTAACCCAGAGGGGTTGCAGTTTCAGTAGTGCCCAGGACAGATGTCCTGGAGGTAGACATGTGCACCTGGGGTGAGTGTCCCCATTTTTGTCCCTTGATTGATGCTGGGACAACCTGGTTGCCTGGTAGAAGTCATATTCACTGCTCTTTTTCTACCATATTTGAATAAAGTTCTTTAATTTGCCACACTCAGGTCTTGTGTCAATTATTCTAAGTAATTAAAGGTATAAAAGAGGTTAAGTAACGTAAGAGATATCAGCCATTAAGCATTTTATGATCACCTGATATAAGCCCTATGCTACTGTGCTCAGTATACCGCGCAGTGCCCCATTCTGTTGAACACCAGATAGAGCTCAATTCTGATGACCAATATAAAATGCAGAACTCTCACCAGTACAATAGATTGCTTCATTCTACTGACTAAGATATTATGCAGTATCTCATGCTAGTGACCAGTAAAGATTGTCACCTTTTGTTCTTTTATATTGTTTCAAAATCCCATAGTCAGTGTATCATAATGTATTGTAATTCATTTATATTACTTCTCTCTACCACTTGTGGACAATAACAGGTTGTTTCCTTCAGTTGCACTACTATAAATGGTTGTTTGGCTATTATAATATAAAAGAGTAAAGTAAAATGGATAATTCTTCTAATTAGGTTATTTATGAATTAATTGGACAAATATGGAATTCCTATTTAATGGACATAGGGTGAAGTGTAATGAAATGGAGGAGTACATCACGAAAAAATGTTCACATACCTCAGTTCCATTCATCCAAAGTGATAGTTTTGACAATATTTGGCGTGGACAGGAGCTTCTTGCCCAGAACTAGAGCGTATGAATCCTCCGAAATTTGCTTTGCTGCAATATGTCTGAATTTGTCCTCAAAATTTAAACACGCCAGCATATTGGCGAATTGTGCTGATCACTGGACGCTAACCCTTATTCTCCCTGTCAATTTACAATTTCTGTAGTAGTCAATGCATTGCAAAAAAAAATGGGTGATATCACAATGTATTTATTGCCTGATTATGCGTACAGCTATATATGTAATGGCCCGAAATACAGATAAAAATTGGGCTTTATATTTATGATGTAAAAAGTTAGGGTTAGTCTGTGAAGGTAAGAGAAGTTTGTACAATGGAGAAGAAAAGCGACACAGTTGTTGTATTTCAATAGGTTGTGACAGTATGTCTATCTAGATAGGGTGCAGGATGTGCAACAATAGGAAAATCAGGCAATGCTGCCGTACTGGTCCCACATCTATGTACCAAATGCAGTGTGTACAGAAATGTAGTAAGAAGCCCTTTAAGAGGTTCCCAGAGAAATCCAAATTAAGAGGCCCCCACCCCCCTCTTTCTTAACCCCCCCATTAAAAATGCATTTAAAATGTATTTTAAATTGATTGTAATGTCTGACATTACTGAAATCTACAAATAAAATACTGTAAAGCTTTTTAAAGGCAATTTGTATACTTACTAAACAAATAAAATAATTTGGAAATATCCAACTTTCGTGTCTCGTCACAGTTATTATGGAGAATGGCCAGCCCATTCAATCGCTCTTGCCCATTCAATCGCTCTTGCCCATTCAATCACTCTTGCCCATTCCATCGCTCTTGCCCATTCAATCACTCTTGCCCATTCAATCGCTCTTGCCCATAGTTGAGCGATGATGTTAATTCACGTTCATTCACCAGAAGCAAACAAAGGAAAATACACAAAGCAATTGTGATGTTGGGAAACACCACAGAAAGTCCTAGTTCTAGGATTTCTGTAAGAAGTTCCTTTGGCTGCTTTCTATAAATTTGCTTCAGGAAAATTAATCTTGGCCAATATCTTTCTTGTATTGTTGTTGAAAGTTTTCAGCTGCAGGGCACAGGTCTTCATTATTCATTTTGTTGAACTTCCAAAGAAACTAAAAGAAGTTATAAATTACTTCCAATTGAGTAAATTGACGCTGAAGACCAGACAAAATGGAGTCTATGACTACATAGAAAATGTTGACCCTATAGTGCTTTTCGGCATCGGATAAAGTAGGTAAGTGGTGACTGGTGGAGAACGCCGTTGGAATCTCAATTTTTTTTGCTAATATTTTGCACTCTATGACGATCTCATCCCATTTATCGCGCATCTGTTCAATGTCTTTCATAAGAGATTTGGGGGTAAATGTATCATACTCCGGTTTTTTCAAGTCGCCGGAAATCGGCGAGTTGACAGCTAAAATTTAAAGCAGCGCTGCCTTGTAAAGGCAAGTTTCCCTTTACAAGGCAGCACCGCTTTAAATTTCAGCTGTCAACTCGCCGATTTCCGGCGACTTGAAAAAACCGGAGTATGATACATTTACCCCTTGATGTTGTCCAGCACAACATCCATTGTAGCAATGCGTGCTTCAAACTCTTCCCTAGCGAAATTTGCGAGTCACTCACCCCAGAAAATCTCAAGGATAAAATGACGCTCTCATGTCTCTGTGTGGATAAATGTATCATGTACAGAGAAAGCAATAAGTGCATGCACCACTGTGTGTTGTGCCAATTTAATCAATTAACATGTTTAGGCTTTATATCTGAACTTTTATTACTTGGAAATTAGCAAATATATAAATATATCTAAAAAGAATCAGGACACAACAACAATAAGTCAGAAAATTTTGAGGCCCCCTGCCAGTCGGAGGCCCGGGGCCTCCCTAGCCCCCTAACCCCCCCCCCCCCCCCTCCTTCTCTGGTGGGCCCTGCCACTGACAGCTCATGTCATTAGTCGCTAAGAACATCCACAGAGATTTTTCCCTAATATGATCCAGTGAGAACAAGTGTCAGAGGGCCTGAAACCCCATTTTATAAGTGATTTGTTTGTTGGGGTGGTAGTCATATTACCGACGGTAGAAATACAGACAGGAATATAATGGACACGAAAATGTCAACAGTCAAAACCCTGTCATGTAAATTTCACTGACACGGATAAAATATCGACATTGTGATTGCCGACAGTGAAAATGACAACAGTCACAATGCTGGCATTAAACAATGATAAAAATAAATACATAAAGGAAAAAAAAAAAGCATTCCCCCCTCCTCCCCGGACATATTAACCCTTGTGCTGCCAGCCTAGAGCTTGTCAAAGAAAAATCATTTTTGATTGGCTTCTTATGTTCCATGCACTTTAGCCCAAATATGCTGTGAGCTTTATTTGTTCCAAACATCTTTGTATAGTAGGGAACAAATTGAAAATGAATCAGGCCCAATTTCAGAGTAGTCCGAATCATATCACCAATCTCTATTTAGGATAAAGGGACCCCAGCATCCAATAAAGTTTGCTTTGTATTGCAATTTGAAAACTATCATCATCATCATCATCATTTATTTATACAGCGCCACTAATTCCGCAGCGCTGTACAGAGAACACATTCACATCAGTCCCTGCCCCATTGGAACTTACAGTCTAAATTCCTTAATATAGACACACACTCACACACAGACATAGACAGACAGACAGACAGAGACTCTAGGGTCAATTTTGTTATCAGCCAATTAACCTACCAGTATGTTTTTGGAGTGTGGGAGGAAACCGGAGCACCCGGAGGAAACCCACGCAAACACAGGGAGAACATACAAACTCCACACAGATAAGGCCATGGTCGAGCCAAACATGTATCAGTATCAGGCTGCTATCAGTATGTGAGTGGTCAGCTTAAGATTTTCAGGAATTAACATTATACACCAAATTGTCAATATCTTGTTAATGATAAGGATCTATGAGAAGAAACCTTGACATTCTTCTATTAAAATTGGAAAAATCATGTATAATGTCATAGAATTGGACAAGCCATTTAAGGATATCCTTGTTTGTCCCCAGGTTATTACGAATGGTTGGACCATTGATCACACCATCTGTACCCTAGCATCTTAGGCTACGTTCGCAGAAGATTGCACAATCCATATCTATTCAATAAAACATTCAGTTTCCTTGTGTAATGTAAGTTAATGTCTGACTTGTGCAAATGTTAACTGCACCCAGCAATGAGGAAGGAAACACATCAGTTCTAAAAATATCTAAATATGAGTTAAGGAAGTTCATAAATTCTACTTGTAGTCATATAATAATTCTTAAAAAGTTTATTTGCGAAACAGGACTAAAAGGTTTCAAAATAATTTGTTTTGTATGGTTCATGCGCTACATAATAGCTTATTACTCTAGAGTGACAGAGGAACACACAATTCTCTAAAACACTCATGATTCTTGATAATTACTGTGTATTAATCCTTTACATGCATTGCCACCCCAACCTGCACTATACTATGGTAGCAGAAAAACCTTTAATGAGTAGTGTTGCTGTCAATGGGCATTACTACTACTGGCCATGTTCATTGATATTTTTGAGACTGCTGGCCATAAATGAGCATTATCATGGGCACTACCACTGCTATATTTTACCTTTCTGTGCATTATCACTTAAATTATTTTGTCACTGGCATAATAATATTCTACTTATGAAGTGTACAATTGACAATGTTATTAATCTTCACTGCAGATTCTTAATGTCACACCTGGGTACTGGCACCAGACCCGAAGATAGTTGACACTTATACTTTGCTGTCCAGTTGAAAATGTCAGATTTTGGCTTTAGAGTTTGGCATATCTGACTGCTCGATCTCATTTATATTATCTTATTCCCTTTATTTTGCTCTATTCCGTGATATGCAAAACCCCTTTAGAACAGACCCTAATCATAGTGTTACACAGTGGCTTAATAAACATAAAACACCAAGGTTTTTTTTAAGTATACAAACTTTTTTTATAATCAAACAATTAAAACATAAATAGGGCAGGGACTGATGTGAGTTCTCTGTACAGCACTGCGGAACTAGTGGCGCTATATAAATAAATGGTAATAATAATAATAATAATAATAATAATAATAATAAATGCATGTTCTCTGCTTATGTAAATGCTCGTTTTCTTTGCGTGTTGGTTATATTATTGTTTGACCTTGCAAAAATAAAATTTTAAAAAAAATAAAAATAAATAATAATAATAAATGCTTATGTTGCTATAATGCTTTTTAAGCAATTCAAAGCATTTATTTTTTTTTGACATTTTTGCAATGAATACATGTGCAGGCGGTGTTTCTTATGCACTTAGAGGAAAAAATGGGGAAAGATAGCATTTTAAACTTACAACATTAATACATTTTGTAAACACATATTTTGCTCTATGGGTGTATTTTAGCTTGGCAGTGTTCAGAGTTGCTACATTAATTGAAATTATGTGAAACATTCACCTTAGTGCAGACACAGTACTAGCCAGAGGACTGCATTTTTGAGGCAAATGTAGATATATTGGGGGGGGGGGGGGGGTGGATGCTTTGCAAACAAACACTTTTTAGGTCAATGATGTTAGACATCTGTAGAATGTCAATCTCTGCCTAGGCTTAGGCAAAGACACATTTAGTAAAGAAAGGATTTCTGAGGCCTACACTTTTTTGCTGTAAAACAAAATAATTAATATAATACTATATTTTAAAATTAAAAATACTTACATTCTTCTTCAGGGGTCTGGGTTTTGCTCCTGACTCCTGCTGAACTGGGGGCTCCAACTGGGACTCCTGTTGTGTCTCCTCCTAGGGGTCCTCATCAGTCTCCATCAGTACAATAAGGGGTCCTTCCCGACACGCCTCCATATCTTCCTCTGGATGTGGAGGAAGGAATTGTCTATGGGGTGGTTAAAGGGACTGGGGATAGGGCCTAGTCCTGGGGTATCTCCTGGGCCTCCTTCTGAAGGCAGAGACAGCGACTGTGTTCTGTTGGAAGAAATATGACACATATTTTTTATTAAATGTTAACTCTCTCTCCCACATACATAGATGCATAGATATCATGTTGAGTTTCAAGGTTGGCAAATACCACACGTGGACCATTACTCTACCGCTGGGCAAATGAAAACAAATCTATATGACTTGCGTATGTTCTTGACCTTGGTGGTTTGGGAAAATTTCAGTATGTAATCACATACTGATACTGATACTTCACTATTCCATGGCAGGCCTTGTACATTGTCCAATGAAGGTTATTACAAGCCACATTACTAAATGCAATACTTTATATTCTACACTGGTTTCAAGTTGCAAGATCGTGGATGTATTTTTATTTTATGGACATTATTTTTTAGGTTTCAAGCTGCAAGAACGGATATGTATTTTTTTTTTATTTTATTGACAAGCATGGATTACAGATGAAGAACCTGGATGTTGGTGAGTACTACAGGGTTTTTTCATTTATTTCAAATAAAGTTATTTTCAAAACTAGGTGTATGCCTTATTTACATTTTGTCTTGATGCCCTTCAAGTTCCAGCGGGTACCACTAGGGTGGGGGTCTGCTTATTTTTCAGCGACCCCATCTCCCTAGGAAATCCAGCCATGTGCTGACCAGCCTGCGGTTAGTTGTTATTATGGCAGGGGGACCCCACGTTGTGGATTTCCTATAGTGCTATAGTGCCTCCATCCCCACGCTTTTTGACCCCCCTGATTTTTCTATCAGCCTAGTGCTGACAGCACTAGGAGTAAGCTGTGAGGAAGGGGGGGGGGGTACTGCTTTTTTTATTTATGTTCTGACGCTTTATGTTTTATCATTTTGCTATGTCATTTACTGTATTGTGACGGTGGGTCGGGTGGCTGCATTGTGCCGCCTGTTCCGGCTGCCGCATGGCCGTATAGCTGGCGGTGGCATTGCCGTTTGAATGTTGACATTGTAACTGTTGACTTTACAAACTGTCAACAGTCACAATGTCGACATTTTAACCACACAGACACACTGAACCTGTCGATATTCTGACTGTCGATATTATAGTGTTGACAGCCTGTCTGTCAACAGGTTCAGTGTTGACAAATTGAATACATCCTCTCAGATCTGCTAATAGCTGGGGCTGCCACTTTGGCAGGTCACTTCAGTGGCGCTACAGTTGTACAATGGAGGGTCTGCTCCCCAGCCTATGCCTGAGCTCAACTCTTGCAGCCCTATAGGCAGCACTTTTTTACATGTTACTTATGTAATGAGCAGCTGGACCGAGACAGTGTTCCATAACACGTGTAAAGGCCCCAAGTCATTACATGAGAAGCTAGCTGCCCTCTTGTTTGCATGTGAATGAGACTTTTCAACATAACCCTTACTGATTGGCTTTCAGGCCATATGTGGGAGTAATCCCAGTGCACAACACTAGTTGAACTTGAAACACATTTTTATTTTATTCTAGACAATTAAATATAATTCATAAATGGACATGAAACTCTCATTGCAATAGTTAAAATCTGTTCTACAATAAACAAAGAAAGTTCTCCTTCAGTCACAAACAGAAATGTTACTCTCTAACTCGCAGGTTGTCTAAAATTGAGGAAAAAAATAAGGTAATGATGTCCATATATAAATATGTCAATATGATAGCTCACACTTGCATTGCACCTGAAATCGACCTTGTATTACCTGCACTTGTGAGACCTGCTCTCCTATATCTGAAGGAATGTTGACCTTCCCTCAGTCTGTATACAATCTTTAACATGCTTTGTAAAATAGCAATTGACCTGATCAGTAACAAACTTCACAAACATAAATCTTAACTCTTGGTACTCAGTCTACACTTCACAGCAAACCAGAGGTAATACTGGCAAAATGCATCCTCTTGTCTGCAGGTGAACAATTAATTGCTAAACAATTAGATTTGCAACCATGGGATAACCAGATTGTAAACATTGCCTTAATTACTCCAGAAATGACTAGACATATTTCTCCAGTTTCTATATCAGTGAAGCGATTTGTGAAGGTTGGGCTGAAAATATTCTTTAAATTTAAAGAAAAATGTAAAATAAATTTGTAACAATATTATACAATTATGTCCAAGAAAAAAATCTGTTCTAAAAAATGTTTCATACCCCTGAAATGCCTTTCATTGACTTTTATTTGATCCATTAACAATAACAGATTTCTGAATTGATTAGCCAAATATCAAACTATTGATTTTGCTCTCTCTACAAATGACCACACCCATTTCCATGCACAGAACAATTTCCCTTTTAGAAAAACCAGATCCAGTGTTGGTAGAAAAGGAAAAACCTTTTACTATACTGCCTGCTATCTAAAGCAGTCATGGTGTGAGGTCAGTGTCTGATTGTGTAAACCAAAATATTACTATCCCCATTGAAAGTAATGGATGATGTCTGGTCTGAGTAAGAAAATATTTTCAGACTCTCCACCTATATGAGCAAAATATTCCTACATAATTGATTTTACCATTCAAATTTCAGGGGAAAACAACAGACAGAGTAAATGTCTTAGCGTACCGCAAATAAAGAACTCCAGTATGGTTTATAAATAGTTGCATCAAGATAACTTACATTGAAACAGGAAGTTAGTAATATAGACGTTTGCTATATTTAGACACCCCCTGTTCAATCCCCATTAAATATCCAGCTAGCAAAAGTTAGCAAAAGAATGCCTTGATGAACAATGATGAAACACCCAACAGTGTATTTTATCAATATTAAAGTTTTATCCATTTTTTTCATGTATCTTGTAGGGAATAATGGATTATTGTTATTATTATTATAAGAAGTTTTGTGAAGTATGTTTTAAGTTTTTATTGAGTTGAGTGTGACTGGTAAACAAGACTATAAAAGATGGAGTTCCTATATGTCCCCATAAGCCTGGAGGAAGACCATAGAGGCTAAAATGAGTTGCTTTTAACCCAGTGGTGGAACAGATTTCTTTTGAGCTTTGGTCAAGAAACATCCAGCATCTGACAAGGTTCCAAAGACCTTATGCAGAGAATAACATCTCTCTAAGTGCAGTACAATATACTGCATATTGTACTATATTGTACTGTTTTATAGATATATATATCTATAAAACACTGTTTCTTCTCTTCCATGTTACATGATGAATGATATCTGGTAGTCCATTGCATGAAGCATTTACAACTTGGGACCAGAGGAAGTCTTGACTTATATTTATTGACAAGCAGTGTGATATATGGAGATCTAGTAAGTAGAGTGTCGGTCATTAGTTGGACTTGTGGTTTACATCATTCTGTTGGATTCACTACCATCTTTTAAGTCATGTGTTCAGGGTGAATTTATTAGATTTGAAACATTTTAAACGTGATGCACTATGTTTATATATGTGTGTATATATATATACATATATATATATATATATATATATATATATACATATATATATATATATATATATATATATATATATATATATATATACTTTTTTTTGGTACACAGTGATTGAGTGGAATCTATGGAAAGATAGACATTGAAGAGATCTATACAAGACCAAATGGGATTGTATAAGTAATTGAGACTCGCACCTCACTCTACTTTGGTACAAGGAAAGTGAGGACTTTTGAATAGACATTCTAATATTATGTTTGCACCATCAGATATCTTTTTATTTGTTGAATCTTGTTTTGCGGTGCAGTGACACTGTTTATATATTTGAGGCAGCAATCACTAGTGCACTTGGGATAGTTTTCTATTTAGTATGTATTCTGCATATGGACTACTGCCTAAAGAATATTATTCTACAGTTGATCACCCTCTTGTATTCCTTACAGCACTGTTTGCTCTAATGGGCACAGAGGAGTGTAACCCCTGGATCCAATACTCATCTGTCCAGTGAGGTTGGTTCCCAGGATTGTAGACACAGGGGAGTTAAAGCTGCTGGATGGGGGAAGTCCAATTCTTTCTTGGGCACTGAAAACTACATATCCCAGCATGCGCAATGAGCATAGAGACTGGAAGAGACATCAGAGGCCATCACTTGGGAAGAGTTTTGCATCGGAGAGGGAGAAGTGCAAGTCTGTGGACACTGTCAGTACCACAGCCTGAATGGAGCCGTTGGAGGAGGTGAAATGGCACAGTTAAGATCACTGAGCCTACCAGTAAGCACAGAAAAAATTGGGAGAGTAAGTACTGTGGAGAGGGAAGCTGCTGATTCATAGAGAGTGTCATCATTGCATGGTGGCTATATGTGATGAGGACAAATGTAAATCCCTTAGAAAGAGCTACCAGTTTAACAGAGAGCTGCCAATCTTTCAGAGAGCTATGTCAGTTTAGTAGAGAGAGCTGTCAGAATCACAGAGGGAATTGCCAGTGTCAGAGTGAATACTGCCATTTGCAGAAGACAGCCTACAGTGTCAGAACAAAGGCCGTCAGAGACAGAGAGCAAGCTGCCTGATGTCCAGAGGGAGTCCATGTCCAATCCAAAGGACCAGAGGGAATCCAGTTTCAGACCAAAGAGGAAGTCCTGAATCATTCCAATTGTTTGCAGTTTGTCCCGATTTATTTCAGACTCTCCAGGTGACTGCATTTATTACTACTTTTACCTTGTGACATAGTGGGGAGAGCCATTGGGCGCTCATTCATGCTACTGAATCCTATTTCAAAAGCCCTCCAGGTTTCTGGTCAGTGTCCATGGCAAGTGTGAATAACATGCTACCTACTGCATCACACCATACAAGGGGCTGAGCCCCAGTACAGTGACCCTCCTGAGCCTAGAACTTAGAGAGCTGTTGTCAAGGCAGATTGTTAGTCGGGGTTGCCCCATATCTGAATGCTCTATCTTGGGTGAAATGATTTTAAGTCCATCGGTCTAATTTTGCACATACAATCCTATCTGGTGTGGATACATTCCTGATGGTCTGACTTGGTCCTTTGCTGGTCAGATATAGTTCCCTGGAGGATATGGAGTTCTATTCCCAATGGGAGGGTGGTTGAAAATATTTGTAGGAAAGTTAATTCTGTGGTGGCCAGGTTTGTGTGCTTTGTTGGTAGCTTGTGGATTGAGCATCTTTTAAATACCATTGTGCTCACCTTTATAGGTCAGATGGAGTTCACTTCTTGCAAGGCCTTGGTTCTTGAGTGAACCAGGCGTGTCTGGAAAACATTGAGCAGTTGGCTCCCTATGCTTGGTGGGCACACATTAGTTTTATTTATGTAGTGGCTGAACCTTCCTCTCTTTGAAGAGACAGCTTTTATTTTGGTACAGGCACCGGCCTAGGGGGCAGTCTTGTCGGTTGCATTCCGTCAGTCAAGAAGGGATGCTAGTTCTCAGATGATTGGGATAAGGGATACCCACATTTAAGGATAAGGGTACTCCCAGGTGAAATGGTTCCCCATGTATTTATGTAAAGAGGGTAAATTGCTCTCACTGTGATACTAGGAGCATTGGTACTAGCCAAACTGCTTATCGTGTTCTCCTCCACCATGCAATGTTTTGCTTTAATAAAATCCTCTGTTTGCCAAGCGATGCGAGGTGTCATTTATTTTTAGGGGATTGTAAGAGGTAAGTAAACTATTTTTATATTTTTTGACACAATATCCTTATGTGTCTATATTACTATGAATGCATTTGGCTACAATGACATAAGGATGTGAGCCTTATCAATGAGTGAACATATTGTCTAAAAACATCTACATGTGGTCGCTATTAACTTGATGAGGTATTTCCTCCCTCTTTTCTTACCCAATAAATACCAAGTGAAGAGAGAGTCAGCTTATTGCTTGAAAAAGTCTGCTTTGACAGACGAAACGCGTCGCAAGGTTTTGCTGGCTCCACGGAGTAATTATACTCTTTCTCTCTGGCCTCATTTATTGTGAAGACCCTTGTTACATTGTCTCCAGAGGCGTTCTTTATAGTTACAAAGCTCTTTCAAGGAACCTTCCACTTAAGTCTGTGGTTGTCCGGACGGATTTACTGGTGCGCACCAATATTCAAGTTTCGTTTTGACCGCCTAGCCGCTCAGACGGTGGACTTACAATTTCAATCTGGACTGTCGAGGCGGGTAAGCTTGACCCCTTTATCTACGGCTGGATTCATTCTATTTTGGCTACATTAAGATATGCAAGACGGATACACTTTTTATACTTGCAATTTACCGCTGCCATATGAATGCGATTTAACCAACATTAAAGAGGTGTATAATTAATCACCGCCATCGCTTTATTCAGTATGTGGCAAGTTGTCATCTGAAGCTATGTTGTGATTTGACATTACGGAGCCTTTGTATACATCTTTTGTCTAACATTTTTTATCCAATTGTTCTAGGACATTTCTTGGAAATTTTGGAAGTTCTGTGGAATATAAAACACATTTTGTGGGTTTTTTTCTAAGGGTCATTGAGCCTGTGCACTGGATCATGTGTTATATTGGTACATGTATTAAATTGTTTTAACCATCTGTATACTTAGTAAATATCAATTTATATCCATTATTGGTTTGGTCTTATTACCATACTGTATCTCTCTTTATTAAGGACATCTTATGCGCAATCTGCTTTTCTGTGATTGTAAGAGGGGGAGGTAAAGAGTGGAACTGTTTATATGTGAGAACATCAACCGTTAAGCATCTTAATTGCTTTCATCAGGAAGTTTTACACTGTATATTTATTTTACACAGGTTCCTTATTGCTCTGTGGCACAATACTGATGTTGAAAGCGTTGTTCAACTGACAGGATTTACTTTCAATTATGTTCCTTGTCTTCTTTTGTTTTTATTGCTACACTTCGGACATTGGATTGCTAAATAACTCAACCAGAGCTTGCTGTACATTATGTAAAAGCCATTTAATATACTGTAGTTCCCTCTAGTCTCTTGCCTGATGTACGGGAAAAGTCTACATTCTTTATATGACTATATCTGTATTGTGAACATAACACAAGACCTGGCTAGCAATATGCTCCTTGTTTTATTTAGCATGTTAACAATTTATTATTTACATGTTATGTTTAAACACTGACTAAATTATGCCTAATTGTTTATATGTATTTATTTCATATAGATCAGTTGCTGTGGGAGTTAAAACCATGGAACGTTACAGCACTGTGTTTAGTGAGAGTATGCAGTCGTTTTTTAAGATCTAGGGGCTAGATTTACTAAGCTGCGGGTTTGAAAAAGTGGGGATGTTGCCTATAGCAACCAATCAGATTCTAGCTGTCATTTTGTAGAAAGTACTAAATAAATGAAAGCTAGAATCCGATTGGTTGCTATAGGCAACATCCCCACTTTTTTAAAACCCGCAGTTTAGTAAATATACCCCTAGGGCTTAAAAAAAGATAATCTTCACCTGAACGTTACAGCTGCCATTTTCAATCACTACTATACAGGGCCAGTTCTCAGGTGCACCTAACCTGTCCGTCAAAACTGACAGTCCAATAATCAAATTCAATATTGCGAAACTTTCATCAAAATATAATTTGAAGGAGTACACACTATGACAAGAGAGACCATAAGACGAACGTACTTAAACTCATATGTTTGTGCATGAGTCATTCACTTATCTATTAATGGTTAAGTCTTCTGATATCTTCCAGCCAATAGTATCCACAGTGGAGGGTCCTGGTTCGCCCATGTATTCTTCCCCAAGTGGTTGTTGGGCTCCTTTTGCTGCACAAATTCCCTCCCTCCCTACATTTATGTGTTGTGTTTTAACATTTCTCTCTCTTTTCCAGGTGAGGCACAGTTGGCAGGAAAGCTTTTGCAGTCAGCGACTAATTCATATGGTGCTATCGCTGATTGGCTGCTTGTCACTGCCCCCTTCGAAGCAACCTGGCTCTTGGTCCCTTTGTGTGGGGGACCCCTTGACCTGCTTTGCGTGGGCACGTCATTATGAGCCTATAAGGGGCGGAGTCACTATGATGGAAGATTTAGCACTGGTCAATCATAAAGGACTATGGGACCAGCGGTTAGTGCCTGTTGTCCGTACACTGCTTGGTTTTGCTATTAATTCTTAGCTGACTCACAATTTGCTTTCACCGCCACATTCTCTCTTTAATTCCATAAACTGTGACCTTTTTGTCAAAATTTAAATTGTTGTATGTGTCTTTATTTACTTATGGATTAGAGTTTTAAGTCTTAAACAGTAAAAGAGATTTTTTGCAATGAAGAACAGGCATCAACAGTATGCAGTTTATAATCGGAATAAATGTTTTGCCAAAATAAATATATGTGTGAAATAAAAGAATGGTTTTGTATAGAGCCAAAGTTGTATCTGAGGTTTGTAGACAAAAAATAAATAATTACTTTTGTGACAAGCATTGAATAAACTTGTTCTTTTGTGATGCCAGGTTTTGTACATATGCACTCAGTTTTATAGGTAAGTGCCTGCATCTGTGGGCCAAGGTGGCAGTCTGTGGGGTGATAATGTTTGCACTGGCTGATGGGAGGATATCAGGACCACCCCTTGCTGAGTGCAGATTGGGCACATGAGTGCACTTACTTTTGCACCTGCATGCAAAATGTGATTTTGTTTTGCAAGGTGTAATTGGTTATATTAGTTAAAGGAGTGGATAGAGTGCACTTAAGGACTTTTTCGATCTCGTTCTATACTTTAGGGTGTGCACTTTCCAATTATAGTACTGTGGAGAAATGCACTTGTAGCTGCCCTTTGACCTATGTAATAACAATAGGAACATTTATGTGACACATGTAAATAAAATGACAGTACTGATATCCCCATTCTCTCATAATTAATTTAAATCTTAAATAGTATTTTAGGAGAAATACTGAAAAGTTTTATGTAATCAAGGTGTGGTTCTAAATTATTTGGACATTGGACTTTTGATGTGACATTTACTCTTCTGCACCAAAGCGTATTACACAGCACATCCAGCGTGCTTCATAAATGGTACAATACAGAGGGAATTTTAGTGACCCATATATAATACAGATAATATCTTATTGACCACCATACAATGCAGACCTCAAATCATTGGTGGATATGGAATGGACACTCCAAACCTCTGGCAGCTATATAATGCAGACCCTCAAATCTCTGGTGAAGACCCTCAGAATCTTGCTGGTTAGGAAGACTTCCAAGTCTCTGGTGTCTATGAAGACCCCAGATCTCTAGTGATGATGCAATACAGACGTCCAGATATTTGCTAGTGACAAGTACCCACTGCTCCTGGCTCCTCTCTGTGATGTACTACCTTTGTGCACTCTTCTCTATGGTAAGTACCAGGAAGTGCTTACAACCACTGAACCTCCCATGTTACGCTGACTGTTGAATAATCCCAGCCTCCACCAGAGTGCCAGGCGCCTTGATTTTTGTTGTATCTTTCACTAAAACAGTTTTTCAGCTATAACAGATAATTTGGGGGAAAACTAATTAAAAGTATTGAACCTTAAAGTTATTTTGAAAAGTCTACTTACAGTATCGCACTTATTGTTCACAAAGCTAATTGGAAGGATTTCTGTTTTATTTGTCTTGTTTCTTAAACATCATATGATACAGTTTTTTACAGGCTTTAAGGAAAAAGTTCCTGTTTTTACTTAGAGCTACTGAGAAGACATCACCACAGTTAATGTCTACATATGTATGTTTTCAGTACATTTGCACTGAAGATACAGGTAATATCTAAACATAGAAAAATGGGGACCTGCAGCATTAACATTTTTCCTCTGTGACATCATGGGCCTGATTCATTAATGTCGTTATGAGCCATATTTTGCATTAAATTGCTCTGTAAATGCCCTGAAATGCAATTGCAATACACGCAAGTGTATGCAATTGCAATTCATCTTCGAGTGCAAAGGACACTTACAACAGCATATGATTTCATGGGTGGAATGGAGAGGGGTCTAGGCATTTGCGCGTAGTCAATTTACAGTAAGGGCGTGCTTAGTTAGAGCGCACGCAGCAGCGTATTGCTTACACCAGCTACAGGACAGGTGCAAGTGCCTACTGCTAGTGATGACGGTCACGAATGCATGCTAGAACATGTGTTTGCAATCAAGAGCAACTGTAAACATGCATTATTAAGAACTTCCTGATAAATATTCCTATTAAATATTTCATCGGAGGAAAAAAATACATTTTATTTAATGTTTTTTTTATTTATAATTAAATACTTTTTTTCTTCTGTGTATTCTGCTAGGAATTTATTTTCCACATATGTATTAAACATATCCTGTAGTATATTGTATGACAGAGCAGAGAAAACCTACACCTGTATTCAATGAGACATGTATCTTCAGATCCATTTCCAGCTGAATAGGGACGTGCGTATGCCCGATTTATTTGCGTTTTTAAAACAGCGCACAATACGTTCATTTTGTATGCCTTAATGAATCAGGCCCCATATGTCCAACCAGCAAATCAAGGTGATGGCGACCACAGGTAAGCTTTTTTTTATATTTCTGATGGGAGGAACTGGGCTGATTCAATGCTGTTATGTGGTTTTGTTTACTGGGAGAAGATAATTCAAAGACTTCACAGGGTGTTGAGTGCACATGTATGGAGACATTCTTTGTTTAGTGTGTTGACTATACATGTATGGAGACATTCTTTGTTTAGTGTGTTGACTATACATGTATGGAGACATTCTTGGTTTAATGTGTTAAATGCACATGTAACGAGACATCCTTGCTTTAGTGTGTTGAGTGAACAGGTAAGAAGACATTCTTGGCTTAGTGTGTTGAATGCACATGTATGGAGGCATTCTTGGTTTAGTGTGTTGAGTACACATGTAAGGAGACATTCTTGGTTTAGTGTGTTGAGTGCACATGTAACAAGACATTCTTGGTTTAGTGTGTTGAGTGCACATGTAAGGAGACATTCTTGGTTTAGTGTGTTGAGTGCGCATGTAGAGGCATTCTTGGTTTAGTGTGTTGAGTGCACATGTAACAAGACATTCTTGGTTTAGTGTGTTGAGTGCACATGTATGGAGACAGTCTTGATTTAGTGTGCTGAGTATAGATGTAAGGAGAGATTCTTGGTTTAGCATGTTGAGTGCACATGTAAAGAGATATTCTTTGTTTAGTGTGTTGAGTGCACATGTAAGTAGACATTCTTGGTTTAGTGTGTTGAGTTCACATGTGAGACTTTCTTGGCTTAGTGTGTTGAGTGCACATGTAAGTAGACATTCTTGGTTTAGTGTGTTAAGTGCACATGTGGAGGCATTCTTGGTTTAGTGTGTTGAGTACATATGTATGTAGACATTCTTATTTTAGTGTGTTCAGTGCACATATATGGAGACATTCTTGATTTATTGTGTTGAGTGCAGATGTAAGTAGACATTCTTGATTTAGTGTGTTGAGTGCACATGTAAGGAGACATTCTTGGTTTAGTGTGTTGAGTGCGCATGTAGAGGCATTCTTGGTTTAGTGTGTTGAGTGCACATGTAACAAGACATTCTTGGTTTAGTGTGTTGAGTGCACATGTATGGTGACATTCTTGGTTTAGTGTGTTGAGTGCACATGTAAGGAGACATTCTTGGTTTAGTGTGTTGAGTGCACATGTAGAGGCATTCTTTGTTTAGTGTGTTGAGTGCACATGTACTGAGACATTCCTGTTTTAGTGTGTTGAGTTAATAGGTAAGAAGACATTCTTGGTTTAGTGTGTTCAGTGCACATGTATGGAGACATTCTTGGTTTAGTGTGTTGAGTGCGCATGTAGAGGCATTCTTGGTTTAGTGTGTTGAGTGCACATGTAAGAAGACATTCTTGGTTTAGTGTGTTGAGTGCACATGTATGATGACATTCTTGGTTTAGTGTGTTGAGTGCACATGTAAGGAGACATTCTTGGTTTAGTGTGTTGAGTGCGCATGTAGAGGCATTCTTGGTTTAGTGTGTTGAGTGCACATGTACTGAGACATTCCTGTTTTAGTGTGTTGAGTTAATAGGTAAGAAGACATTCTTGGTTTAGTGTGTTCAGTGCACATGTATGGAGACATTCTTGATTTAGTGTGTTGAGTGCACATGTAAGTACACATTCTTGGTTTAGTGTGTTGAGTGCACATGTGGAGACATTCTTGGTTTAGTGTGTTGAGTGCACATGTAACGAGACATTCTTGTTTTAGTGTGTTGAGTGCACATATAGGGGTAAATGTATCATACCCCGGTTTTCTCAACTCGCGGGGGATCGGCGTCTTCGCAGCTTAAATTTAAAGCAGCGCTGCCTTGTAAAGGGTAGTTTCCCTTTACAAGGCAGCACCACTTTAAATTTAAGATGCGAAGACGCAGATCTCCCGCGAGTTGAGAAAACTGGGATATGATACATTTACCCCATAGAGGGATTCGTGGTTTTGTGTATTGAGTGCACATGTATGGAGACATTCTTGATTTAGTGTGCTGAGTATAGATGTAAGGAGAGATTCTTGGTTTAGCATGTTGAGTGCACATGTAAGGAGATATTCTTTGTTTAGTGTGTTGAGTGCACATGTAAGTAGACATTCTTGGTTTAGTGTGTTGAGTTCACATGTGAGACTTTCTTGGCTTAGTGTGTTGAGTGCACATGTAAGTAGACATTCTTGGTTTAGTGTGTTAAGTGCACATGTGGAGGCATTCTTGGTTTAGTGTGTTGAGTACATATGTAAGTAGACATTCTTATTTTAGTGTGTTCAGTGCACATATATGGAGACATTCTTGATTTATTGTGTTGAGTGCAGATGTAAGTAGACATTCTTGATTTAGTGTGTTGAGTGCACATGTAAGGAGACATTCTTGGTTTAGTGTGTTGAGTGCGCATGTAGAGGCATTCTTGGTTTAGTGTGTTGAGTGCACATGTAACAAGACATTCTTGGTTTAGTGTGTTGAGTGCACATGTATGGTGACATTCTTGGTTTAGTGTGTTGAGTGCACATGTAAGGAGACATTCTTGGTTTAGTGTGTTGAGTGCACATGTAGAGGCATTCTTTGTTTAGTGTGTTGAGTGCACATGTACTGAGACATTCCTGTTTTAGTGTGTTGAGTTAATAGGTAAGAAGACATTCTTGGTTTAGTGTGTTCAGTGCACATGTATGGAGACATTCTTGGTTTAGTGTGTTGAGTACACATGTAAGGATACATTCTTGGTTTAGTGTGTTGAGTGCACATGTAAGTAGACATTCTTATTTTAGTGTGTTCAGTGCACATATATGGAGACATTCTTGATTTATTGTGTTGAGTGCAGATGTAAGTAGACATTCTTGATTTAGTGTGTTGAGTGCACATGTAAGGAGACATTCTTGGTTTAGTCTGTTGAGTGCACATGTAAAGAGACATTCTTGGTTTTGTGTGTTGAGTGCACATGTATGGTGACATTCTTGGTTTAGTGTGTTGAGTGCACATGTAAGGAGACATTCTTGGTTTAGTGTGTTGAGTGCGCATGTAGAGGCATTCTTGGTTTAGTGTGTTGAGTGCACATGTAACAAGACATTCTTGGTTTAGTGTGTTGAGTGCACATGTATGATGACATTCTTGATTTAGTGTGTTGAGTGCACATGTAAGGAGACATTCTTGGTTTAGTGTGTTGAGTGCGCATGTAGAGGCATTCTTGGTTTAGTGTGTTGAGTGCACATGTACTGAGACATTCCTGTTTTAGTGTGTTGAGTTAATAGGTAAGAAGACATTCTTGGTTTAGTGTGTTCAGTGCACATGTATGGAGACATTCTTGATTTAGTGTGTTGAGTGCACATGTAAGTACACATTCTTGGTTTAGTGTGTTGAGTGCACATGTGGAGACATTCTTGGTTTAGTGTGTTGAGTGCACATGTAACGAGACATTCTTGTTTTAGTGTGTTGACTATACATGTATGGAGACATTCTTGGTTTAATGTGTTAAATGCACATGTAACGAGACATCCTTGCTTTAGTGTGTTGAGTGAACAGGTAAGAAGACATTCTTGGCTTAGTGTGTTGAATGCACATGTATGGAGGCATTCTTGGTTTAGTGTGTTGAGTACACATGTAAGGAGACATTCTTGGTTTAGTGTGTTGAGTGCACATGTAACAAGACATTCTTTGTTTAGTGTGTTGACTATACATGTATGGAGACATTCTTGGTTTAATGTGTTAAATGCACATGTAACGAGACATCCTTGCTTTAGTGTGTTGAGTGAACAGGTAAGAAGACATTCTTGGCTTAGTGTGTTGAATGCACATGTATGGAGGCATTCTTGGTTTAGTGTGTTGAGTACACATGTAAGGAGACATTCTTGGTTTAGTGTGTTGAGTGCACATGTAACAAGACATTCTTGGTTTAGTGTGTTGAGTGCACATGTAAGGAGACATTCTTGGTTTAGTGTGTTGAGTGCGCATGTAGAGGCATTCTTGGTTTAGTGTGTTGAGTGCACATGTAACAAGACATTCTTGGTTTAGTGTGTTGAGTGCACATGTATGGAGACAGTCTTGATTTAGTGTGCTGAGTATAGATGTAAGGAGAGATTCTTGGTTTAGCATGTTGAGTGCACATGTAAAGAGATATTCTTTGTTTAGTGTGTTGAGTGCACATGTAAGTAGACATTCTTGGTTTAGTGTGTTGAGTTCACATGTGAGACTTTCTTGGCTTAGTGTGTTGAGTGCACATGTAAGTAGACATTCTTGGTTTAGTGTGTTAAGTGCACATGTGGAGGCATTCTTGGTTTAGTGTGTTGAGTACATATGTATGTAGACATTCTTATTTTAGTGTGTTCAGTGCACATATATGGAGACATTCTTGATTTATTGTGTTGAGTGCAGATGTAAGTAGACATTCTTGATTTAGTGTGTTGAGTGCACATGTAAGGAGACATTCTTGGTTTAGTGTGTTGAGTGCGCATGTAGAGGCATTCTTGGTTTAGTGTGTTGAGTGCACATGTAACAAGACATTCTTGGTTTAGTGTGTTGAGTGCACATGTATGGTGACATTCTTGGTTTAGTGTGTTGAGTGCACATGTAAGGAGACATTCTTGGTTTAGTGTGTTGAGTGCACATGTAGAGGCATTCTTTGTTTAGTGTGTTGAGTGCACATGTACTGAGACATTCCTGTTTTAGTGTGTTGAGTTAATAGGTAAGAAGACATTCTTGGTTTAGTGTGTTCAGTGCACATGTATGGAGACATTCTTGGTTTAGTGTGTTGAGTGCGCATGTAGAGGCATTCTTGGTTTAGTGTGTTGAGTGCACATGTAAGAAGACATTCTTGGTTTAGTGTGTTGAGTGCACATGTATGATGACATTCTTGGTTTAGTGTGTTGAGTGCACATGTAAGGAGACATTCTTGGTTTAGTGTGTTGAGTGCGCATGTAGAGGCATTCTTGGTTTAGTGTGTTGAGTGCACATGTACTGAGACATTCCTGTTTTAGTGTGTTGAGTTAATAGGTAAGAAGACATTCTTGGTTTAGTGTGTTCAGTGCACATGTATGGAGACATTCTTGATTTAGTGTGTTGAGTGCACATGTAAGTACACATTCTTGGTTTAGTGTGTTGAGTGCACATGTGGAGACATTCTTGGTTTAGTGTGTTGAGTGCACATGTAACGAGACATTCTTGTTTTAGTGTGTTGAGTGCACATATAGGGGTAAATGTATCATACCCCGGTTTTCTCAACTCGCGGGGGATCGGCGTCTTCGCAGCTTAAATTTAAAGCAGCGCTGCCTTGTAAAGGGTAGTTTCCCTTTACAAGGCAGCACCACTTTAAATTTAAGATGCGAAGACGCAGATCTCCCGCGAGTTGAGAAAACTGGGATATGATACATTTACCCCATAGAGGGATTCGTGGTTTTGTGTATTGAGTGCACATGTATGGAGACATTCTTGATTTAGTGTGCTGAGTATAGATGTAAGGAGAGATTCTTGGTTTAGCATGTTGAGTGCACATGTAAGGAGATATTCTTTGTTTAGTGTGTTGAGTGCACATGTAAGTAGACATTCTTGGTTTAGTGTGTTGAGTTCACATGTGAGACTTTCTTGGCTTAGTGTGTTGAGTGCACATGTAAGTAGACATTCTTGGTTTAGTGTGTTAAGTGCACATGTGGAGGCATTCTTGGTTTAGTGTGTTGAGTACATATGTAAGTAGACATTCTTATTTTAGTGTGTTCAGTGCACATATATGGAGACATTCTTGATTTATTGTGTTGAGTGCAGATGTAAGTAGACATTCTTGATTTAGTGTGTTGAGTGCACATGTAAGGAGACATTCTTGGTTTAGTGTGTTGAGTGCGCATGTAGAGGCATTCTTGGTTTAGTGTGTTGAGTGCACATGTAACAAGACATTCTTGGTTTAGTGTGTTGAGTGCACATGTATGGTGACATTCTTGGTTTAGTGTGTTGAGTGCACATGTAAGGAGACATTCTTGGTTTAGTGTGTTGAGTGCACATGTAGAGGCATTCTTTGTTTAGTGTGTTGAGTGCACATGTACTGAGACATTCCTGTTTTAGTGTGTTGAGTTAATAGGTAAGAAGACATTCTTGGTTTAGTGTGTTCAGTGCACATGTATGGAGACATTCTTGGTTTAGTGTGTTGAGTACACATGTAAGGATACATTCTTGGTTTAGTGTGTTGAGTGCACATGTAAGTAGACATTCTTATTTTAGTGTGTTCAGTGCACATATATGGAGACATTCTTGATTTATTGTGTTGAGTGCAGATGTAAGTAGACATTCTTGATTTAGTGTGTTGAGTGCACATGTAAGGAGACATTCTTGGTTTAGTCTGTTGAGTGCACATGTAAAGAGACATTCTTGGTTTTGTGTGTTGAGTGCACATGTATGGTGACATTCTTGGTTTAGTGTGTTGAGTGCACATGTAAGGAGACATTCTTGGTTTAGTGTGTTGAGTGCGCATGTAGAGGCATTCTTGGTTTAGTGTGTTGAGTGCACATGTAACAAGACATTCTTGGTTTAGTGTGTTGAGTGCACATGTATGATGACATTCTTGATTTAGTGTGTTGAGTGCACATGTAAGGAGACATTCTTGGTTTAGTGTGTTGAGTGCGCATGTAGAGGCATTCTTGGTTTAGTGTGTTGAGTGCACATGTACTGAGACATTCCTGTTTTAGTGTGTTGAGTTAATAGGTAAGAAGACATTCTTGGTTTAGTGTGTTCAGTGCACATGTATGGAGACATTCTTGATTTAGTGTGTTGAGTGCACATGTAAGTACACATTCTTGGTTTAGTGTGTTGAGTGCACATGTGGAGACATTCTTGGTTTAGTGTGTTGAGTGCACATGTAACGAGACATTCTTGTTTTAGTGTGTTGAGTGCACATATAGGGGTAAATGTATCATACCCCGGTTTTCTCAACTCGCGGGGGATTGGCGTCTTCGCAGCTTAAATTTAAAGCAGCGCTGCCTTGTAAAGGGTAGTTTCCCTTTACAAGGCAGCGCCACTTTAAATTTAAGATGCGAAGACGCAGATCTCCCGCGAGTTGAGAAAACTGGGGTATGATACATTTACCCCATAGAGGGATTCGTGGTTTTGTGTATTGAGTGCACATGTATGGAGACATTCTTGATTTAGTGTGCTGAGTATAGATGTAAGGAGAGATTCTTGGTTTAGCATGTTGAGTGCACATGTTAGGAGATATTCTTTGTTTAGTGTGTTGAGTGCACATGTAAGTAGACATTCTTGGTTTAGTGTGTTGAGTTCACATGTGAGACTTTCTTGGCTTAGTGTGTTGAGTGCACATGTAAGTAGACATTCTTGGTTTAGTGTGTTAAGTGCACATGTGGAGGCATTCTTGGTTTAGTGTGTTGAGTACATATGTAAGTAGACATTCTTATTTTAGTGTGTTCAGTGCACATATATGGAGACATTCTTGATTTATTGTGTTGAGTGCAGATGTAAGTAGACATTCTTGATTTAGTGTGTTGAGTGCACATGTAAGGAGACATTCTTGGTTTAGTGTGTTGAGTGCGCATGTAGAGGCATTCTTGGTTTAGTGTGTTGAGTGCACATGTAACAAGACATTCTTGGTTTAGTGTGTTGAGTGCACATGTATGGTGACATTCTTGGTTTAGTGTGTTGAGTGCACATGTAAGGAGACATTCTTGGTTTAGTGTGTTGAGTGCACATGTAGAGGCATTCTTTGTTTAGTGTGTTGAGTGCACATGTACTGAGACATTCCTGTTTTAGTGTGTTGAGTTAATAGGTAAGAAGACATTCTTGGTTTAGTGTGTTCAGTGCACATGTATGGAGACATTCTTGGTTTAGTGTGTTGAGTACACATGTAAGGATACATTCTTGGTTTAGTGTGTTGAGTGCACATGTAAAGAGACATTCTTGGTTTTGTGTGTTGAGTGCACATGTATGGTGACATTCTTGGTTTAGTGTGTTGAGTGCACATGTAAGGAGACATTCTTGATTTAGTGTGTTGAGTGCGCATGTAGAGGCATTCTTGGTTTAGTGGGTTGAGTGCACATGTAACAAGACATTCTTGGTTTAGTGTGTTGAGTGCACATGTATGATGACATTCTTGATTTAGTGTGTTGAGTGCACATGTAAGGAGACATTCTTGGTTTAGTGTGTTGAGTGCGCATGTAGAGGCATTCTTGGTTTAGTGTGTTGAGTGCACATGTACTGAGACATTCCTGTTTTAGTGTGTTGAGTTAATAGGTAAGAAGACATTCTTGGTTTAGTGTGTTCAGTGCACATGTATGGAGACATTCTTGATTTAGTGTGTTGAGTGCACATGTAAGTACACATTCTTGGTTTAGTGTGTTGAGTGCACATGTGGAGACATTCTTGGTTTAGTGTGTTGAGTGCACATGTAACGAGACATTCTTGTTTTAGTGTGTTGAGTGCACATATAGGGGTAAATGTATCATACCCCGGTTTTCTCAACTCGCGGGGGATTGGCGTCTTCGCAGCTTAAATTTAAAGCAGCGCTGCCTTGTAAAGGGTAGTTTCCCTTTACAAGGCAGCGCCACTTTAAATTTAAGATGCGAAGACGCAGATCTCCCGCGAGTTGAGAAAACTGGGGTATGATACATTTACCCCATAGAGGGATTCGTGGTTTTGTGTATTGAGTGCACATGTATGGAGACATTCTTGATTTAGTGTGCTGAGTATAGATGTAAGGAGAGATTCTTGGTTTAGCATGTTGAGTGCACATGTAAGGAGATATTCTTTGTTTAGTGTGTTGAGTGCACATGTAAGTAGACATTCTTGGTTTAGTGTGTTGAGTTCACATGTGAGACTTTCTTGGTTTAGTGTGTTAAGTGCACATGTAAGTAGACATTCTTAGTTTAGTGTGTTAAGTGCACATGTGGAGGCATTCTTGGTTTAGTGTGTTGAGTACATATGTAAGTAGACATTCTTATTTTAGTGTGTTCAGTGCACATATATGGAGACATTCTTGATTTATTGTGTTGAGTGCAGATGTAAGTAGACATTCTTGATTTAGTGTGTTGAGTGCACATGTAAGGAGACATTCTTGGCTTAGTGTGTTGAGTGCGCATGTAGAGGCATTCTTGGTTTAGTGTGTTGAGTGCACATGTAACAAGACATTCTTGGTTTAGTGTGTTGAGTGCACATGTATGGTGACATTCTTGGTTTAGTGTGTTGAGTGCACATGTAAGGAGACATTCTTGGTTTAGTGTGTTGAGTGCACATGTAGAGGCATTCTTTGTTTAGTGTGTTGAGTGCACATGTACTGAGACATTCCTGTTTTAGTGTGTTGAGTTAATAGGTAAGAAGACATTCTTGGTTTAGTGTGTTCAGTGCACATGTATGGAGACATTCTTGATTTAGTGTGTTGAGTGCACATGTAAGTACACATTCTTGGTTTAGTGTGTTGAGTGCACATGTGGAGGCATTCTTGGTTTAGTGTGTTGAGTGCACATGTAACGAGACATTCTTGTTTTAGTGTGTTGAGTGCACATATAGGGGTAAATGTATCATACCTCGGTTTTCTCAACTCGCGGGGGATCGGCGTCTTCGCAGCTTAAATTTAAAGCAGCGCTGCCTTGTAAAGGGTAGTTTCCCTTTACAAGGCAGCACCGATTTAAATTTAAGCTGCGAAGATGCAGATCTCCCGCGAGTTGAGAAAACTGGGGTATGATACATTTACCCCATAGAGGAATTCGTGGTTTTGTGTATTGAGTGCACATGTATGGAGACATTCTTGATTTAGTGTGCTGAGTACAGATGTAAGGAGAGATTCTTGGTTTAGCATGTTGAGTGCATATGTAAGGAGATATTCTTTGTTTAGTGTGTTGAGTGCACATGTAAGTAAACATTCTTGATTTATTGTGTTGAGTGCAGATGTAAGTAGACATTCTTGATTTAGTGTGTTGAGTGCACATGTAAGGAGACATTCTTGGCTTAGTGTGTTGAGTGCGCATGTAGAGGCATTCTTGGTTTAGTGTGTTGAGTGCACATGTAACAAGACATTCTTGGTTTAGTGTGTTGAGTGCACATGTATGGTGACATTCTTGGTTTAGTGTGTTGAGTGCACATGTAAGGAGACATTCTTGGTTTAGTGTGTTGAGTGCACATGTAGAGGCATTCTTTGTTTAGTGTGTTGAGTGCACATGTACTGAGACATTCCTGTTTTAGTGTGTTGAGTTAATAGGTCAGAAGACATTCTTGGTTTAGTGTGTTCAGTGCACATGTATGGAGACATTCTTGATTTAGTGTGTTGAGTGCACATGTAAGTACACATTCTTGGTTTAGTGTGTTGAGTGCACATGTGGAGGCATTCTTGGTTTAGTGTGTTGAGTGCACATGTAACGAGACATTCTTGTTTTAGTGTGTTGAGTGCACATATAGGGGTAAATGTATCATACCTCGGTTTTCTCAACTCGCGGGGGATCGGCGTCTTCGCAGCTTAAATTTAAAGCAGCGCTGCCTTGTAAAGGGTAGTTTCCCTTTACAAGGCAGCACCGATTTAAATTTAAGCTGCGAAGATGCAGATCTCCCGCGAGTTGAGAAAACTGGGGTATGATACATTTACCCCATAGAGGAATTCGTGGTTTTGTGTATTGAGTGCACATGTATGGAGACATTCTTGATTTAGTGTGCTGAGTACAGATGTAAGGAGAGATTCTTGGTTTAGCATGTTGAGTGCATATGTAAGGAGATATTCTTTGTTTAGTGTGTTGAGTGCACATGTAAGTAAACATTCTTGGTTTAGTGTGTTGAGTGCACATGTAACAAGACATTCTTGGTTTAGTGTGTTGAGTGCACATGTGGAGACATTTTTGGTTTAGTGTATTGAGTACATATGTAAGTAGACATTCTTATTTTAGTGTGTTGAGTGCACATGTATGGAGACATTCTTGTTTATTGGGCAGCTTTAGAGCCTTTTTGGACGTGCAATGATTCTTGACTTTTGTATGTCCTCTGAGGTGGTGTTGATTGTGCACCTAGCATTGCTTTTAGAGAGCTGTCATTTGCTTTCATATGTACCAAAAATCATTATAATAAAAACATTGAAATGCAGAACTGTGACACATTAAATAAAGCCTCTATTAATGAGGAAACAAAGAGAAGTATTTTAGGAGAAAAGGAAACGTCTGTAATTATTAAGTGTTGTATAATAGTGAAATGTGGCATATTTTTTAAGTGACATTTTAGGTTTGCTCATATGCAGCTTTAGGTCAGACTACAATCCATCACAACTGCTGCACAATAGTTCTGCATGGGTGCATTTCAGAAAGCGCAGTAGTGTTGTGTACTTGTGTATGGCTATTTGTGTGTACATCTTAGTTTTGTCTGGAATGGACCCCCACAAAGTCATTGCTTTATTTTGCCACATAAATACTTTCTTGTTAAGCAAATGACCAGATATTTCCTGTGTCACAACCCCACTGCTCCAACAGTTACAAATCCTTGTGGTTTTCATATAGAAGAGATCCTCCTCCACTTCAATACTATAAATTAGAATGAGGCAACTGTCTCCATACAGAGGAGGACCCGCAAGGTGAGTGATGTTCATGTCCTTCTGATCACTAATGTTACTGATGAATTTGTGATTCACTGGCTTCCTTCTTTGATGCTATAGAATGGCCTCTCTACACACTGGCGTTTGGATCCTGCTGCTGTGCGGATTAATAAGGACAAGTTCATCTTCTTACTATGGTAATTTATCATCATGTTGTTCATTCACTGCCAGAGATTAAAATAATATTATATTTAATGTATTATAATATAACTTAATATGATTTTAGATTTTAATAATTTCTCCCTGTTTCTATTGAATAAATTCTCTTAACCTAAGTAAATTAGTGCATTTGTGGTATTATAAATAAAGGTATTGGATCTTTTCTCCACTATTTCAAAAACTATAACAAAAAAGCAATTCATTACTGTTGTGTGGTGATAATGGTAATGTTCACCAATTGTTTCCACCCACAGTTACTGTGAGGAGCTCTGCTAAACAAATTAATGGGGAGAAGAATGTCAGGGGCAGTGTGTGGAAAGACAGCAGTGATATTAAATCTGATTTAGTTTATTTTAAACATGGTCTTCTTTGCTTTTCTATAAAATGGTCAAATACTATTTTCTATTAAATTATTATTGTTCCCTATTTTCTAGAAACTGTTAATTCTTTAAAATTGTGACATTTAACAAAAGTAAAAGTAGGGATAATAAAAGTAGAGATCAGTCCACTATTTTTTTTATATAATAATATAAGAACTACATGTCCTGTGTGGCTATTGATGGCTTTTAAAAAATAAAAGTAAATACAGTCTGTCAAACTAGGTCATAAAACTGAATGAACTACACTAGTTTTTTTTAACACACTTTTTGTTGACGAAACTTTATTTTTACAATTATATTGTCCATAATTTGTATCAAAGCTTGTGCGATAAATGTAATCACCGTTTTATAGACAAATACATTATCCATCCCTTCTTATACATTAATGAGTATATTGTAGATCTATATGGCACCTTAAAATGCTTAGACATTTAAGGGTTAAAATGTTCTCCTCCTCCAAACAGCACTAGGGTTGGTTAAGCTGTTTTTAATTTTTTTAGTACAGCAAGGTCTGTCCTGATGATCATTATTATCAGCAGAGAACTTGCACCAGGAGAAATCACCAGCAACACTGTGGCTGCTTCCATTTCAGAATAGCACAGCGTGAACACGCCTTTACATTGCTAGACTCACCCGTTACCTCCGCCGTGGGAACCGAGAAGGATCCTATTGCTATTTGCACTTACGAGTTGGACTTATGTCCAACTCCTCATGAGGTCCTTCATGTTAATTGTTTTTCATAAGAAATAGAAGCCACTAGGGGTATTGCAGTGGCGCACGCAGGGGGGATTCTGAGTCTCTAGAAACCCCCCCTGCGCTAACTAAGTGGCCACTGTCCTATACAGCAGCCGCGGTGCTGTCAAAGAAGCGTCCGCGGCACTGCCGCAGACGCTTCTTAGACAGCGCCGCAGATGCTGTATAGGACAGCGCTGGCGAAACGGAGCTGCTGCGCATGTGCAGCAGCTCTCTCTCGGGTTTTTTTTTTGGGTTTTTTTTTGGGGTCGGCGGGGAGAAACCCCCCCCCCCCCCGGCAATCCTCAGTGCGCCCCTGTATTGTCAGGTGCATCTGTTGGGCAAAAAAATCTGCCTATTGCAAATATGAGGCACTTGATAGAATGTCCAAATGGCTGGTATATTTCTCTCTTAAAGCCAGGCCCGGCGCTCCCATTAGGCAAGGTTAGGCACTTGCCTAGGGCGCCGGGCTCTGGAGGGCGCCTGGAGGGCGCCACAGAACTGGAAATTAATTTTAAAAATTTTAAAACTGTGCGGCGACTGCTGACTATACCTGTCACGGCCGCCGCACAGCATTCAGATGCATGGGGAGG
This sequence comes from Mixophyes fleayi, assembly GCF_038048845.1. NCBI lineage: Eukaryota > Metazoa > Chordata > Amphibia > Anura > Limnodynastidae > Mixophyes > Mixophyes fleayi. The sequence goes on along the minus strand of NC_134403.1, from coordinate 326,672,662 downwards.
GGGGGGGGGGAAGAGGCTATTGCTCACCACCGCCGCCTCTCTGCTCCGTCTCCTCCCCTCCACTCACTAGTGTCAGTGAGTGGAGGGGAGGAGACGGAGCAGAGAGGCGGCGCCGATTTTGCCTAGGGCGCCATGGACCCTAGCACCGGCCCTGCTTAAAGCTTATATAAATGGGTCTTGAAATAAGGTTTTTAATGAGCATTCTGAAAGCCTGCTAAACCCCCTTGGTGCTGTCAGTCCAAACAATAATATAAGCGAATGGACCTGCACACTGACACTTCCTAACAAGTGTTTGCTTTGCCTCGATTTCAACGTTACCTGAAGCATTCGCAAGCATTAATGATAGTTACCTAGTCCCCTGAGCTGCAGGAAGGCTTTGAAAGCATTGTTTGAAAGGTTTTTTTAAAAGCATGGACTAAGTACACGTTTTTGTCTTTCATCGGGTATTGTTCTTCAATGACTATATGAACAGGGCTTTATAAAAGGCTATATGATATATTTATACTATATTTGTTACTGTTGCATTACTGGCCAATATTCCCTGATTCATTACTTTATCAAAGTTCTTTCTTTGACAACAATTTTTTATGTAATTTAGTTTTTCTTCCAACTGCTTAGTAATTTATTATAGTTTTAATGCCTGTTACTTTCTACAGATGGAGTTGAGGAGCTGAACAATGACTTTATTATAAACTGCGCAAAGGAAGCCAAGCACCTGGTAGATACAGCATATAAAAACACACGTTTCAAGTAAGCATGATATACAATGTATTTTTCGGGGTAAAAAAAACTTGTATTCAGGGTTAAAACTACATATTGTTTATGTTTTTAATTGAAATAGTCAGTTTTTCCCATTAGGTGTTAGCTTAATAGTTTATGAATATTTTTCTGGTTTATAGTAATATATACATAAATGTATTTTAATCTCACTTACTCTTACTTTAATAGACAACATCTTTTTAGGTGCTTGACAAACTGCGGTTTTGCAATTTGATTGTTTTAGACCCAAATGGCTGCAAACTGCAATGAGTATGGGCTCAAAAAAAATCACCAGTCCCAAGCAACCTCCCAAAGGGATCATTCAGATCAGGGTCTGAATAAGGGTTCAGGCCGCCCTAGGCTAATACGCTAGTAGCGCCCATTCGCCTTCCATTCCAGGCTAATGTGAAGGAAGGTTAAACCGAACTCGCCGTTCATTTATTACCTGTCTTTCTTCATCCCACCCCACCCAACAATGTTCATGTTCAAGTGTTTTTGAAACTTGGCTTTTTAAAGGGTCACAGCAATATTTGTCACTCATTTCAATTTCATTAAAATCATAATTGTGTAGCAGATCGGCGGTATGAACGAGCGCTACTGAGGGTGAAGATGAAAGGGGGAGGGGCATCACATTTGTGCCTTTCGCCATCTTTGTCTTTCCTATTGGCTTACCTTCAAGCTCCCGCCAAGCATGACTCATTGTTTTCAGCCGTTACCATGAGAACATGTCAAGATTAAAACCTTTTTCCATTTTTTTTTCATATTTTCTTTTTACTTTGGAGAACAATTATTCTCTTAAATTTTAAAATTTTATTTCCGTTTATACCTCTCCCGTTCACAATCTTGTGCTCCCCAAAAGTCTTATACCCTAGACTGCAGCCTATTCAGTCTATTGGATAATCAAGCCCTGAATCAGATATTGATAGGGACTCATGGAAAAATGTTTTCAGACTGTGATCGCATCTGACCTTAACTAGGGTTACCTACTTTAATTGGGCCCTAATGAGCCAGATTTACCTTTTTGTCCACATATTTATGACGGTGCTCAGGTTAAGTGGCCAGGTCTGCCCAAGTATTTATTTCTGCCTAAAACCAGTTCAATATTTATTAAGGATTAATCCACCTTTTACAACAAGTCATTGGAAGAACAAATTAATATTGTGCTATGTTATTAAAGTGGGAACATATTATCCAGGGCAGAAGATCAGTGAAAAAATGAACAAGTATTACTTACATGTACAAACCAAAACAAAGGAGCCCTGTTATTTAGCTATAACATTTCTCATATATAATGGTAACATTAGCCACTAGGGGCATTGTCAGATGCAGCAACCTGGTTTTGTCTAGGAGCAGAGGAAGTAATTTGTTGTGTCACCGCTGTCCAGTTTGAAGGAACGTTTAAGGACGAAGACAGCGGGTGCTCGTGACCTCATGGCCTACTTCAAGCAGCCGGTAGCTGGGAGCAGGAACTCCATCCGAGCTGCTGATTACATGGGCACCACCCTGCAGCTTCTGTCTGAAAAAGTCAAATATTTTTCTGAAAGACCTTTCAATGTCACAGGTACATAGACACTTATAGCCACATTTTTTGCTTTATTTATTGTATGCATTATTGAATTATTATTGGATAGATGATTACTTGAATAAAATCTTCTATTTGCGGTGGAAACATAGCTCTAAACTAACTTAAACTGTTCCGATTGCTTTAACAAGGTCCACAACTGTAAATTGTTTTTGATTTATTAAATGGTAATAAATATGTTTATAAATCCAGTTTTTTAATTGTAATTACACATTTATTTTCAGTGACTTTGCCAATAAGGCTGGGTACACAATACAGGTTTTTCACCGTATTATGGTGCCAATCACAATAAATGAGTGTGTACGATTCCACTGTCATGTTTTATTGTTCCAAAGCACAGTGTATAGTTTGATTTGATTTTATATTAATACTATTCCCAAGGAGGAAAAATAGAGAGATGTTGGATGCAAATGTAACTTTATAATGATAATAAAAACAAACTTACAACATAAAATTATGGATGTAATCAAACAGGTAGGATCTGACCAGAACCGAAAATATGTAATGTGTTTTAAAAAATACCAATAAATGGCTCTATACAAAATAACAAGCCCGTTATCTACCTCAAGCCAAACATGGTATTTCAAAAAACAAATAGCAATAACTTTGGTAATCTCATAAACTCTTGATGTCAGTTCAAGTAAATCCACTTGAACTTTTCAACTATGGTTGTAGCGTAGACACAAAGATATCGGAAGTAGGGCACAAAAAGTCTATGCAAAATTACTGCAGATGACACCCCAATTGGGCCAGGACCCAGTGTCACATAAAACACACGTATAAATTAGCAGATATCTCACAGCCTGATATCAGGTGTTGCATATTCATTATAAACAGGGTCTTTAAACCTCCAGACATATAGTCAATATATTTTGGGTGGATATCCTCCCTTTAATATGATCCAGTTCACACCAAATAAAGTGCTTTATGTAAGCAAGTATCAGGATTTTATGTCTGCAGTCAATTTTCGGGAAAGCCCTCGCTGAGGAGAATTCCTCCTTTAATCAGTAAACCCAAAAATTGGAATCCCTAATTATATATTTTCAACAGTATTACAATATAGCGGCAGAGCCGTAACTTAGAATTCTAGCGCCCGGTGCGAGAAAGACAAATGCCGCCCCCCTAGCCCTCAATTTTGACGAAATTTATCTAAAATATTCCTAAATTGCGCTCTCTTGCAGCATTGCGCCCTGGGCGGTCGGCCCTGTCGCACAGCCCTAGTTACGGTCTTGTATAGCGGTAGCAAAATAATTGAATTAATAAGACCCCTCTACTTATTTTATGTATATTATTAACCTATGTAATACATAGACTTTTATATATATATATATTTATGTCACATAGCGGCTTTACTTGCTCTTTAACAATGGTGGCAGCTGCTATATGGGCACAGACGTGACTTATGCTCCATAAACCCCAAAAACACCAACAGTAAAGGGTAAAAACACTCAGAAAGTAAGAAAAGGTAATTTGCCTCCATTTTTACATATATATTTGGGAATATTTGGGAATGTATTTAAGCCCACTTTTTCGATTAATGGCAAAAAACGTATTTTCCAGATATGTTAACAAAGAACCAGATGGATACTATATCTAGGCTTTCAGGCTGTGCAACCCAGCATCTTCCTAAGCTTTGCCAGGACAGTCCATATCGCACCATAACTGGAGAGTGTAATAACAGGTAAGAGAGCGCCAACATGCAAAGTTCCTATTGTTTACAATGAAGAAGAGGTGCTAGGTTTTTGTGTCATTAAAGTAGTAGTAGTAATGACAATAATATGCTTCCCTAATCGGGTCATAGGTGTAGAATCAACGAGACTCAGCTCAGCCAGCCTCTGTCTACAGTATACTTTCAATTAGACATCTTCACATAAACTGCATTTCTAAGCGTATTTCAGCCAACATAATAAAAACATCCTTAAAATGTGACAATGTAAAAAAAAACAGTGATGAGCTCACTCTTATGAATAAAATCAGAAATATAACTAAATTGAATATTATTGCAGGAGAAAAATGAAATGAATGAAAAGGGTGATCCTAAAGTGGTAGAAACGTGGATCTTGAAATGACATTTTTAATCTTTCCACCATGTGAATTTCTATGTAGATTTCTATGTAGCTCTCCAATCCCACAAAATTAGGTACAGTTTGATTCCCCATGGCTGACATCAAAACCGGAATGAGTGTGTGCCCCTGTGTATGCAGGAAGCGGAAAATACACACAATTATTATTATTATTATTATAAATTTTTATTTATAGGGCGCCACTAGGTGTCCGTGGCGCTGTACAGGGACAAACAAAATTACAATACAAGGTGAGGCAGCACAGTACAGTAAACAATAATCACAGTAACTCAATGAGCTCAACGCTAGGGTAGGGGGAGGGGAGAGTCCGCATACGACGGAGCCCAGAAGGGAGGGCACGGGTGACAGGGAAACTCCCAGAGGGAGAGGAGGGAGCGAGAGGGGTTGGGGGGGGGGGGGGGAGAGGGTCCTCGAGGAGGAGGGCTGATAGCTGGAGAGCAGAGTTAAAAGTGGTGGAGACAGGAGGAGAGATGACCCTGCTCAAAGGAGCGTACAATCTAAGGACAATGAAAATTTCTATCCACTCGCATGTTTTGGACTTTTGTAAATTACTTTTACTGCTTACTAATATACTTAAGTGACAAAGATGGTTTATTATCCCACAAATAATGATATAATATATTATGTAAATCAGCCATCACATTAGTATTGTCAGTTAAAATAAGGTAAAATATGACTATATATAAAGGCTCTAAAAGTGACTCTCAGGTGGTCTATAAACTAACATAACCGTATCAATTATATTTCTTTACACTAGTAATTCATAGTAATATTAAGTTTCTAATCTCAATTGTATCAATCAATATGCAATTATAATTTTAGATGTGGTTTATGAGTAGGTTTTCTACAATATGTTTGTGTATACATATATCTATTACTAGCCAAACTTTAATCCTAGAATCTATTTTGTTTCATGATATTGAATATAAGATGTATTTATTCATTATTTATTAGGGGAAATGCCTTTGTTTGGACTTTAATATACCAAATGCATAAGATGTTGTAAGAAAAGCAACTAAAAAAACAGCAAAGACACAAAAATAAATCTCAATGTAGTTAATTTGTTAGAATGATAAATGAAGAAACATTCAAAATTCCAAAGCTGCCAATTACCCAGCACCAGGCTTAAGGAGCTTACACTAGATGATGTCAAACATATGTTTACTCTTGTATGATTGTATGATTACAGGAGAAATCCCAGTCTTGGAGCTTCCAACACTGGGTTTACACGTTTGTTGCCAGCCGAGTATGAAGACGGTCTGTCCGTTCCCCGTGGCTGGACTGAAAACCGTAGAATCAATGGATTTCGTCTGCCCTTGGTAAGAAAAAAAGAACAAATTATAATTATTTCAATGTTCCTGCATCACATATTTCAAAAAAAATCATTTTAATTTAAATACCAGGACACTTCCCAAGGCAGAAAGATCATATTACACAGTGTCTACACATAACTAAAATGTCTGTAACTTGTATTAGTTAACTGTAATAATTTTAAGCCCTGGGTATCCAAACAAACACCAATACTACCTGTGGAACCCAGGTAATCCTAGAAGAAGAAATCACTTAGATCCAACAGTGGGTGCCACAGTTAATTTCTGACAAGCATGAAGAGCATTGGTCAACAAAGGTTACAAATATGTCTGTTTACATTGTTAAAAATTGTGTTGAAAACTGTTTTTCTTTCTCTAAATGTATGTACCATCTCTTGTTGTATAATAAGGCACGTGAAGTATCCAATAGGATTGTCCGATTCCCGACTGAAAATATTACCCTGGACAATGGTCGAGCTCTGATCTTTATGCAGTGGGGACAGTGGACAGATCACGATCTTGACCTCTCTCCTGAGACCCCGGCACACTCAACATTCCTTAAGGGGGTGAATTGTGATGAAAGCTGTGCCCGGGAGCCTCCCTGCTTTCCTCTAAGGGTAAACAAGTACTAGTCAGCTTATTAATACAGTAGTAAACTATAGATATAATAAATACATGTCAACATTTAACAGATATTTGCAGCATTCACTGGTATATACATAAAGTGGTCATGGCTTTGTCTAAAGGCATTTATATAACTATACACTCCAAGTTTTCTGTTCTGTAGGACAGGAGGTATTATTATAAGTGAATGATGTGCGCTAAGAGCATCATGTCTATATATGGTGACTGACGACCTTCTGTCTGCCTTCCAAGATCCTTCCTTAAAAGTTACAGTAGATGCCACATTGTTCAATATTTTATGATAAAATAAAAGGTCATAACGTGGTTTGGAGGCATCGGTAAGTCTGTTGCAGAAAAAAATGTCCTCTTGCTCCTCTAGTTTGCCCAATCAATAGAGGTACAAATAAAAAGTGCATTGAGTATGTTAATTGCATACCAAGCAGTGCTGTGTCCCTCCCCTACCAGTCCCTTGCTCCACACAGGTTTCAGGTCCTTTAAAATTAAAGTCCTTCCTTCCCAGCAGTGAGGAGGAGGCCCCACCAATGGAAACTCCAATAATACAATACATGTAAGGATTATGGATGCCACAGTGGTGGCTACATTCTAGCACTACCATTCTAATGAGCTCCAGTTGGAGATCTGATTTTCTAATGACACAAGCAGCATATTTCTTCATGCTTTCATAAAAAAAACACCAATCAAGGTTAACATTTTATTTCTATGTATGTGACACTAATGGACAAAATTCACATAATAGTTATACACACTGATGGGCCCTACACCTTATGCCAAGTATAAATATTCCAATCAATTACCAATAGATAAATAAGCCAATATATGCAGAAATCCAAAAATAAGTGTGTGTGTATATATATATATATATATATATATATATATATATATACATATATATGCATCCATATCAATCTTATTCTTCTTGTGTCTTGTCTTATCCTCCCAAACATGTGGGTATTGTAGTATTATATAATTTAATAACAAATCATGGCAGTGGCATATAAAATGATGTGACATCACACCCCCTTTGTGAGTGCGCTTACTTTTGAAGAACACATCTATCACCACTTGTGATAAAAAGTCTTCATGAACCCCCTTAGGTGAATCTGCTTACTCAATCACAGATAAAATGGGTCATTCAGAAAGCATAATTCTACTTTCATATACAGGATTCCAGATAAAGACCCCAAATCTCTCACTTATGGGCTTTATACAGAAAAGGAGGCATATAGTGTATTACCTCTAAAATAATTTTAATATATAAAAAACAGGTCAAATCAAAATTAATAACACCAATATACTGGTATGGTGTAACTCAAACCATATTTGTGACACTAATGGACATTTTGGCTATCTATAAGGCTGATATTTATGGTCCAGTGTAGGAACTGCTTAAGTTCGCTAAAAGTAGACAACCCCTTTAATTGCAGTAAGGTTTTTTCCATTTTTCTAACTGAAGTAAATATTTAATTTGAAAATACCAATCATCTTGTCTTTATAATAGCACTACGGTATATGCCTAATTCTATGTAGGTCCACTTGGTTATCATTGCAATAATTGGAGTTAGTTCAAACCACCAATTACATCACATTTATTGCAATGAAGCTGGGGGACTAACCAGCAATGGTATATATTTGGCTGGAGAGGTTGTGCAGGTTCAGGATGTGAGCCAATCATGTGTTACTCACATTCGATCCTGGGGTGACCGTTCAGCCAGGTAAGTTCCTTTGCTGCCAGTGATCGTGTTCAGATTGCAATAAATATTGTCACATGGCTGGGGGTTTCCTACACCTTTAAAATTCAACATTCTAGGCTGAAGCACTTAGTTTGTGATTGTTCAGCATGTTGGACAACTGTTTTCTTTTATAGCTTTATTTTCTCTTTTTTACTTTGATACCTAAATCAAATTATGGCCTATTGGGCCTTTTTATATTTGTAGATTCCACCAAACGATCCTCGGTTTACAAATCGCAGTGACTGTATCCCACTGTTCCGCTCCTCTCCTGTATGTACCCCGGGATCTCCAGTCCGAGAACAGATAAATATACTCACCTCATTTCTTGATGGAAGCCAAGTGTATGGGAGTGATTTTGCACTGGGTACTAAGCTACGTAATAATACAAACCAGCTGGGCCTTATGGCTATTAACCAGAACTTCACAGATAATGGACTTCCGTTTCTGCCATTTGAAACAGCAGAAGAGGACTTTTGTGTTCTCACAAATAGGTCATCTGGGATCCCTTGTTTCTTGGGAGGTAGGTTATGTTTGGTTCATATCACTTTGATGGGCTTTCAACCTCATGGTCATTTTGTTCTCAAATATCTGAAGATTTCATGGTATTAAGTTTGTATGTAACGTTTTCAAATGATCATACCAAGTATAAAACAATATATTCCTTAATATGGTCCATGGTCAAGTATGAGATACATCAGATTAGAGCAAAGTTTCCACTAATTAAATGAAACTCAAATAACAGTTTAACATATAATTAAAGAACACAACATTCAAAACAATATAGAAGTATTTTTCTAAACATGTAAAGACATAAATGGCTACTTTAAAAAAAAACCTGCAGGGGTATTTAAGTAAAATTGACACACTCTATGGGTTATTTGGGATAAACTGATACTCATTTTGAGGTGCTTAAAAACATTTAACATCATACATGATCAGGGCCGTTGCAAGGTTTCTTTGCTCCTTAGGCAATCTACCACCACCCCCCTCCCCCCCCCCCCACTCCCAACCCACACTAAATATCCACTTCCCAGACCCTCACACACTTGACTTTTTGTAAAAATAAAAATGATAAGCCTTATCTCCTCCAACAGTCTGGATGCAGTGATGTCTGATGCAGAACGCTGTTCAGACTCCACTGCTGCTCAGGCCAAACACAGGATTTCTAGAGGGGAAGCATCTAAGTGCTAGATTTGGGGGGAAAAACTTGACACAGTAAGCCAACAACAGACAATTTTTTGTGATGAATTGAGTCTCTGTCTATGTATTATGCTTGTTCAAAGCAATGGGCATCTTCTTTCCTTTATTTGTCCAAATGGAAATGACAAGTAATCCGAAATAGACGGCCCTAACATGTCCTTTCATTAAACGGTACCCCCTGCATCACACTGCCCCCCCTGCATCACAATGTCCCCCTCCTTAAAATGCCCCCCCATCACACTGCCCCTCGCTTCACACTTCCCCCCTGCTTCACACTCCCCCCTGCATCACTGTCCCCCCTGCATCACAATGCCCCCCTCCTCACAATGTCCCCCCCTTCACACTGCCCCCCCCTGCTTCACACTCCCCCCTGCATCACTGTCATCCCTGCATCACACTGTCTCCCCTGCATCACACTGACCTCCCTGCATCACACTGCCCACCCTCCAGCACACTGCCCTCCCTCTAGTACACTGCCCCCCCGCTATCTCCCCTGCATCACACTGCCCCCCTCTGCATCACACTGCCCCCCTCCAGCACACTGTCAGCCCTGCATCACGCTGCCCCCCCTCCATCACAATATCCCCCCTCCTTACAATGTCCACCTCCTTACAATGTCCCCCACCTTACAATGCCTCCCTCCTTTACACTGCCCCCCCTCCAGCACACCATTCTTAACTTACCTGGTCTTTTCTTCAGTTAGCTGCTCCTCTCTGCCGGACTGAGGGGGAAAGGAAGGTAAATGTAAGTGAGAGGAGGGACAGTGTGTCCCACCGGCAGTGTGTCGGAGGGGAGGGCATCAGTCGCCCCTCGTCCTGTGGATCTGAAGCTGTGAGCATTACACAATAGTGCCAGACACCAGTGACCCCCCCCAGAGCCTGGCGTCCTGGGACCCTAGGCAGCTGCCTAAAGCTGCCTACATGATATGAAAAGTTAGTTTTATTTTTAACATATTTGTAATAATTTTTTATGTAGCTAGAATAAAGCAATGCTTGTTTTATATATTGTAAATAATTATATAATAAAACATAGTACAGGATAATGCATAACCTTGAATAGTTTAGTCTAAGATATTAAATAACACATAGGGATGAAAGAAATTGCTACCCCAAACAGACCAGACAGCCTGTCATATTTATGTATTAGTAAATAGGTTACTGTTGTGTGTAGTGAGGTGCTTACACCTATGTGTAATATATATATATATATATATATATATATATATATATATATATATATATATATATTGGTTCACCCGAGTAGGCGAAGGGTACACTTTTAAAAGTATGTCTCCTATGTTAACAGTGTGTGAAAGTGACGCATATGCCTTCATAAATAGTAAAATTAGTTTTCATTGGTTGCAGGAGACCCTCGTGTTAGTGAGCAACCTGGTCTTACTGCTTTCCACACACTTTTTGTACGAGAACATAACCGTATAGCTACAGAGTTGCGCAGGCTGAACCCTAGATGGTCTGGAGAGACTCTGTATCAAGAAGCTAGGAAGATTGTAGGAGCAATCTTGCAGGTATTATACTATGCTCTACTACTCTTTAATTATATTTACTTATTATGTATTATCCTTCAATCAATCGATTTTATTTCGTTTTGTTCCCTTTGGCAGAAAATAACATACAAAGATTGGCTGCCTTTACTGGTGGGCTCGGAGATGCCTCGTGTACTGCCAACATACAGAGCGTATAACGAGTCTGTGGACCCAAGAGTGGCCAATGTCTTCACTGTTGTGTTCCGCATGGGCCATACTCTGATACAGCCAATCATCTACCGCCTTGCAAGTGGCTATCGCCCCTATACTCCAGGTCCAGAAATCCCTCTTCACATGACATTCTTCAATAGCTGGAGGGTGGTGAGAGAAGGTAATCTTTATATCAATCAAGATATATCAAATGTAAAAGGCATATTATGTATCTGTGGCAAGTAATTTAACATGTCAGTGCTGTCCAAACTTCCTCATGTTTTGGCTGTATACATGGTATAGCTATATGTTGATCAGTCTGATTATAGGTAAATGCTTATACCGCCAGCTGCATTTTGTTCTCTCCCTGTGCGTTTTATAGAGTAAGAACATTAATAGTGACATTCCTTATTGTCATGAGTTATGTAATACATAGATGGTAGTCAAAAAAGTATCTAAGGAGAAAACAAGGAAAATTTTAAATGAACTAAACCTAAAATACAAGTTGGCTTATAAAAAAGACTTGCTCATATCATTTGCAGATATGTACATTGTATTTTAGGATGTTGTAAATCCATTGAAGACATCACCCAGCTTCTTTTATTCATTTTTGGTAGTAAGTGGCTGACAAGAGAGAAAAATAGAAATCAATAGCACAACAAATGTAAATAGAATGTTGAATATGTCAAGTTCTGCCATAATATGGAATATTTTACGTACTGATTTGTGAATGCTATTACTAGCTCTTATATTTAAGGCAACCTGTAGTTTAGGTTTATCGATTCTTTAAGGGGATTTTCCCAATGTGTTAGCAGACGTACTTTCACACTCGATTTGTTAGAGATTAAAATTTTCATCACAGACCAAAAATCCGCAAACTCATCTACAAACTTCCTATTCAAATTAAAATGTAGAATGTGACCATCAATGTTGTGAAATTGCATTAAACATTTTTCAGCAGTGTAACAACCACAATAAGAGCACTGTGACCTGCAAAAGAACATTTGAGCACATTTGATCATATTTTTGTAAGTTACCACATAATTCATGTACTAAATAGAGTGCTCATTAACATATACCCATATCTTGCTGCAGGATGCTCACGTCATCATCATCATCATCAGCTATTTATATAGCGCCATTAATCCCGCAGCGCTGTACAGGGAACTCATTCACATCAGTCCCTGCCCCATTGGAGCTTACAATCTAAATTCCCTAACATACACACACAGACAGACAGTCAGAGAGATTAAGGTCAATTTTGATAGCAGCCAATTTACCTACTAGTATGTTTTTGGAGGGTGGGAGGAGACCGGAGCACCCGGAGGAAACCCACGCAAACACAAGGAGAACATACAGACTCCACACAGATAAGGCCATGGTCGGGAGTCGAACTCATGACCCCAGTGCTGTGAGGCAGAAGTGCTAACCACTAGGCCACTGTGCTGCAGCGTTTATGTTAATTAGAGTCTCTTAAAGCATTATTTTTAATCATTTTATGTAGGAGGCATTGACCCTCTTCTCCGTGGACTCATGGCAAACCGAGCTAAACTTAACCGTCAGAACCAGCTGGTGGTAGATGAGTTAAGAGAGCGTCTCTTCAAGCTCTTCAAAAGGACTGGCCTTGACTTACCAGCCATCAACTTGCAAAGAGGCCGAGAACACGCACTGCCAGGTAAACAATTGGTCCCTTCTGTCATGAGTGTTGTTTGTCAGTTATGGTCAGAACTTTAAAACTGGGGACTTTTAAGTGGTTCACATTGCCACAGCTAAATGTACGTAACGCATTGTCATGAAAGTTTACTGGAAAGCTAAATCAAAACTAATGGTAGTGCAGATCGGGCTTCCACCATTTTATTTAATGGAACAATTTGTCTGCACCTATGAATATATGTTTGTTTTAATGCAGAGAAATGATGACTATTTTGTTATTCAGAACTTTTCTGCAAGTGGCTTTCGTCATTTTTAACATTGAAACGTTTCTTCTACTCAGGGTACAATGCATGGAGGAGGTTTTGCGGGTTCTCTGCACCACGCAATCTGAATGAGTTGGCTGCTGTGCTGAATAATAGGGAACTGGCCCAAAAGTTCATTGATCTATATGGAACACCTGAAAATATTGACATCTGGGTTGGAGGCGTCGCTGAGCCTCTAGTGCGCAACGGCAGAATCGGACAGTTGCTCACCTGCCTAATTGGAAACCAGCTCCGTAGGGCCCGAGATGGAGATCGGTAAGTGGAATTGGAATAGACAAAAGTGATTTTCATGAGGTAGCAGAATAGTGTACAAAAGGAGAATGCACATCAATTATATGACAAGCCCAATTTTAAGAGACTATATATGTAAAGTATACCTCCAAATAGTCTCAATTTTGTCATGTGGTTGGGTAGACTTTGGGAAAATCAGGGGAGGGTTATTTTGTCTTTTAAATTAGTGAGTGGCATAATAACTCTCCACTCAAATAAGGATAATAAAGTACACTACACTTAAGTACCTAGCTATTGTTAATGGCCCTTAAAAGCTCTCTCTTCTATTAATGTTCCTACTACTTGTCAGTAAAAACCCGACTGAATTCTAATTCTCCTGAAGCCCCCTCCCCACCAACTTTTTCATAGTAACTGAAAGTGCATTAGCTCTATAACATGGCAGGTTGTAAAGGATTGGCATTCAAACTGCCCACTATGTATACTATTGTTACTGGCATCTAGTATAGCCATAAACAGAGGAGAGGGCTGTTATAGAGAGGAGGTAATTCAATATTTGTTTACTTAGAGGAGTTACAGCTAAATACTTTCTATGTAATTAGTATGGATGTACAAATACACTACCAAAATAGCGATCTCAGGTGAATAAGTACAAGATAACCCCATAGGAAAAGATCTGGGAAATAACACTCCAAACTCACAACTATGCCAACATTTATTTAGGAATTAAGGATGCAAAATAAAACAAAAACATAAACATATTTTTCATTCCATAATGCTACAGTAATATAAGCAGCTATCTAAGAAGAGAATATTAGTCCCTGTAATAACTCTATAATAACTACTCAAGGAGCTATATAGCTATACTGTTGTGTTGTTATAAGTATACAGTATAAACATCCTGGATACAAACTGCACTAGGAACTAAGGGTAACTAAAGCAACCACATTTAAAAACAGAAAGAAATATTAGCAATAGACTATCCCTGAGTTGAGTTGTGCTTGATGCCAACAGTACTAGTAATGACTCATTACAGTTGAGGGAACTTCCCTTCTAAAGTCAAGGACAAGCTCCCATTAATTGTCTCAAACACCCAATTAGAGCAGGCTATCTCCAACTGAAGACAAAACTAACCTGGGCACTTTCAGTATCTGAGGTGTCTACTCATTCTTCTTAAGTCTTTTTTAGCGTACAATTATATTCTTCTGAGTAGAACTTAATTTTCAGGTTGTCTAAAAAACTGGGATCATCCTCTAAGTAGGGTTTCATTTATATTATTTTTCTATAAATGTGAAGTAACAGATGGACATTCTGCACACAGAGCCCTATTCCTGTCATACATGGAAATTTACACAAATGGAAGCTGCTTATTGATTTTAAGGAAATTAATCCATAGGCTTCCAAATTAGCTGTAGGCTCCAATGGAAAAGTTTCCCCAGTAGGAATTAGACTTGTGTGGTTTTACCAATAATAATCCACTGACATTGGGGGTGCCAGTTTTACTTACCACAAACATCTCATAAAAAAGATTATTGCATTTATAATGAATGATATTCCAATGTAATATCCATTTAAATAAGTAGTTTATTTATAGGATGAATGTTCAGTTCACTAAGTAGCCATGTTCAGTATGGATATTCTGGAAACAGACTTTGCTGACACAGAGAAAAGTTCTTATAGGGACCTGCAATTATCTTTCAACTTTATTTTTAGGTTTTATTATGAGAACCCTGGCGTGTTCAGTACGGCTCAGAGGAACGCAATAGAAAGAGTTACTCTGGCTCGTGTCATCTGTGAAAACACCAGGATTACTGAGGTCCCTCGAAATGTCTTTATGGGTAACCAGTATCCTCGAGATTTTGTAAGATGTTCCAATATTCCAGCACTGGACCTAACTCCATGGAGGCAAAATTAATTTGGAAATGGTATGCATGACCCTAATCTGATACTTGGGTGTGGAGGAGGGGGAAGGAGGGGAAGGGATTAATGGGGAACCTTACCTTAACCCTAACATTATGTAAAAATACAATATTAATTCTGCAAGCATCACCTTGGTAAGAGGGATGGGAGAGAACAGTGTGATTTTTTTTCTACAGCTATTCAGCCATCAGGAGGCAAAACTACAGTAGGGAGGCAGAGTGGACTGGATATAAGACGCCATCCAAAAATATTAAACTAGAGACACAAGGAGTGAAAACAATGCTAGCCTCAATGACATGATAATGGACACATACAATGACATTCTAATTCTAGCCCTACTAATGGTTCTCTGTAGTTTTTTTTACCCCCAGTAGTCAATGGTACAAATTATGTCAGTATCATATACAGTAATACATTTATGCTGAATATTTAGGAATAAGTTATTAATTTCCGTTTCTCTCTGTTTCAGATTATCTTCACCAAAGGATCATCACCAAAAAAGATTCACTAGTTCTCCAAGTATCTATGGGTCTAGACCCATAGAGTTCCTTGTAGATACTCAAAATATTTTATATTTTAATTTTTTTCTTTCATGCTTTTATTAGTTTCCTTATTGAACTTCAAAACTTAGAAAGGTACCAGCTCTTCCCTAGGAAAATCCTAGATTTGCTTCTGACTTTTGTACATACCCACATACAAAGACAGCGAGACTGAAACCTTGTTATCTCTGTTACTCCCAAGCTGTATAATAAAACAGTCTTCTATTTCTGCATCGTCTCTTTACCTGTAGAATATATCAATATTCAACATTTTCATTATTGCTGGTAGTCTTTCCATTGCAACTATAAGTATAAATAGAGTCTTAAATTGTGAAACAGAGAAATGGAACATTTTTCTCAGGCAATAAAAGTTACATTATGCTTCCTCTTGAGTACGAAACACATGAAAGCAGCTATGTGATCATATCTCTACCAATCCTGTTATATAATGGCGTTATGAGTCTGAAGGAAAACAAAGAATAAACATTACTAGTGGTAAATACTAGGGCACATAGGGAACCTACATAAGCTATTTTTATATATGCAAATTACTGTAACATTACACATTGAATTTGAGTTAGTGTACTGTGGTTTATGAAAACAGTGTACACTTGCATTTATTGTATATTTTAATTATTGTACCCTTTAGTGTATTAAGTTTGTTATATTGTCTTGGTCAGTAATGTGGATATTAAACAGTTTTCAGAATGTGGACAGTTTCCGCATTACAATCTATTTTGGTGCATATCAAATTACTTTATTGGTTGTTCAACCCAGAATTGTTTTAACTTTTGTGATCCCTCTTTAAAAGACCCCCTTCCCATTATAATGTCACCCTCATTTATATTCTATGTACTTAAGTTCATTAGTATGTATTAACCTGCATTATATGTCACACTCTATGTAACATAACCCTTTCAGTAACACCTATTTTGACTAGAGATGCTCAGGCTTGTTTCCCCGAGAACCGAACACTCCCGAACTTAGCAGATCCAAGTCCAAGCCGGCTCTGTACTTTTGCGGGCCCTTGGAATTTAAAACGAGGCAAAATGTCATTGTTACGTTGTCGGATCTTGTAAGTTTTGGATTCTATAAGTACCGCCCTCCACAATGATCCAGCGCAATTTCACAGGGGGACACAGAAGGGGTAGCACAATTCTTGGCAGTCTGTAGAACAGTTGGGCAGCGTCATAGGTAGAATAGAAAGAGGAGGGGTAGCAGTGTTCTTCAAAGTCTCCAGTGACATTCAGGAGAGCTCCATTGATAATTGTCATTGCTGAAATAGAAATACTAGGGCTGGCAGGCTTGGTCTTCTGAATTTGCAGTCAAATTGTACGGTGCTATATAGGTTACACACAAAGAGGAGAGCTCCATTGCTAATTTTCATTGCTGAAATAGAAATAATAGGTCTGGCAGGCTTGGTCTTCTAAATCTGCAGTCACATTGTACTGTGTTATATAGGTAATATACAAAGAGGAGAGTTCCATTGCACCATTGCTAATTGTCATTGCTGAAATAGAAATAGTAGGTGTGGCAGGCTTGGTCTTCTAAATCTGTAGTCTTTGTTTGAAAGTGTATGAAAATATTATTGTGACCTGTGAGGTGGTCAAAAATGACTTCAAATGACTTGAAAATAGTGTTATTGAGGTTAATAATAATGTAGGGGGGGGGAGCAAAAAGATGTGATTTTAGCAAAAAAATAAATAGGGATTTTAGGAAAACATAGGGATCCAAAACCAAAACACAAAGTTAATCCAGATCCAAAACCAAAACACAGTGAACACCTCTAATTTTGACAAGTTTCCAGCCTTCCATGGATAGGACAATGAAATACTATAAGAGGCTAAAAGCTCACTCTTTCAGCCTCAGGAGGAGATAGGCATGATTATAGTGCTATAATAGTTATATAACAGGACAAGTGACTATGATTGTCAGAATTGGGATCGCTCAGGGCTTTTAGGTACATTTCTTTGTCCCTGGGTTTATGGTCAGAATCTCAGGATTATTCCATGTTTTTCAGTCACTTTCTGCTATTAACTTTACTTAGGCTATGCCATACTATTACTATATGTGTTGACAGTCCTGTGTTGTACCAGCCAGTCATGATTTCATTAGCCTATTTACACACGCGTTTCACACACTTAAGCTC
Organism: Mixophyes fleayi; assembly: GCF_038048845.1. Lineage (NCBI taxonomy): Eukaryota > Metazoa > Chordata > Amphibia > Anura > Limnodynastidae > Mixophyes > Mixophyes fleayi. Next base: position 326,654,847 of record NC_134403.1, on the reverse strand, counting down.
TTCATCATTTATTTGGCAAGAGTGCCTCATTTTCAGTTAGCAACTGAGGCATGTGAGTGCATGTCTGCTGTGAGCTGCACCGTCAGTTCTACTAACAAGTAACATTGGGGTATGAGCCATGTGCCGTGTTTCTTGGTTACAGGGTACAACCTGTAGATCAGGGTTTAGCCAGACAGTCTGGATGCATCATTAGATGGATCAGAAACCCAAGTCAAGACATGGTCAAGGTAGATTAGGAGCAGGGCCTTGTAATTAAACAATGTCTGCCAATTTTTTAATTGTGAATATTGGAATGTATACAATTAGTGGCAGCTCTTAGAACATAGATGTTCACTTTGCTCATATTATATTAAAATAAAAAAATAAAATACCAACCTAATTTATCTATGTGTACATTTAGACATGCTACACATTCATTGCTGAACCACAGGTTAAAGAAAAAAAAATCTCTTTAAATATATGTGATCACACTAGTGATGTCATCACACTGTAAGCAGGGTAGGACGTACAACTTGTGCTAGGAGGAAATGAGAAATAAATACTACATGATTCCTCAATACTACTTTTACAATAAAACACTCTTAACCTCTTCATGATCAGAGGTAGTTTTCAGATTATTGACTGGAACAGTTTATGAGTTTTTGTGCTGCTTAGGTTTTACGAGCCTAAATAAGCAAATGTATATTTTATTGCAGAAGAGATGGGTCATTTACTTAGTAGCATATTGGTAAAATATTGTATTAGTAAAATGTGTATTATTATTACTATCCTTTAAAGCACTGACTTATTAATAGAGATGCTCAGGCTCGGTTCCCCGAGAACCGAACACACCCGAACATAGCAGCCTTTCGCGCGCCCTCGGAATTGAAAACGAGGCAAAACGTCATTGTTATTTCGTCAGATCTCGTGAGCTTTGGATTCTATAAGTATCGCTCTTCACGGCGATCCACCGCCATTTCACAGAGGGACACAGAAGGGGCAGCACAGTTCTTGGCAGTCTGTAGAGCAGTTGGGCAGCTACATAGGTAGAATAGAAAGAGGAGGGGTAGCAGTGTTCTTCAAAGTCTCCAGTGACATTCAGGAGAGCTCCATTGCTCCATTGCTGTCATTGCTGAAATAAAATTAATAGGTTTGGCAGGCTTGGTCTTCTAAATCTGCAGTCACATTGTACTGCGTTACATAGGTAACATGCAAAGAGGAGAGCTCCATTGCTCCATTGCTAATTGTCATTGCTGAAATACAAATAATAGGTCTGGCAGTCTTGGTCTTCTAAATCTGCAGTCACATTGTACTGTGTAATATAGGTAACACACAAAGAGAAGAGCTCCATTGCTCAATTACAAATTGTCGTTGCTGAAATACAAATAATAGGTCTGGCAGGCTTGGTCTTCTAAATCTGCAGTCAGATTGTACTGCTATATAAAGGTAACATACAAAGAGGAGAGCTCCATTGCTAATTGTCATTGCTGAAATACAAATAATAGGTCTGGCAGTCTTCTGCAGTCTTTGTTTGATAGTATGAAAATAATATTGTGACCTGTGAAGTGGTCAAAATTGACTGCAAATGACTTGAAATTAGTGTTATTGAGGTTAATAATAATGTAGGAGGAAAAAAGCAAAAATATGTGAATTTAGCAAAAAAAAATAGGGATTTTAGAAAAAAACCAGGATCCAAAACCAAAACCAAAACACGCAAGGGCAGTTTTTCCAAAACCAAAACACGAAGTTAATTTAGATCCAAAACCAGAACCAGAACATTGGGGTCAGTGAACATCTCTACTTATTAGGCAGCGTGGAAAAATGAAAGGATCTTGCCACAAACAAATGACATATAATGAAATGAAACAGAAGTGAGGTTACAATCTAAGAGGTGTGGGGAAGAATAGTTACATAAAGTAGCGGAATAACAATAACAATTGCAGAGGCTACTGTACGGCGGATGCATTATCTGCAGCCAATGATAAAGCAGCCATTGTTGACTGGCATTTCTGTGCAGGTGCAGGTGGTACAGTTGGAGTGAGGACAAGCAATGTGACATTGAGAAATGAAACATGAACTAATCATTGCAGAAATCATAAAGCAACTCATTGCTGTCTACCATAACTGTCCCTCACTATTTACCTTATGTGAAACTCCTTCGTCTCCTGGGTCTAGAGAAGGATAAGGCTTTTGTGCTGCATGAGCACTCTTGTGGTTATTCACCAGCTTGGCATAGCTGTGTGTAGCCTGTTTTTTCTTTAGCATTGTGCTCACTGCAGGAAATAGAGCCAATAGACTTGTTCACCCTATTCAGCAGTAGCTGCTACCACCAAGAAGGAAGTGGAGGTCACCTAAGGAAGAGGTCGCTGGATCCAGCAGCTGAACTGAGAGGGTAGCCAGTAGATCTTCTAAATAACCCTGTCATCAGTGTGAGGACACAACCATGTCGTTACCCACTGCTTTCACAAATGTTTATCTATTGTACATTTGTGAGAAGATGCTGTCCACCATTTATAGCAATTAAATATGTAAAAATGGGCAAGACCACCAAAAATATACTCTTTTCCTTACTTCTTCCCATAGTTTATTTTATGCAAATAGCACAACACCAGAAAATGACACCAACATGTTCGCTCAATTAGTACTTAATAATAAAACTAGTTCAAAAAAGCTTATACCTGACATCTTCCTTTTAGTAAAGAGTGCACAGAGTGTACATAGTATTGTTAGTTGCATACGAAATTCACTTTCGTCACAATGACGTAAAAGTTCACCAATCACGAGGAATTAACGTTTTCTGTATAACGGCCTGATAACATTTTCTTTTGAATAGGACATACATTGCTTATTGTGACCAATTCTCCAAAGGTAATATTTGAATAAGCCTTCCCTATTGTGCCAGATCACCCAATTTATATCAGCTCTGGCAACTGTTGTAGATAGTCTGGCAGGGCGAGTTATGGCAAATACTAAAACTTTATATTGGTTTGCTTGTATAATTTCATCATTACAAATAGCGTAAAGGACTTGCTCTGTAAAAATGCTACTAAGGTTATTTGTTTGCCGGTTACATAGTCTAAATTATTGGTGCAATAAGTGGCATGTTATTATGGTATTCTGCTAATAGCTAATTGCTCTGCAGTTTGCTCCTAAAAGGACTATTTGTGTTGGAGGATAGAGTCAATAAGATATCAGAAGTGTGACTCATTGATGCTGGTCCATGTCAAATTCAAAGTGCCCCATAGTTGTTCAAAATTGGTGAATAAACTCTACAATTTTATTTCATCTCACCCTGAAAATACACAATTGTGATGAGATCAGGGTAGAATTTTTCTTTACTGGGGCAGTTGATCAATTATATCGACCTTGTAACAAAAGTATATTATATTTGTTGTGTATTTCTAGATTCCCTGTGTTGTATCCTCCACTCCAAATATTTGCTGTACACATCCACCTTTATTTGTGTGACTTCTGCAAATAATAGGTCTCATGTTAAGTTGAATGCAAATTGTGTTCTTAGTGTATAATACTTCAGGGCAAGCACACAAAGGACAAATTCCAAAATGAGTTGTTTGTGCACAAATTCAGGTGTAAAAAAAAAGCATATTATACACCAAAAACGCAATTTAACATGAGCCCCATTGCACACCCTTATTAACTTTATTCATGTAGGGTAGGACGTACAACTTGTCCTAGGAGGAAATGAGAAATAAATGCTACATGATTCCTCAATACTACCTTTACAATAACAGTTATTTTTTAACTTTTTATCTACATCTTTTAAAATATATAGAGATTTTTAGTTTACTAAAAAAAAAGTTATATAACATAATAAACATCTAAAGAACACAAAAGTGCAAACATAGTTTAACATAATGTATTAGAAATGAATAACAAATTGTGATACAACTTGTGGTTGCACACCAAAGGTAAGTCGGAGAAAAGCCTATCTGAGTAAGAAGTGATGGTTCAGATTTGACTTATCCTCTTCAATGAGAAATGCAAACAGATAGGAGACTTGACTCCCCAGATGATCAAAGTGTTATCTAGCTCTGCAAAAAAAGCAGAATATAACAGAATATAATATAATGTAGTATAATTTTTAAACCCTATTGAAATAAAATACTAAGAGTGCATGTATTTCGTAAATGTATATTCAATGAGACATATATAGATACTCTGGGTCTGATTCATCAAGGAACACAAAGTGAACACAATTTGCATTTTTGCACACACTTTTGCACACACAGGTGCCTGGATTCAAGTGCAGGCGGATCTCAAGAAACGTTTCCATTTAAATATGGGTATAAGTACGCTCTGGCTATGCTTACTTGCTGTATACACACAGATAGAACACACTGCAGGATATACACATGCATATGTGTAATATAAAGTCCCATCAGAAAGCAGGATAAAAAAAACAATATTACATACCTCTTACTACAATCATTAATAAAAAAACATAGGGTTTTTTTTTACTTTATATACCTATAACTGTCTACTGTACATAAAATGTATTTTGACAGTTGAAGTTGATCATACTTGCACACACATGTTCTGGCATGCATGTATTTAGTACAAGTGATTTGACCACAAATCACCTACTGAGAGATGCCCAGAGCATGAATCAGATGAATGTGCGTGTACTGGACCTTGGCACGCCCTTACTGTACATTGCCTACATGTGTATATACGTGAGTACGCCCCTTCCCTCCACCGTTCCGTCCTTCTAATTCTAAGCTGTAAGAAGAGTCACTTGCATTCACTGGCATAAAATCCATTTCCGAGCATGCTCAGAGCAATGTCATGCAGAATACGGCACGCAACGGGACTTACGTTCCTTGATAAATCAGATCCTATATGTGCTCTTTAAATAGAAACTGACAGATTTTAACATTCAGAGTTTTAATTCCAAATGAAAGGTTACTACAATACTCGTACAATCAATAAAAACATCACGACTTATCTGCAAAACTCTTAGTAAAGATGTCCATGCGAGGGCATATCTCTGGCCATCAGAAGGATCCCACAAGTGCAGTCTCCAGGTGACGGTAGGTCCCAGATGCAGCATGTAGGAATTCATCTAATTGGTAACAATTATCATGTAGCATTAGCACAATGGCTTTTGTTGTACAAAGGAACTTAGTGTGTTACACAAAAACACAACTCATCGCAATTCACCATCAACACCAGCTGGCATTGTGGATGCTCAGTAGATTAGATCCATAGTCTCATGCAATTTCAAAGAGTAATAATAACCAGAGGCTCGTCTGCAGGAAATAGGATTATCTCATTCTTTTGAAGCAGCGACATTATAAGCATAGCACAGTGTTTCAGGGCATGAGACACTTTCCCATGTAAAACAGAGAACATCAGCTGGTATATGTGTGTGTGTGTGTGTGTGTGTGTGTGTGTGTGTGTGTGTGTGTGTGTGTGTGTGTGTGTGTGTGTGAGGTGGTTATGTGATGCTGGGGGAGCAGATAAATACAAAAATGTGGATCTCACCATATCTTGGTCAGTGTGAAATTGCAGAACTCAGACAAAGCAACAAAGCAATGAGTTGTAGCCCTTCAGGTTCTTGTGCTTGTGTTTTTAAGTCAATAAATTTATATTGAAACATTTGTGAAACAATTTGAAAAAACAATAATAAATATTAAGGGGGATAAATAACTGGAATATTTGAGAGAAAATACAATATATTGTACACAACTTCTTGAGGGAGACACAGAAGAGGTCATAATAATGACAATGAGTAACACTATGATACTTGTTAGGCATATGTGGGAGAGCGCTGTGTGCAAACAAACCATTGGTTCCATTCAATCGGAGGTTGTTGGGTATTTAAACCCATGGTTTTCATACTATAATTTCCCTGAATTTTGGATACAATTATAGATACGAGTGGAGGAACTGGATTTTTCCAATATTGAACTATCGCGGCTCTAGTTGCGATTAGTATATATGTCATATTACATATCTATTATGCCTCTGGAGTTGTGGGGGGTAATGATGTAGACGAGCAGTTTTGAGGAGAGGTTGAAGCTTTGTTGTAGTAACCTGATAAACTAAATCAAAGACCTCCACCCAGAGGCATTGAATTTTGGGACAGCTCCAGAAAACATGTAAAAGAGAACCAGTCTCCCCACACTCCCTCCAGGATAACTTTTAGATAGAAGGCTGAATTTTATGAAGTTTTACTGGTGTAAAATATAATCTACAAATAATTTTCACTAGCATCTTGGAATTGTTGATACATTAAGACATTCTATACACATTGTGAAAATGATTCCCCATTACTTGTCAGTCATTAATAGATGCAAGTCAGATTCCCATTTGGTTTGAATTAGAAATGTGTTTTCTTCTCAATGGGACAAAATGGTTTTATAATAAGATGAAATTTGCCTATGTGAGTCTGTGAGGAAAACGTCTAGCTGATAAAGGGAGGGGTCAAAGGAGGGTGTGTTTCCTGTGATTGAACCTAATTACGGATTTATAAATATTTGTAGATGTTTCGTTAGTGATAAGGGGCCTGATTCATTAAGGATCTTAACTTGAGAAACCTCTTATTTTCTTATTTCAGTCTCCTGGACAAAACCATGTTACAATGCAAGGGGTGCCAATTAGTATTCTGTTTTGCACATAAGTTAAATACTGACTGTTTTTTCATGTAGCACACAAATACTTGATAGCTTATTTGTACACTGAAATTTAAAGTTGATATTTGTGTGCTACATGAAAAAACAGTCTGTATTTAACTGATGTGGATAATATGGAGAGATGGGGAGAAGGCAGTGTGAATTTAAGTGCTTGTGTTTTTTTAACCAATTGCAACTGTTGTTTCTTGTGTTGAACATTACAGATCATTGGCTGTTATACATTATCGGTGTTATATATTCCTCTTTTGGCACCGCTATTGAAACCAACTGTGAGTTGTAACAAAGGAATTCACAGAGCGTACACAGGTCATGTCAACCTAACAAACTTGTGTGTGCAACGTAAAATATTTTGTTAAACCTGCCTTCTGGTCCTAGGAGAAGGTTGTATCTTGGAACAGAAGCAGGTTAAAATATATTGTCCCTTACTGCAGTCAATTGGTGCACAGCTTGATTTGAATTTTGTACTCTGCACTGAATTAACTGATTGTAGTCCCTCTAGTTACTCTGCAAACCTGTTGGCCCCTTCCATTAACAGTCTTTGGGTTGAAATCTATTCTGAATACACCCACCAATGATAATCCCAGTATTGCTGTTTCTTGCTATATTCATGGCAGCTCGTCTGATGAGCACTACCATGCCGTGGTCAAATTCCCTTAATGAGGCTGTCCAAAAGTGGACAGTCAAGTGCAAATTACCGGTAACTCCTTTAGGTGTTATTTTTGGTGACTTCCACGTGGATGCGTGGATGCCATTGTTACAGGAATGCAGAGGTGCACTGACAGTGATATCTGGCTGGGAGATTAACTACACAACCACTTCCTGAACTTGTTCTTCAAATCAGCTTGAAACAGCAGAAATTAGGATTCATCAGACCAGGCAAAACACGTAGGACAGATTTGTCTGCCAGTACTGACAGCTCTCCCTTGTCTGTCAGTGCTAACATTGCATTGTGTTAATTAATGATAGACAAGGCTCAGCAAAAGAGGTAATAAAGTTTGCTTCTTTTGCTATCCCAAATCTTTTAACAGAATGTGTATTATTAAACATAAATACGAATTTGAACTATCATAATGGAAACTAGCCCAAGCCTGTTCAGTGCTGGGGTGGTTCCTCTGGGAGAGGCCCACAAAAAAAACAAATAAATGGGCTTATTGTCAAGATATAATCAGCCACATGTTGAGTAGCACCATGGCTATTGTCAGCACCTCTGGGCAGTGGATACTGGGATAATAGTACCAGGAAAAAATTTGGGATCTCTGGAGTTGCAAATATACCACCCGAGTTGACCACAGCACTATATGTCCAAGTACACATGGCAGCCATTGCGCATGCTGGAGCTTGTTGAACCACAAACACCAGCATTCCCATGGCTCTGTTTTTCAATTAAATAAAGACTCCTGTTTTACCATTTTATTAAACAATTCCACAACATAATCAATGTAATCCATTTTGAAATAAAAAAAACCCAAAACATATTAAACTATACAACTGCTCGCTAGGAACATCCGGAACATAATAAAAGTGAACTGAATTGAACCGGCCAAGCCTTCACTTCTCTAGATCAGGCCCAAAAAGTGCATTTAAAAACAATCTTGAATACATTTTTTGTGGATGCTTTCAGACATCAGCAGAAAGTGATTTAAAAGGGAAAAGATTTGTCTTTCAATTGAATTAGCTGCTTGTAAGTAGGAATATTGACTTACAGCTTATCAGATTGCATGGTGATGTGACCCACTGACATTATTGGCTTGGCTTTAGAACATTTCTGTTTACAGGAAAGTAGAAGGAATATACTATTGTATTGTTTGATAAATGGCCTTGGATAGTCGATGACCTATATCTATTCCTCTATGCAAATCAGAGATTTGCAAAATATTGGCAGCTACTATTGCTTCGGATACATCATCTTGTAACAAAAGCAGAAGGTAAGAAGGGCTTGATTCATGTTCAGAAGCAAGTCTGTTTGCGTGCTGTATCTTGTCCAAAATAGCTCTGCACATGAACAGAAACAGCCTTATGCCAATGAACGCATGGAATACATGTCAACATCATCTATTTATTTATTTATTTACATAACGCCACTAATTCCGCAGCGCTGTACAGAGAACTAATTCACATCAGCCCAATTGGAGCTTACAGGCTAAATCCCATAACATATACACACACACAGACCGAGAGAGACTAAGGGCAATTTAAGGGCAATTTAATAGCAGACAATTAACCTGCCAGTATGTTTGTGAAGTGTGGGAGGAACGGGAGCACTCAGAAGAAAGCCACGCAAACGTGGGGAAAACATACAAGCTCTCCACAGATAAGGACATGGTCGGGAATCGAACTCATGACCCCAGTGCTGTGAGGCAGAAGTGCTAACCACTAACCCACCGCGCTGCCCACATGTCCGAATGCAAATGACATTTAAGACTGCCTACAACCTGAAGGATGGAACAGGAATGGTTAGAGGCGGACAGTCATAGGCAATGTACAGTAAGAGAGTGCTGATGCAGATTCAAGTCTGGGTTTCTCTTAGGTACACTTGTTTCGGCCGTATTATTTACAGACGTTACAGGGCAGGTGTAAGTGCTGACTGGCATGGCATAGTCTTTGTTTGAAAAAGTACACATATGGGTTCCACTAGCTAGCACTGAACATGTGTATAAAAGTAGGATAATCCATAAAAACTCTTTAAGAACATCTTGATTTATGTATTTAATGGCATAAAAAATGACAAAAAAGTATATTTTTGAAACCAACCATATTAATGATGATACTTTTTAGAGTTGTTCATTTATTTATAATATCATTTTTTTTTTCGTTTGCAATCCTATGTGACCTTACATTGCACGTATGCTTGTTCGTATATATTGCACTCTGTTCTATTTGTTAAGATACGGCAAGTACTGTTTAAGCATAGCATACTTATACCCAGATTCAAATCGAAACACATCATCAGCTATTTATATAGTGCCACTAATTCCGCAGCGCTGTACAAAGAAACCCCAAACTTGTGTACTTTTAAAATTATCAACTTGTTTTTGGTTTCTTGAACACATACCTAGTATACTTGCTGTGTTGGTGGGAGGTAGTTTTTGGTTACTATAAGGTTATAGAGTTAAGTTCACCAATATTTCTAATAAATTAATAATAACATAATGCCAATATAACGCTATTACCTCATGTAAACCTACAACACTATAACACAGGCACATTATTCTTATTATTAGCATTTATTTATATAGCGCCAGCATATTTTGCAGCGCTTTACAATTGTGAACAACACAGTAATAAAATAAGACTGGTTATTATAGACTTAGAGGTAAGAGAGTCCTGCATGAAATCTTAAAATCTATAGGACAATGGGAGTCTGATTGATGAGGTTAAGTGCTACATTTTGCATATTGGTCCAACCAGATCGCAAAGATAGAAAGTGGTTAGTGGGCCATATGATTCAGTCACTGTTGGACACGGGTTCAGGGATCAGAGTGTTGATTGAGTATAAAAAGAAGTCTTGCAATTCTTGTGGGAAGTGCGGAATGGGTGGAGCACGTTACCCTCGGGTGGTTAAGAGGGTGGTTGAGGAATTTGAAAAGCTTGCCTGAAGTGGTGGGTTTTCAGAGAACGCTTGAAGGTTTGAAGCCTTATTGTGCAAGGTAGGGAATTTATTAAAATAAATAATGGAGCAGACTATAACATAAAAGATAACCAAATCAAAAATATTTGTAATAGGCAACAATAAGGATTTTGTAGTACAAGGAAATTTTAAAGTTGAACAAATTTTGGGTTTCATAAATAATATTATCATTTAACTATATTATACTTGTTGCTGAAGGCAATCAAATAGGAGCTACAACCAGGAGACAGACCTATCTTTGTATGTTGGGCTTGATGCAATTGTATTACAATAGTACAGGGAGTGACAGTTCCAAACGGACACAGAATGTTGGGTTTGGGATTAATAAACTAGATTACAACAAAATTCAATGGTTAATTCAATTAGAGTTAGTATTGTCAGAAATAGATTACATTTTTCACATGATACTGATATCATTGCATAATTTTATAGTGTGATTGCAGTTGTGGGCAGTTTCTCAAAATATCATCGATTTTTTTATTAAGTTGCACGTGTTGTTTTTATTCATTATGTAGTTGTATTTAAAAGATAACTGAGTCATACATCTCTTCCCTTGTTAATATATAACACTGAAGGTGAGTAGATTAAACAAAAAATCCACAAAAATTGATTATACTCCTGGCACATTTTGTTTTATAATAAAACCTTTATTGATCATTTGAAAATTCCATCAAAATGTGACTATATTGTTAAGGCTGTTATTTTTTAATCATAAAAATCAAGATATTTATAATCTCTTTGTTTAGTAAAGGTTATTTTTCCAATTTTGAATTACTTATTGGGATAATATTAAAAACAAAATATTGTTCTAAGACCAACAAATGTATTACACAGAATTGTTAACATTGTATAGTTAATCATATGATTGTCATCCTCATCACCATTTATTTATATGGCATCACTGATTCCACAGTGCTGTAGTGCTGTACAGAGAACTCATTCAAATCAGTCCCTGCCTCATTGGAGCTTGCAGTCTAAATTCCCTAACATACACACACACACACACAGACAGACTAGAGTCAATTTTGATAGCAGCCAATTAACCTACTAGTATGTTTTTAGAGTGTGGGAGGAAACCGGAGCACCCGGAGGAAACCCACGCAAACACAGGGAGAACATACAAACTCCACACAGATAAGGTTCATGGTCGGGAATTGAACTCATGACCCCAGCGCTGTGAGGCAGAAGTGCTAACCACTTAGCCACCGTGCTGCCCATTTGATGGGTTAATTACAATACCATATCATTGGCGTTACAATTAAATTCTCACGCTTTACCTGTAATTGCTACACCTGAAGAAGGACCCAGTCTCCAGAAACATGGTGCCTGATTCATTCCTGAAATAAACACACTCCTCTTGAGTGCTCATTGTGGTCCTGTCTACAGTTTGTAATTCTTGTGTTGCCATTAAATAAGAACCCATGGAAGTGGTTATTTCACTTACTGGCACCGGAAAAAGTTAAGTGATTAAATAACAATTTGAGGTGTGCACCAGTTTGAAGTCATGGGGGGGTATTCAATTGTCAGCGATTTTTATTTTTTGACCGTGTTAAGTAATTTTAATGCTGTTTTTTTATAATTTTCAAGCGGGTTAACTTTACCCGCAATTCAATTTCATTTTTAACGCTACGTTTTTTTTCATCAAACGGTCTTCTCGCGCTCCAGTAGAAGGTCTATTTAAAGTATAGGGTGTGCGAGAGGCAGCCTCGTTAAAAGCCATTCAATTATTTTTTAACGCGGCAGGTAAAACAGGAAAATATGCTTTTTTATCTCGCACCTCCTTGGGGTGTGTTAAAAATAAAAAACCTTTGAAAAGTATTTGAAATCATGTAAAAATGAGGAAAAAAAGTTAAACTTATGTTTATTACTAATGCCTAACTTGTGTAAGTTGATTTTCTTGTGAAAAAATAATGAAATAAAAAAAATACAAAAATAAAATAAAAAATAAAATCCCTAATTAATTATACTTATGTATGTTTTTGGTACAAATATGAATGTAGTAATGTGTTTTGACATGGTATAGATGATTGTATGGTTAAAAAAGTTCAATTAAAAAATATGCTAAAGAAAGTACTGTAATGTAGATATTATCAATGTGTAATGCAATCTAATGTATGGAAATGTATGCAAAACCTTTTTTTTGTGTTATACATGACAGCGTAAAAACTCCCCTTCACTCCCCTAGAATTTTGCAAGCACAATTTTTAATGCGCGGGGGCAGCGTTCCCTCTTTTTCAATTGAATTGCATGAGCTTTCCCACTGCTCTAACTCAAAGTGGTTGCTATTGCTGTCAAAAACCCGCGGGAGCTTTTTTTTTTTTGCACGGCGTGGAAAAAAAAAACTCGCTAACAATTGAATACTCCCCATGGTACAGTAACTGTGCTGCGGGACTGGAGCAGATGGGCTAGACTTTGCTCATCACGCGCATCAATGAGCATTGGGCGCCTATGACACTATCACTGGTTCAAGAAACTGTGAAATTAACACTGTGGAGGGAAGAATCTACCTCTAAGCCTAGGCAAAATCCTACTCTGCCTCATCCAGCCCTAAGTATTTTTGTAGAACAAAAAGTGGACATTTTAATATTTTCTGTGTTTGGAACAAAATTGTTTAATATATAAACAATGGGCTATCTTTATTACACATAACATGAGATGTTGGTGGCTCAGGAGTTTGAGGAAAGCTCAAAAGTAAAAATATTATTCCACGAATAAATCTGATTTTAGTGTTACTAGCTACTCTTTAACAGAGGAGGGAGCACCCCCCACCTGCCAGAGATGCCAGCCGCTGGATCCGTAGTGGCTGGCCCCTTCCCCGGGACCAGCCACCTACCCCCTAGTAGCTGCGATCCCTCCCTCTTCCTATATGTGGCTGGAAGGCAAGTGTGTGTGTAGGGGGGTGGGGCTCTAAATGTAATGTAATGTTTTTATGTAGGGGGGCCTCTAAATGTAATGTAATGTTTGTGTGTAGGGGGGCCTCTAAATGTAATGAAATAGATTTGTAGGGGGCCTCTAAATGTAATATAATACTTGTGTGTAGGGGGGTCTCTAAATGTAATATAATACATGTGTAGGGGGACCTCTAAATGTAATGTAAAGTTTGTGTAGGGGGCCTCTAAATGTAATGTGTGTGTGTGATGGCAGGGGGCATATGGCTATGTAACATGTGTGTGTGTGTGTGTGTGTGTGTGTGTGTGTGTGTGTGTGATGGCAGGGGGCATATGGCTATGTAATGTGTGTGTGTTGGATGGCAAGGGGCATATGGCGATGTAATGTGTGTGTGTGATGCCCGGAGGGCTTATGGCTATGTAATGTGTGTGTGGTGACAGGGGGCATATTGCTATGTAATGTGTGTGTTTGTGTGATGGCAGGGGACATATGGCTATGTTTTGTGTGGGTGTGATAGCAGAGGGCATATGGCAATGTAATGTGTTTGTGTGATGCCCGGGGGGGCATATGGCTATGTAATGTGTGTGTGATGGCAGGGGGGCACATGGTTATGTAATGTGTGTGTGTGATGGCAGTGGGGCATATGGCTATGTACTGTGTGTGGGATGGCAGGGGAGCACATGGTTATGTAATGTGTGTGTGATGGCGGGGGGGGCATATGGCTATGTAATGTGTGTGTGTGATGGCAGGGGAGCATATGGCAATGTAATGTGTGTGTGTGATGGCAGGGGGGCATATGGCTATGTAATGTGTGTGATGGCAGGGGGGCATATGGCGATGTAATGTGTGTGTGTGAGATGGCAGGGGGGCATATGGCTAATATAATGCTGGGGTGGTTTGGAGCTATTAATTGAATGTGAGGATGAGTTTGGAAAGGAGGGCTATTTATTAAATGTGAATATGAATTATTTAATGATGGGATGGTTATAGGAAATGGTTATATTTATTAAACGTAAATGCTATTAATTTATTTGCTGGGGCTTCAAGGGAGGGAAATAGGTTTATTTATTAAATGTGAATACTATTATTTTAATGTTGGGGCTGGAGGGAGGTCTAATTATTAATTTGTGGGTGCTATTGATTTAATGCCGGGAATGGTTGGAGTTTTCTAAGTTTCGTGTACCCATTTTTTTTCTCCAAATAGTGCCTCCAACATTCCAGGATCCAGACAAGCAGCAACTGATCTAAAGACACCAGGAGCCACTGGTGGTGAAAGTGACAAGAACAGGTAAGAGAGACCAGGACAGTCTGCCAACTGTCCTGAATCTGTTTGGGCAGTCCCGAATTTGGGTGACTGTCTTGCTTAGCCAGGATTTGATCCGACAACAAGGACATTTGGGAGGTATGTCCCGTTTAACACTGTACTGCTCGTGAAGGCAGAGCTGCGTGTACCTAACAGTAGTGCACACAGCTTTGCTTGTGCATTTGTCTATAATGTATCTAATATGATAACCCCCTGTTTTAAGTGTCCCAGCCCCCCCCCCTCCCCAAGAGCCTTATTTCAGCTTTGGTTATACTTTAGTCGTGTTCTGCATTGATTCCATTCCTGCCTTTTACCTTGCACTGGTCCCATTCTCAGATCACTTTGTTGAACATATTTCCAGCCCCCATTGCACTGACAATATCATTAATCCTGCCTCCTTTGCACTTAGTATATCACCAGCAAACCCTTGGAATGGCTCTCCTCTTCCCTTATGCCATTGTCTGCCAACCCTCCCTGCACTGTTATTAATTCAAACCACCACAAATCACTGGGCTTATTTAGGGCTCATACACAATTGTTACAAAAGAGGTGTTTTCTTGCAGATGCTTAAAGCATTTCACCTTTGTGGATTATTTGTAATGCATTTTTTGAAACACACAGTACACATATTTATATACAAGTTAACCCGTGCATGATACTCATGCATTCTAGTCAAATCAAGCTACTTAAGGTCTTAAAAAGGTTATTGTCATGCATTTGGGCCTAGCCCAGGCCTCCTCAGGAGAAGAGCGTTACTTCCCGATGCAAGCGCCCTTTTTAATGTGTGTTCATGAGGTAAAATTACCTCACGAAAATGAGTTTGACACCTCAACTCGTAAATTTAGCCTTTACTACCCCTCCCACGGGGGGAAGGGGGGATGATGGAAGTTAACTGACTTCACTATTCTAATTTTTTTGTCAAATAATGTCAGTATACCAAATTTCAGGTCAATTGGATGAGCCCTTTCTGAGAAAATAGTTTTTTCCACACACACACACACTAACGCACGCCTCTACACATGTGTGTTCATGAGGTAAAATTACCTCACGAAAATGAGTTTGAGCCCTACCAAATTTCAGCCTTTTTTGAATTTTTTTTCCCGCACACACTAAGAATTTAGTAGGTCAGTGTATAACTCCGCCCAGCAGGTGGCGCTGCAACTTGGTTTTTTTTTTTCACACACACACACAGACAGACAGACGCCACTAAGCATTTATATATTAGATTATATAGAGAGAGATTTGACTGGTAGTTTGCAGCTCATGATGTCAGAAGATGCAACTGTGCGTGAGGTGCTCATATGCTGCTCTGGCAGACTGATCAGATATGATTGTGCCAACATGTTTCATAATAGATAAACTTATTAAACAAAGTAAGATATGTTTCTATGAAAGGAATATTGGAAGGATGTGTTAGTAGGCAATAAACAAGTTTGAGCACAGAGGTATAAACCAGTCGCAGATAATGCAAAAGGATTCATGTATTTGTATAACACAGGACTGGCAGCCTTTTCCCTGCATTGCCTTAGTAATGATCCAATGTTTATTAAGTTATCATATCTAGGTTTTCCTAAATGTAACTACAACCATATTCTAGTAGTTCTAAATCCCACCTACTTTTGTGTTGGCCCCACCTGCAGTTGATTTGGTCCCGCCCTCACGAGGCCACTTCAAGTATTTTTTCCAGGGCCACTTTAAGTTCCCAATCCGCCCCTGCTCAAGTGGCACCAGCATGTCATGTTTTCAGGATTTCTGTCTCTAGAAACAGGTGGGGCAATTACTAACCAACCAAATACATTAACTCACCTGTGCATGATTAAAAAAATCCTGAAAACATAAACTGCTGGAAGCTCTTGAGGACTGAGGTGGGGCATCTCTGCCTTAAATAATGCAAATAAAACATATGTTTTGTCCCATAGTTATTTACACAGTATATAAAACAATAACATTTTACTTGCAATTTTGTTTTTACAGATGACATGGTGTGATGGCATATATAGAACGTGTGCAAAAACAACATAGTTGAACCGGTTCAAGTATGTTCAAACTCATTTGACTTTTTTTATTTTTTTAACCAGTTCTAAAATGTAATAATCTACAATTAATTTTTTTCATTTTAGAACCGGTTCACTAACTGGTTCAATAATTGAACCTCAACCAATTTGAGCATTTCTACTTATTTTTGTAGGGAACAATTAATACATAATATAGCAGAATAACAATTGTAGCTGGTTGTGAGGAAAGTGTGTGTTGTAACAGTAAGCCAGCAGTATTATCAGCCATCAATATTGAAGCCACCATTGGCAATTGCCATTTTTTGTACAGATACTGCAGGGGCGGATCTAGAAAGATTTTCTACCCCGGGCGATTTAGGGGGGGCGATTTAGGCCCCGCCCCCTTTCTGCCTTTTAAGGCTGCCGGCGGCTGCACAGTATGTGCAGGTCCACTCAGCAGTGACAATATGCTGCCTGGCTGCTCTGATTGTGTTTAAAACACAATCAGAGCAGCCGGGCAGCACATTGTCACTGCCGAGCGGACCTGCACATAGTGTGCAGCCGCCGGCAGCAAGCCCCTGCTAGGGGGGGCGATTGCCCCGATCGCACCCCCCTGGATCCGCCACTGAGATACTGGTGGTGTGGTACGGTCAGAGCTGGATTAAGGCTCTGAGGGGCCCGGGGCACTTTAGGCAGGGGGGCCCCTATGATGTAACATGGTTATCATTTTAGACAAACACACAGGCAATGCTGTGTGCACTGCTGTTGGGTGCACGCAGCTCTGCCTTCACAAGCAGTACAACGTGAAGCATGACATACCTCCCAACTGTCCTTGTAGTCGGACCCAATCCTGACTACGCTGAGACAGTCACCCAAATTCAGGACTGTCCGACCAGATTCAGGACAGTTGGCAGAATGCCCTGCTCTCTCCTACCTGTTCTTGTCACTTTCTCCACCTGTGGCTGCTGGTGTCTTTAGCTCAGTTGCTGCTTGTCTGGATACTGGAATGATGTGGGCCCTATTTGGAAAAAAAAATGGGTACATGAAAATTAGAAAATTCCAACCAACCCCAGCATTAAATCAATAGTATTCCCATTTAATATATAAACATATTTCCCTCCCTCGAAACAGCCCTATCAATAAATTAAATGGCATTTATGTTTAAAAATTATAACCATTTTGCACAATCATCCACTGCATTAAATAATTCATATCCACATTTAATAAACAGACCTAATTTTCCCCAAACAGCCCCACATTCATTTATGATCTTCCAAACCACCCCAGCATCAAATTTAAAGGTCCAATCACCCCATCTTAAATTGATAGCCCACACTATTACATTAAATTGCCCCACCATCACTCCACAAATAAAATAGCAGCCATTAAATAATTAGCATCTACCTGCAATCCAAGATTAAATTAAGAACCCCCCTT
This sequence comes from Mixophyes fleayi, assembly GCF_038048845.1. Lineage (NCBI taxonomy): Eukaryota > Metazoa > Chordata > Amphibia > Anura > Limnodynastidae > Mixophyes > Mixophyes fleayi. The sequence continues at coordinate 326,636,961 of NC_134403.1, read as the reverse complement.
CCCTCCCACATTATATTAAAAAAAACCCTTCCCTCACACATTATATTAAAAAAAACCCTTCCCTCACACATTATATTAACATACTACACCCCTCACACACACATTATATTAACATACTACCCCCTCACACACACACATTATATTAACATACTACCCCCTCACACACACACATTATATTAACATACTACCCCCCTCACACACACATTATATTAACATACTACCCCCCTCACACACACACATTATATTAACATACTACCCCCCTCACACACACACACATTATATTAACATACTACCCCCCTCACACACACACATTATATTAACATACTACCCCCCTCACACACACACATTATATTACCATACTACCCCCTCACACACACACATTATATTAACGTACTACCCCCCCTCACACACACATTATATTAACATACTACCCCCCTCACACACACATTATATTAACATACTACCCCCACTAACTTTGTTTTATCTGCACGCTGTATGGCCTTGTTTTTCTTAACAAATGGGACGGCACCTGTCACGTGGTGCACGTCCCTGACAACAATAGCAGCCACACATAGGGGAAGGGGGGAACGGATTGTAAGAATCTGCAGCCAATGATAGAACGTGGCTGGTCTCGGGGAAGGGGCCATCCACCAAGTAATAGAGACTTGGGCTATTGCAGGGACCGGCCCAAAATAGTCTTTTTTATTCTTCCCGCCCCAGCCCGCCTCAGAAAATAGTACTGATACTGCACATTAAAAAAAAAAAAAAAAAAAACACTGATAAAATTATATCAGTTTTAACTTATATATATATATATCAAACTTATTGACATGTTATAAATGTTTCTTTCTTTTTAATGTGCGGTATCATTGCTCTTTATGTATGTGTATGTGTATAAATGTATATATATGTATACATATAAATACACTTACATAAAGAGCAATGATGCCGCACATTAAAATGAAAGAAACATTTATAACATGTCAATAATTTTGATATATCTATCTATCTACATATATATATATATATATATATATATATATATATATATATAATATATGTATATACGTAGGCACACACGACAAATATGTTATGGGATCCCCTATTTTGTCAGTAATTATTAAAGTAATTATGCCTCTTCTATTAAAGGTTCAATTAACATATACTTACACATATTATAATATATATATATATATTTATGTGTATATGTATTTATGTGTAATATATATATAATATATATTACACATATACACATAAATACACACATACATACTCCAAGTGAAAGTGGGACTTACCTAGGAACCCACGTTCAGCACAGCATCCCAGACAGTCTCTTCTGGTATTGCATTAGAGGAGCTGCTGCTGCACATGCGCAGCAGCTCCATTTCGGCCATCTTAGAATAGCCTAATGTACAGCAGCACCGCGACTGCTGTACATCAGGACAGCTGTCAAATTTTGCGGGGGGCGGTGCGCCTGTGTCAGGGGGGCCCCACAGCCGCAAAGCAAAAGCAACAGAATCGGATCACCAACTGACAGGTGATCCGATCAGATGGCGGCTGGCGGCCGGCGGCGGGGGGCCCTCAGAGAGAGGGGGGCCCGGGGCACGTGCCCCCTGTGCCCCCCCCCTTAATCCGGCTATGGGTACGGTTGAATTGAGGAGAGACAGTGGAAGGTAGAGACACGAAAACAGACATTAAGATGACTTAAAATATGTGTTATAATTTGCAATAGTATTTTTTATAATACCAACCTTTTCATAATGAACACTGATGTGATGAAATTAGAACTCACTGGTTTAAGTAAACTCACTGTTCAAACAGATAATATTACATGCATATTATATGATAATAAATTACAGTATTGGAAAAAACAGTATCCCAGATGGGGGCCCGGCGTGCCTCCCGATATTACAGAAAATTAAATGATTCCTATCCTCCATAATGCTACTAAGTGGTAACAAGCGTGTATATAACAGAAGATAGCTGTATATGTGGATGCAAACATATACAATGAATACAACTTCGCTGTTTGTTATGCATACTAGCCAACTCTCCCTGAATGTCAGGGAGACTCCCTGAAATAGGGGTGATCTCCCTCACTCCCTGAAGAGTCTGGCATTCTCCCTGATGCTGAGCCAGTACAAGACGTGGTTGGCTTCGCCATCTGTGGCATGATGAAACAGTTCAGAAATTGTGTCCTATGTCCATGTATTGATGCCTATGGAGATGGCCATTTTCATGGAGACCAAGATTTAATCAAAGACTGACAGGTAAGACAACATGACTTCAGTAATGGAGACAGAAATGTAAAAGACACTTCAGTCTCTAGAGATTCATTAGCTGCTTTTCTTTAAGCATAGTTGTCTACTCCCGCATTTCTGGGAGACCAGGGCAACCTCCCGGTTCTCTCCCCGCAATAGATAACGCACACCCACCTTCCATGGGATCTCCCTGAAGCCAAAAAGGAAAAGTTGGCAAGTATGTTGTTATGTGGTGATTGTGCTTAATGTCACTTCATTATTCACACCTGTTTCGTGTATGCTAATTCTCCTTACTAGCTACTTAGATCATTGTCCTGATGCTGTCTGTTAAAATGATATACCACATTTTAAATAAAGACAGTTCCCCTATGTTCTCTATATTTACATTTAAATATAGTCCTGGGGCCTGATTCATCAAGGATCTTAACTTAAGAAACTTCTTATTTCAGTCTCCTGGACAAAACCATGTTACAATGCAAGGGGTGGAAATTAGCATTCTGTTTTGCACATAAGTTAAATACTGACTGTTTTTTCATATAGCACACAAATATTAACTTTAAATGTCAGTGTACAAATAAGCTATCAAGTATTTGTGTGCTACATGAAAAAACAGTCAGTATTTAACTTATGTGCAAAACAGAATACTAATTTGCACCCCTTTCATTGTAACATGGTTTTGTCCAGGAGACTGAAATAAGAAGTTTCTTCAGTTAAGATCCTTAATGAATCAGGCCCCTGATCTCTAAGATCCAATAGTTTAAAGTCTATTTGATTTCCTCTTTCTTGGCTTTTACCTGTGCCAATTCTTGTAATTAATATTATTCCATTTTTTTCGGTAGATCTTTTAAAAAAACTCCAGTGTTTAGATTTCAGTTGGTCATCGTCCCTTACGTCAGAATGAAAGAAAAGTATATATAGTGAAGGACCATTGCAGAACACATTCGTAATATTAGAAATGGTCAGGAAACACACAGACTATACAACCACTATAGGATACACCATCAAAAAATCCCAGTACTATACAATTTCAGGGGTTCCAAATAGTAAAAGCAAACTAGATGGGTGACGATCAAGTCACCCTTCCAAAATAATGTTTGTGAATAATCATTTATCTATGACAGTGGTGACTGGGGTGAATGTGGGGGCACGTTGTTGAGGGACAGAGAAGGTTATATATCTTGAAAGTGTTTCTGCAGTCTACACACAGAACAATACTGCAAACTTATGTACACACAATTATATCTTACATTTTAATATTGTGCCAGAAAAGTTATTTAATATGGTGGTGTGGCAACCATAAAATTATATGCTTAACACGTCACCAGGATAGATAAATTGAGGAAACTATGTTTATAGCGCTAAACACAAGCTATAATATTTTAAATAACAACAAATATATGTATTTGTATAGCTGGGATAGCCCAGTGACTTATTATTTGCAAGACTTCCTCTGACATACAAATGTTGAGACACTTCGTGGTAAATTATGAAGAAACATGAAAGGGCAAAAAATTTAAATTCTGCTGTCTTATGCTAGTTTCATGGATAATGCCCCATTTATCTAGCCCTTTTATTTATACTGATAACTCAATTCATTGATGGGGCATTTGTTCCCTCTTGCATAAAGACATCATTCACGAGAAACTAGCCCTTGGCGTATGTGCAGACTAAAACTAAATTCTGTCTAAAATGAACATCTATGTGAAGCAAATGTCAAGGTTTTTTTAATAAAAGGGAAAGAAAAGACAATTACACTGGGTCTACCAGGACATAGGGTCTACCAGGACATAGGGTCTACCAGGACATAGGGTCTACCAGGACATAGGGTCAGCCATGGGACTTCCTAGAAGGGATTCCATAACTGCTCCTGGTTTCCTAAGAAAATAAGAAACCTCTTGTTTCAAATAAAGGGGTCTCCTATTTCAAGTGAGATATTTGACCAAAATGATCGTCAAATCACTTAGTCAAATAGATAAAAGAATATCAATATTTTAATCTTAATTTCAAGACTAACACTGCCGCAACATTAATTTTTTAAGTAAATCCGAGCCTATCGCATATTGAACTCTAGACTGGACGGAAGCATTTACCCTAAATCTGTAACTATCCTAGACTTTCATTCTAGACCTAATATTAGTCAAATGCCTAAGTCTCATTGTTAACAAGTATCCCTATTATATCTAACATTCTAACAGAACTCTGATCTTGTTTCCCCACATTCTAAAAATTGAAGGAAGGCTTACAACTTATAATTTGCACAAGTAAAAGGTCCCTTCATTATTTGAGCAGGGGTATGAGTAGAAGCCCAAGAATGATATATTTTCTCCAGTAGTATTAGTGCTTTTATTTCCGAACATATATTATTTTGATTTTTCCTTATGAAAAAAAATAAGATTCAGTTTAGCGGGAGCAGGACTGCTCATATAGGGACTACATTACTTTACTTTTTTCTTTATTGTTACAAATAAAAAAGACACAATCTCCCTTTACTCTTATGGATTATTGAACACATAAATGATGCTCCATATTTTAGAAGAAAAATAGAACATGCTTTTGTAACACCCTTCTGGGCCCTTGAATGTAAAAGGCTGGGTGACTGTAAATAGGATTAAGTGTTTCTCACCTTTAAGTCTTGATAGTGCCTTCACCTGAACCTAAATGTCCTTCTCTGGTCTGTGTTTCTGGAATATGAAGACTGGTGGTCAATCAGGAGAACCGCTGACGCATACCAGACCTGGTCCCCCTACAAAGGACACTGAAACAATACAATAATGTAATAAACGCCCCATGGGCATGAGATTTATTTAATATAGGATGGTTAAAATAATAAAATATTAGCAAAGACAGACAATTAAACATGCACAATGTGTCTGTATTAAAGATTACATATACAATACATTAAACCATATAATGTCTATGGGCCTGATTCCTTAAGGATCTTAACTTGAGAAACTTCTTATTTCAGTCTCCTGGACAAAACCATGTTACAATGCAAGGGGTGGAAATTAGTATTCTGTTTTGCACATAAGTTAAATACTGACTGTTTTTCATGTAGCACACAAATATCAACTTTAAACTTCAGTGTACAAATAAGCTATCAAGTATTTGTGTGCTACATGAAAAAACAGTCAGTATTTAACTTATGTGCAAAACAGAATACTAATTTGCACCCCTTGCATTGTAACATGGTTTTGTCCAGGAGACTTAAATAAGAAGTTTCTTAAGTTAAGAACCTTAATGAATCAGGCCCCTAGTTATCATTTATCTAGTGCATTCTACAAAATGACAGCTAGAATCTGATTGGTTGCTATAGGCAACATCTCCACTTTTTCAAACCGGCAGTTTAGTAGATATACTCCCAGGGGAGGATAGATAAATTTGTGTATCATCCGCATAGAGATGTGACATGGTTTTGTCCAGGAGACTGAAATAAGAAGTTTCTCAAGCTAAGATCCTTAATGAATCAGGCCCTATGTTATCTTCCATCCTGGAATTACTATCCTGGACAAATAAATAAACTTTGTAACATGTAAATTTCCATAATTGTTACTATCAACTAGCTCTCTACTTGAGAGACAGATTAGGGTACTGATTTCACTTACTGTTCTAGTGATATTAAGGTTCTTGAGGTACTTCAATGATACCCAATATCCAATAACATTAATGATCCCCAATCACTCTCCTCTATGTGTAACATTGCCCTCTTAATATATTAAGAGCTTAATATAAACTATTAGGTATCACTCACTGAGTGATATACAACAAGTAAGAAAGGTGTAGATGGCTACCTAGGATTGTTCTACCATAAATGAATTGTACAAAATAGCTTACTGTCTCTACTCCATCACAATAAATATTCCTCAGTGGAGCACATAAGTATTTCTTTATAACTCACTAGGAATTATTAAAAGATATACATTTCTGGCAACTAATAAATACATTAAAAACTAAGTTTTAAGGCAATAATTTAACATACTGATTAGTTATTGATTACACTGCATCACACACTCTATAACTATGAAAAATCCTTCTTTTTGCTAATAGTAAACCTATGTATACATAGCCAAGGACGTTAGTGCAGATCAGAAGATACTGAATTATTTATAAAACATTGACAGCTATAGGCTGGTAGAAACCACTATTCTTGAATAGTTTGCAGCAGTAATAGTGACAATCAGATATGACTATGAGCTCACAGCTTGTCAGATTTTCAGGCAAGTGATGACATTAACTGAAGATTGCGTAAATACTGTACAATTATGTTACCTTGCTATAAAATTTACTCTGCAACTCAGTCATTTGAATCATAAGGTGAACTTGTGTCATCCTGTGTAAAATATACTGGGTGTTTTATATATTCATTTTGTAGTGTTAAGCTAAAAACTGGCAACTTAACTGATTGTAAGTAGGTACTTTTCTGTGATGTTAACTCCTGGGTAAACTGATTTTATCACTGTCCTTGCTATACTTCCATCATTACAGTTAGTAAACACTGATCACAACCATTCCCCTTAACTGTCTACATAGCTGTCCTTGCTCATATCATCACCTTCCTTCTCTTCTTCCCCAAAGCATGTTGGGAGTTGTAGTTCTACAGTGGCCGGCGGTGCCTGCGCAGTCACAGTGCTGCTGCTGAGTTGCACTTTAATTAGTGGTTTAGTTTTATTGACAGGCACATTACTACTGCAAACCATAAACCTGCAAAATAAAATTGCACCTGCATGGAAGCACTTCCATAAGCAGAACACAGGTACTAATAAAGGCATGCTACGTGATCGACAAGTAAGTCATTCTGTGCAAGCAATACGTGCTGTACTTTTCCAGTTATGAAGTGACCCTAATGTAAATTAAGGGTGTGCACCAGCCACTTTTGGGGTTTTGGGTTTTGGGTTCTGATTAGCTTGACGTTTTGGGTTCTGATTTGTTTTGCCAAAACACCCCACGAAAGGTTTTGGTTCTGATTTTGGGTTTTGGGTTCTGATTTTTTTTTAAAAAAGCATAAAAAGGTGCTAAAATCCATATTTTTCTTTTTTTTTTCCACTCCTACACTATTATTAACCTCAATAACATTCATTTCCACTAATTTCCAGTCTATTCTGAACACCTCACACCTCACAATATTGTTTTTAGTCCAAAAGGTTGCACCGAGGTAGCTGGATGTCTAAGCTAAGCAACACAAGTGGGCGGCACAAACACGTGGCCCATCGTAGGTGGCTGTGTAGGCTTGAATGGCCTTTTGCTGCTCCTCCATCCTCTGCAGCATATAGAGGGTGGAGTTCAAGCGCATCACTACCTCTTGTTTTAGTTGATGGCAGGGCAGGTTCATGCTTTTTTGATGTAGCAGGAACAGTGAACGTAGTTTAATATCTGATACTAATATTTCTGCACTGCAGGAACAGTGAACGTAGTTTAATATCTGATACTAATATTTCTGCACTGCAGGAATAGTGAACGTAGTAATATAGATTGCAGTACCTATCTTTTTGGGACTGCAGAAACAGTGAACATAGTAATATAGATTGCAGTACCTATCTTTTTGGGACTGCAGAAACAGTGAACGTAGCAATATAGATTGCAGTACCTATCTTTTTGGGACTGCAGAAACAGTCAACGTAGTAATATAGATTGCAGTACCTATCTTTTGGGACTGCAGAAACTGTGAACGTGGTAATTTAGATTGCAGTACCTATTTTTTTGGGACTGCAGAAACAGTGAACGTAGTAATATAGATTGCAGTACCTATCTTTTTGGGACTGCAGAAACAGTGAACGTAGTAATATAGATTGCAGTACCTATCTTTTTGGGACTGCAGAAACAGTGAACGTAGTAATATAGATTGCAGTACCTATTTTTTGGGACTGCAGAAACAGTGAACGTAGGTAAATTTAGCAGTACTAATATTTCTGGACTGCAAGAACAGTGAACGTAGGGAAATTTAGCAGTACTAATATTTCTGGACTGCAAGAACAGTGAACGTAGGTATTGCAGTACTAATATTTCTGGACTGCAAGAATATATTGCTCTAGAATTTTTTTTATACTTTTACATTTATTTTTTTATTTTTTTATGATTTGTTAATAATTATAAAATTACTATGGACTTATCAGAACAAAGCACAGGACAAAAGCACCACTGGACTCAGCAGGACAGAGCACAGGACAAAAGAATAAAGCACCACTGGACTGATCACACAGGAGCAGGAGAACCACTACCCTACAACCTCCCTCTTCCCTGATCAAATGAAGATGGCGGACGCAAGCAGCGAATTTATGACATCCGAGTCTCGCGAGATCCGACGCGAGACTTGGATGTCATAGCCTCGTTTCGGATTTTTTTCCCGGGCGGAAGTACCCGAACAGTGCTGGGATCCCGTCGGATCCGCACTGTTCGGGTGGGCTCGGATTAGCGGAATTCGAGCCCGCTCATCCTTAATGTAAATGTATTTGTTTTCTCATGTTTGTATAAGCAGAAGTCATATTTCGAACGTGATAATAGTCACAGTCTGAGCAGCTGATCCAAACAAAGACAAAGTCATTTCTTCCATCTAAGGTGGAGCTTTTACAACTACAGCAAATATTTTACAAGACCAGGAAGATAACAAATTATAAAACTGACAAACGTAGCTACAAACAACTTGTTTGTATTTTGCAATAATGATGAATGTTACTCCCATGGTTTTGTTTACTGGATGAGTAGTAATTTTTCAGCCAGTGGTTCCATTTTCAGAAAATCAATGTACAAATCTTTTATTAATAACAGAAAAAGTAATTTTAAATGTACAAAAAAAGTTAAATGCACATTCCTTCAATGTGTTGTCATTGCTAACACATATAGAACGTATTGACCAAAAATGGCATTCAAAGAATGGTCTAATAAGATTTACAGGACAATGTTGTTCAGAATTCTGTCACTTTTTCAGTGCAAAAATACTGATGAAGTGCAAAAGAGTAACAAGGCACCTGTTAGTAAACAACAATATAGATATTAGAGATGGGCGGGTTCGGGTCCCCGAGAACCGAACCCGCCCGATCTTCACCACTTCAGAGTACCGAGCCTTCTCGGCTCGGTACTCTGGCACCAATTCGGAATCGAAATCGATGCAAAACGTCATCGTGACCTCGCGATATTTGAAATGCATAAATACCCGCCTCCACAGCAATCCATCGCCATTTGACAGAAGGAGAGAGCAGGGTTAGTTCGCAGGCAGCATTAGAGCAGGGACAGAGCAATTATTGTATACCTTATTCTTTCAATTATTATTTAAATTCTTCTAGCAATTCTTCTAGCAATTGTTATAGCAATTGTTATAGCAGGAGGATAGAGCAGGCATTTTTTGCAAATATTACCAACAGTTTGGGGTGTCATATTCCCTCCTCCAGAAACTATTTTCTGGGGCTGAAAGTTTTATCTAGCAGCACTATCTATTTAATATTATGCACTACAAGTGCTTTGGGGTGTCCCATATTCCCCAGTGTGAAACCACAATTTTTCTGGCTGCAGAAAGTCTTATCTAGCAGTACTATCTATACAATATTTTGCACTACAAGTGCTTTGGGGTGTCCCATATTCCCCAGTGTGAAGCCATAATTTTCTGGCTGCAGAAAGTCTTATCTAGCAGCACTATCTATTGAATATTTTGCACTACAAGTGCTATGGCCTCATTATAATGGATTCAAAGCAGTCTACATAAGAACAGGATCAGCAAGCAGGTGCTGGCACCAGTCCTGATGGTAGTGTTCCCAGTACGTCATCTGGTAAAGCCTATGAAAAAGTACATAGTCTTTTTAAATCAGGGAAAAATTTGCCAACATGCTATTCGACACACGCAGTGGCAAAGAAAGAATGAGGCCTTCGCCTTTCTCTATTAGTGCCAGATCAAAAAATGTTACTGAGCCTTCTTCTTGTACAGTCACTCATGACCAAGCAAGACCAAGTAATTTGAATTCCAAAAGTGGTGCACAACTACTGTTACGTGTGAAAGTCGAGCTGCAAGAAAACAGTAAAGCAGTAGAGGAAAATATATGCTCAGAATCAGAAATGACACCAATCCCTGTGGAGAGTCCATTCAACAGTGGTATGTGTAATCGTGACCATTCTGATAGTGTACCCATAAAGAAGGGCCCTTTCAGCATTTCTGCTGATGTGTGCCTGAGCAGCCCGAGTGTAGCCGGTGATACACCAATTGAGGATGCCACTTTGGAATTAGAAGAGGATGAGGGGGAGATTTGTGTAGGCGACGAGGGCGCTAATGAGGATGTTGATGAGGATGAGGTTGTTTGTGTAAATCCTGCACCAGTGGCAGCAGTTCTGGCACATGACAAGAAAAAGGCCATTGTCATTCCTGGGCATAAAACAAAAAAATCCACTTCATACGTGTGGAATTAATTCTACCCAAATCCTGACAACAGTTGTATAGCCATTTGTAGTGTATGTCAAACCACAGTCAGTCGAGGGAGGGACCTTAACCATCTTGGAACCAATCATTTGCTAGGGAAAGCAAATATGACAGCAGTCACCCAGTCGCCAAGCGAATCACAGACGCCATGGCTACTATGTTAGTGTTAGATCTGCGTCCAATATCCACAATAAATGCAGCTGGTTTTTCACAGTTAATTGAGGTTTTGCGTCCGTGTTACAAAATTCCATTGCGACACAATTTTTCCCGTAAACCTATTCCACAACAAAAGGTGTGTAAAAATGTAGAGATTGTGCTGAAAAATGCCATTCTGCCCACTGTCCACTTAACCACATATATGTGGACAAGTGGAAGTGGGCAAACCAAGGACTATATGACTGTGACAGCCCACTGGGTTGGTCATTCACCTTCACCAGCAGGAACAGCATCAGCATGTACACCACTGTGTAACATTTGTCACAGGAAGGATACTCTTTGTATCACCGGCTTCACTAACAGGCATACAGCTGAAAATTTGTTACGAAAACTAAGAGATGTGATTGATACATGGTTTATACCACTTGGACTCTCCCCGGGATATATCATTTCTGATAATGCCAACAATATAGTGCGAGCATTACAGCTGGGTGAATTCCATCACATTCCCTGTTTTGCTCACATGATCAACTTGGTGGTGCAGAGCTTCGTAAGAAATAACCGTGAGGTGCAGGAGATGCTTTCGGTGGCCCGTAAAATTTCAGGCCATTTCAGGCATTCGGCCACAGCATGTAGGAGATTACAGCAGCTCCAAGAACAGTTTAACTTGCCCTGCCACCAACTTAAGCAAGAGGTGTTAACTAGGTGGAATTCCACCCTGTACATGCTTCAGATGATAGAGGAACAGCTCAAAGGCATCCAAGCGTATTGCACAAGCCATGACATTGGGAAAGGAGGGGGATGTTTTTCACTCTTGCACAGTGGGGAATCCTTTCTGTGCTGTGCAAGGTGCTGAAACCATTTGAAGTTGTGACATGTGAAGTGAGTGCAGGCTCTGCTAGCTTGAGCCAAGTCATTCCTTTAATTAGACTAATGTAAAAACAGCTTGTGAAACTGAAGGAGGAGATGATAGAAAGCAATTCAGCAAAGTATGTTGGCCTTGTAGATCAAGTACTTAATTTGCGTCACAGTGATCCTCAAGTTATTAAAATCTTGAACTCGGATCACTACGTTTTGGCCACTGTGCTTGATCTAAGGTTTAAGACCTACATTGAGTCTTTGCTTCAAAATGAGCGAGATGGGAACTTTTGCAAGGAGCTATTGCTCAGCAAGTTGTCTGCTGAACTGGGCCTTGGTTTGACGACATGTCCTCCTTCAGTTTCTCAAGCAGCTGCTGCTTGTAAAAAATTAAATTTTCCAAAACGAAGCAGGGAAGACGCAGGGGGCAGACCAGAACAGTTTAACATCTGGGCTGGTTTGAAGGATTTTTCAAAAAAATGTGTGACCTTGCCCATAACTCCATCCAATCCGAGTATTAACATGCAAAGGATGGTGGAGGATTATTTTCAAGAGGTAATTGATATGGAAATGTCACACAGTCCCTTTCCTTACTGGGAAGAAAAGCAGGCCATTTGGAAAGCCATGTACAAACTTGCTTTGCAATACCTAAGCTGCCCACCCTCCAGTGTGTACTCTGAACGAGTATTCAGCACAGCCGGGAATCTAGTCAATGATCGACGTAGGAGGTTACTTCCAAAAAATGCGGAGAAAATGATGTTCATAAAAATGAACTACATCTTCCACGAGGAAGGCCTTTACCATCAAAGACATCCTAGCACTGACAGTTCTCTAATGGCGGAATCAAGCGGCAATGAATTGATAGTCTGTGATGATGATGTACACACTGATGAGGGTGAGGATGATGCTGAAGATGATGACGATAACATCTTTTTAAAACTTTATATATAAGTGTAGGGTGTATTCTACCCCCAAATAGGAAAGGGACTTGGGGCATTTCTATATCATGTACAGTCTTGAAAGGCTGCTGTTTTGTCAATTTCACGATAAGGGTAGAGTTTCATACACAGACAGACACCAAACTGCCTTTGTCCATTTCTATTTATATTTCACAGTCTATACCGGCTGAATTATTTTCTATTTAACTACAAGTGGAGGGGGGGTCTGATACAGACTGACCGCAAACTGCCTTTGTCCATTTCTATTTATATTCTACAGTCTATACCGGCTGAATTGTTTTCTATTTAACTACAAGTGGAGGGGGGGGGGGCTGATGCAGACAGAAACCAAACTGCCTTTGTTCATTTCTTTATATATTTAACTATAGGTGTAAGACGATGGCTGCATTGCCAATAGGCTAAGATGGAGAGGAAGACAATCAGGTTTGTGTGCAGAATTAAGGATGGCCTGCCAGGGATTAAGCTGTTTTTTTCCTAATTTATTAGCTTTAGAATTACCTTACTTATCCAAGAAACAGGTAGAGCACTAAATTAGGTTAATTTAGGCCCAAAAAATTTGATTTTTAAACAAAATTGCAAAACAAAACCAAACAAAACCAAAACCAAAACACGCAAGGGCGGTTTTGCCAAAACCAAAACCAAAACCCGAAGGTAATCCAGATCCAAAACCAAAACCAAAACACGCAAGGGCGGTTTTGCCAAAACCAAAACCCGAAGGTAATCCAGATCCAAAACCAAAACCAAAACACGCAAGGGCGGTTTTGCCAAAACCAAAACCCGAAGGTAATCCAGATCCAAAACCAAAACCAAAACACGGGGGTCAATGTCCATCTCTGATAGATATGGATAAAACATTTATAAAATATATGTTGTTTATATTATTAGTCTATAGATTTATAATAATATAAAGATTGCTCTTTTAACAATTAAATAATTGTGATAAAATTCATGCATTGACAATCCTATTTAAATGACTGTGAATGAAAAAACCTTTAGCAAAGTGAAAAGTGAAATTCATGGTATAGTAAGAAAGAAGAATAGTTTGAAATATAATATTCGGAAGTAATTTATAACTGTTGGTGTATAGCTTACAAGGCTACATTGCTAATATTCTCATATAAGTAAACATATATATATATATAAATATATATATATATATATATATATATATATATATATAAAACATCATTAGGGCATTAGGGTTATGTTTAGTATATGTTTATTATATATTACAAGATATAAAACATGAATACTTAGAATGTTGAGTCTATCTCAGCCTACAAATTGCAATAGACAATCCTATCAATCCTATTCAAAAACGTGTTTCAGAGCATTTCAGCTCTTTCATCAGGCATAGTAATGATGTGCAAAGGTGGTCCTTAAATAACTGGCTGGTCCAATGGGTTGGGTAAACTGGAACGCTGACGATAAATCCAATAAAGAGAAGACCTTCCATAAAAATCTGATTTCATCCAGAAACAATTGCAATTTGCACAGACTTACCTGAAAACCGACTCTGCAGATTTCTGATGGCACCAGAAGGCTGGCAAGAATGGACAGCTCTCCGGCAGTAGAGTTTGACGTCTGTGTGACCTCCATCAATGTTAATTTAAAGCGGCAATGTCGGGATCCCATAAGTTAAGTGTTGAAACTGCCTGAAAGGTTGCAGAGAGAGGATGCCTGGTCTGGGCAGTCCAGGGAGGGGAGAGGTGAAAGGAGAGATAGCAGTAGGGTCAATAGCATCAAGGTTGCGCCTAGTGAAGGTAGATTTAGGCAAGATGGGAGCCTGGGAAGAGGACAGAGTGAAGGAGAGGAGATGGTGGTCAGAGAGTGGAAAGGGAGAGTTGGAGAAGTCAGAGAGATCGCAGAGATGAGAGAAGACAAGGTCCAGGGAGTGACCAAGATAGTTGGTTGGGGAAGAGGTCCACTGAGACCTAGGGAGGTGGAAAGGGCGAGTAGTTTGATGGTGGCAGGGTCAGAGCAGTTGTCAATGGGGATGTTAAAGTCACCAAGTATGATGGATGGAAGGTCGGAGGAAAGTTAGTGAGGGAGTCAGGCAGCGAAGTTTTCAAGGAAGAGGGAGGTGGGACCAGGGGGACAGTAGATGACAGAGATGTGGAGGTGGATGGGGGAGAAAAGATGGATGGAATGTACTTCAAAGGAGGAGAAAGAGATGGAAGGTATAGTGGGAATGACCCGAAAGGTGCCGCTAGGGGATAGGAGGAGGCCCACTCCGCCTCCTGGACTCCCATCAGGTCTGGTGGAGTGGGTGAAGGAGAGAGTGGCAGGAGAGATGGTGTCAGAAGAAGAAAGCCAGGTTTCAGTGATGGCGAGGAGGTTAAGAGAGTTGGAGATGAAAAGGTCATGAATGGAGGGGAGTTTGTTACGGATGGACCTGGAGTTCCAAAAGGCACATGAGAAGAGGGAAGGAGGGAAGGGGGGAGATCTGGATAAGATTTTCAGGGTTGATGGAGCGAGGGGGATAGTGAGAGATGGGACAGTGAGAGTTCGGGCCATGAAGGTGGTGAGGGGAGAGGATGGGTATGGAAGCCGAGTGGGGAGGCATGGTGAGGGACAGGGGAACAGGGAGCAACACAGGACAGAAGGAGAGGACAGAGTGTAGAGACAGAAGCAAGGAGCCTCGGAAGCACCCAGAAGAGGATGCAAGTGTACAGGTTTCAATGAAATGAGGATAAAACAGTAGATGGGGAACAATTATAAATAGCCAAATGACCAATTAAAACAATAAAGTACAGCAATCGTAGAGGCTGAGGTAGGAGGTGATGGCGGTGGGGGAGCTTAAGCAGGAACGGCAAGTGGCATCAAGCAGAGGACTTCGGGCAGCAGGGAGGCATGAGGCATCAGGAGCCAGGGACAGCTGGAGGTGGCGGTACCCAAGAAGCATGATCGGAGATAGCAGGAACGGGAACCAGCAGAGTGGTAGGCCCAAGCTGCGGCCTGGAGTAAGTGGAAGTGGCGGTGGCTTGGAGTCAGATCGGGGAGGCAAGGCAGCAAGACCCGGGCTAAGTCCAAGACACGCTCATCACGCTCATCATGGCGGCAGGGAGTCAGGACCAGGATGAGCGTCCACAGGAGCAGTAGAGGCCAAGCGGTGAGTGGAGGGCGGGATGTAAAGGCCACAATTTAAATATATAAGTAGATAGATAAATAGATAGATAGACAGATATATATATATATATATATCTACATATGTATCTATATATATATATATATATACCCCCCTCTCTATTTCTGTTAATAACATATAGATAGATAGATAGATAGACAGACAGATAGACAGATATATATATATGTATATATATGTATATATATGTATATATAACTACATATGTATCTATATATATATATATATATATATATATATATATATATAGATATATATATATATATATATATATATATATATTGCAACAGAAGACAGGCAGGGCGCCTCAATGTGTATTATCACTTGTATAGTATAAATGGATGTAATATATTGCGTACCATGAGGTATTAGTAGGTCGTCTAGTCAGAGAAGGGAGATCCTCCTCATAGGTTGTTCCTCCCAATGGTTCAAATATCGGACAATGCAAAAAACAAAGCACAACATAGAGTAGTATTGTCAAGATGTGAAATCACACCACCTGTGAGTATATACAGCACCTATAGGGCTTCCTTAGCGTGAGAAACCACCTAAGCCCAGGATAAAAGCAACTGTAGTATATGGGACACCCGTGTGCTCCAACCATATAAAAAAATATATAAAGTGCGTACCAGATGGTCTCTCCAAATTGGCATGGGATTGATTCTTTAGAAGATCAAATCTGTACTCTCTCCCTCCCAGTCTCCTCTTGGCTGGCTAGGATGCAGTCCAGATGTCTGACACAGCACTGATGTCTGATGCAGAATGCTGTCCAGGCTTCACTGCTGCCCAGGAGCAAACACAGGATATCTGACATAAGGTATATGATGAGATCTATTACCTGGAAACTTCTTCAGAGTTCATATTCATTGGCTTATTTCTTCATTCTGCACACACCACAAACAAACCTGGAAGTACCTACATCTATGCAGAGTTGTGTAAATTCACTTTTGCACTTATTGTGGCAAGAGCCCGCTACTGCAGAAGCACACGCATACAACTTCTTCCTTTTTATGGTTCTTTATTGTCAGGATGGTAATAATGTTTTGACACCGTATACTTGCACAGCAATTATGGAGACCCTAAACGCTTACTATACATAGTCCAGCTCTCTGTCAAGATCAGCCAGCTATCCCAGCGTTGATCTCCCTGAACAATAAAACAAGCAGGGTTTTATACCTGACACTCCTCCCACAGGCCTAGCTTGATGGACAGGTGACACACCCACCTTCTCTTTAAAAAGGACACGCCCATCCCTGGCTCTGTTTAGACTTTCAGATACACCCTGTCTGTTTGCTGAGAGGAAGCAGCTTTTTAAATCTTGTAAGTAAACCACCTTTTACTACACATATGTTTTTACCTGGTTTAATCTCCACCTAGGTACATAACTGTACCAATGTTTTACTCTACTTCCCTGCTTTCTCTGCATATTGCCAGCTAAATGCCTCCTTTTGTTACATATCCCTCCCCCTAGCGTCTCCAAGTAGGGGGACGCGGACTTCGCGAGGAGCGCATATTTCCGTGACAACACATAAGCATTTTTGTGTAGAATCCCAGGTCTATGTTCTACTGAGAACTTGAAAGGTTGTAGTGCCAAGAACCAGCGGGTTACCTTGGCATTTACCTCCCGGTTGTTCTGCATCCATCTTAATGGTGCATGGTCTGTTATTAGGGTGAACTCTCTGCCTAGAAGATAATAGCGCAGAGCTTCTGTAGCCCATTTTATGGCGAGACATTCTTTCTCCACGGTGGCATATTTTTGTTCCCTTGGAAGCAACTTACGACTTAGGTACAGGACAGGATTTTCTACTCCATTCTTCTTCTGTGACAAGACTGCACCTAAGCCAACACCAGAAGCATCAGTTTGTAGGAAGAACCTCCGGGTAAAATTACGGTGCTTGTAGAACTGGAGAGGAACAAAGAGCTAACCGAAGATCAGACCAGGCGGTTTCTGCAGAGTCAGACCAGGTTAATCTATCTGGACAACTTTTTTTTAACATGTCCGTAAGTGGAGCAGCTCTAGTGGCGAAGTGGCTTATAAACCGCCTGTAGTAACCTACTAAGCCTAGAAAGGCTCTTAACTGCGACTTTTTTTCTGGTCATGCCCAATTTTTGACTGCCTCCACTTTGTCTAGCTGGGGTTTTACATGCCCTCGACCAACAATGTACCCCAAATATTTGGCTTCTCTCATGGCTATGGCACATTTCTCTGGGTTAGCTGTTAACCCTGCTGATCTTAATGAAGCTAAGACCGCCTCAACTTTGGCTAAATGTGATCCTTAGTCTGGGGTATAAATCACTATGTCGTCCAAGTAAGCGGCTGCATAAGCTGTGTGTGGTCATAGCAATTTATTCATGGCCCTTTGGAAGGTGGCAGGTGCCCCATGCAACCCAAAGAGTAGGACTTTATATTGATAGAGACCAGCAGGGGTGGAAAATGCAGTCTTTGGCTTGGCCGTGGAAGTCAGGGGAACTTGCCAATAACCCTTTTTTAGATCAAGGGTTGTCAAATAATTGCTACCAGCAAGATTTTCCACTAGTTCATCCACACGTGGCATCGGATAGGCATCAAACTGCGACATACTGTTTAGGCGCCTAAAGTCACTGCAGAACCTAATTGTCCCATTGGGTTTCGGGACAAGCACAATGGGACTATTCCATTCACTCGTGGACTCTTCAATTACATCTAACTGGAGCATCTTCTCGACCTCCTTTCTCACGTCCACCCGTCTGGCTTCTGGAATACGATACGGCTTCTGCTTTACAATGACTCCTGGCGCAGTGACAATGTCGTGTTCGATTAAGGTAGTGCGCCCAGGAATGGAAGAGAAGACATCCCTGTTCCGGCGAATCATTTCTTCAGTCTGTTGTCTCTGCTGAATGGACAAGGCTGGCTCTTCAGACTTTTCAATGGCAGTACTCACTACCTGAGGAGAAGTTTCCTCATCATGCCAGGGTTTAAGGAGGTTCACATGATATATTTGCTCCTCCCTTCTCCTACCTAACTGGCGGACTCTGTAAATGACAGGACCGACAGCCTCTAGAACTTCATATGGACCCTGCCAATGAGCGAAAAGTTTGCTTTCCTGGGTAGGAACCAGGACTAGGACCTTGTCCCCAGGCTTGAAAGATCGAACAACAGCACTTTTGTCATAACTTTTCTTCTGTCGTTCCTGAGCCTCTTTTACATGTTGCTGCACAATGGGCCCTATCTTTCCTAGCCTCTCATACATTTGGGACACAAATTGTACCAGATTTGGCTCCCTGGGACCTTGCTGTTCCCAGCCTTTTTTTAACATATCTAAGATACCCCTGGGCTGTCTCCCAAACAATAACTCAAAGGGACTAAACTCTGTTGAAGCTTGAGTTACCTCACGGATGGCAAACATCAAATAGGGAATAAGAGTGTCCCAATCTTTTTTCTCTTGAGCCACTGCTTTCCTGAGCATGTGCTTTAATGTGCGGTTAAAGCGTTCCACCAAGCCATCTGTTTGTGGATGGTATACAGAGGTGTGAAGCGCCGTAATCCCTAGCAACTGGCACATGTCCTTCATCAGTTTAGACATGAATGGAGTACCCTGGTCTGTGAGAATTTCTTTGGGTATTCCCAAGCGTGTAAACATCAATACAAGTTCTTTAGCTATGGTGCTGGATTTTATGTTTCGCAGGGGAATTGCCTCTGGATACCTGGTTGCATAGTCAAGCACCACTAGTATATATTGGAGCCCACGTGCTGATTTTTCCAGTGGCCCCACAAGGTCCATAGCTATCCGTTCAAAGGGAACTTGTACTATTGGAATTGGAATGAGAGGTGCCCTGTACATGGGTTTGGGACAGGTTCTCTGACAAATGGGACAGGACTGGCAATACTTTTTCACTGCCATGTGTACACCGGGCCAGTAAAACCTAAGCAGAACTCGTTCCCGTGTTTTATCCTCCCCTAGGTGTCCTCCACAGACATGTGTATGTGCTGCTTTTAACACTAGGGGTACATGGACCTGAGGAACCATTAATTGTTCTACTTTTTCCCCCTGTACAGTAGCAACTCTATACAAGAAATTATTTTTAACAATAAAATATGGTATACCTTCTGCAGGCTGGGCGGCTTTCGCTACCCCATTTACCTCAGTCACACTTTTAAAGGCATGTTCCAAAGTGGCATCATTAAGTTGGTCTCGAGCAAAGTCCTGCAGAGGAAACAAAATTGGTATTGCGGACCAGTCCGTATCCTCACTGACAGGCGGGGTGGGCTCATCTGCGACATCACCGACCAATGCTAGTTTGGACTGTCCATGTTTCCCCACAGGTGGATGCTTTTGTGGAACTCCTGCTGGGACTCCCAGGATGGCATTCCGGTTTGGTGGTTCAAAAAGATTGATGTCCAGATGCTGTGGATTCTTAGGCGGTTCCTTTAAGACCGGGCTTCCGACCGTTGCATCAGTTGCCGGCATGTCCGGCCGGATCCGCTCACCGAGGACATCATTAAACAGTGGGAAGTCTCGCCCCAAAATGAGTGGATATGGGAGTTTAGGTGCTATGGCAGCTACCACCATAACAGTTTTGTCTTTGAGTGTGACTGGTAGTATTGTTCTTTCATACTCCTCTGTGGTGCCATGTACGCAAAGAACCTTCACTTTGGGCAACCGAGAAGTTATGGTTTCGGGTAAGGCAGAGCTAGAAACCAATGAGAGTTCACTCCCTGAATCAACGAAGGCCAGAACAAGGTTTTGGTTGATTAGAACAGTCACCCGAAACAAACAAGGACTTCCTGATGTGGGACTCATGGTAAAACAGCTTGGAAATGCAGGCCCAATATGTGCCACGGAACAGTCTATGGGTTCTGGTAGTTTAGGACACTCTGCCTTAAAGTGTCCTAGCTCACCACATTCAAAACACTTCAGATTAGACAGCTTTGCACCTGGCCCTCTGTCCGTGGCAGTTTTGCCATTGGGCCCTGTGGCAAGGTTTGTCAAACCTGGCTTTTGGCGTGGCAGCGGCTTTGGCACAAATGCAGGTTCTTTAGTCATTTGCTGTAGCGCACAAAACCTTTCTACCATGGTGGCAAGCTCTTCATAAGTTTGTGGGTCTGATTGTAGAACCCACCTTTGCAAATCGCGGTTCAGCCCCCGGATGAAGTGATCTATCGCCAGAACTTCAATAATCCGAGAAGGCGAATTCTCCTCAGGCTGCAGCCATTTCTTTAAAATTTTAGAAAGCTCATCCACTTGCGCTCTGACTGGTTTTTCTTTATCATAGCGCCATTGGTGATAGCGCTGGGCTCGGCCTGGCCCGAAAACTCCAATGCGAGCCAATATCTCAGACTTTAGACACAGATAATCAGAGGCCCGTTTCTCATCTAGATCCATATAAGTTCGCTGAGCTTCACCAGTCAGAAATGGCGCCAGGCTCTCAGCCCAATCTTTAGGAGGCCATTTTGCCCTTTTTGCAAGTCTCTCGAAAGACACCAGATATGCTTCTACGTCATCAGCTGGTGACATTTTCTGGAGAACAGGACCAGGTGGTTCATTCCTGGCATGCCTCACCTGGCTTAACTCTTCTCTTAAGAGCCTTGTGTTTTCCACATGTGCCTCGGCGACTCGTAGCATCTGAGCTTGCTGCTTTTGCTGCACAGCGGCCACATTCACGAGGGTTCTCAGTACTTGCTCCATGTTGACGTCTGCGCGGGTTGGGTAGCGGAAACTTGCTTACCGGAGCCTCCCACTCCTGACACCACTTGTGGCAAGAGCCCGCTACTGCAGAAGCACACGCGTACAACTTCTTCCTTTTTATGGTTCTTTTATTGTCAGGATGGTAATAATGTTTTGACACCGTATACTTGCACAGCAATTATGGAGACCCTAAACGCTTACTATACATAGTCCAGCTCTCTGTCAAGATCAGCCAGCTATCCCAGCGTTGATCTCCCTGAACAATAAAACAAGCAGGGTTTTATACCTGACACTCCTCCCACAAGCCTAGCTTGATGGACAGGTGACACACCCACCTTCTCTTTAAAAAGGACACGCCCATCCCTGGCTCTGTTTAGACTTTCAGATACACCCTGTCTGTTTGCTGAGAGGAAGCAGCTTTTTAAATCTTGTAAGTAAACCACCTTTTACTACACATATGTTTTTACCTGGTTTAATCTCCACCTAGGTACATAACTGTGTCAATGTTTTACTCTACTTCCCTTATATAGATATATATATATATATATATATATATATATATAAATATATATATATATATACCCCCCTCTCTATTTCTGTTAATAACACTACCCTCGTTTCTGTCCACCAAGTCCGATAGCTTGGCGTCATCCTTGATTCCTCCCTCTCATTCAAGCCTCACATTCTGTCCCTCTCAAAATCCTGCTACTACCACCTTCGGAATATATCTATGATACGTCCCTTTCTCACCATGGAAGCTACGAAAACCCTTGTTCACTCGCTTGTTATCTCTCGCCTTGACTATCACATCACCCTCACCTTTAAAGCTCTTAGTCAATCTTCCACTCCCTACATCTCCAATCTCTACCTACACTCCTACCCGCCCCCTCCGCTCTGGCTGTGACCGCGCCTCACTATTTCACTGATCACCTCCTCTCACTCTCGTCTTCAGGACTTCGCCCGGGCTGCTCCCCTGCTGTGGCACAATCTTCCATTTTCCATCAGACTTTATTCAAGTCTATCAGTCCTCCTCATACCTTCCTTGTCCTGGCTCTCTCCCCCAGTTAGTACTACTCTATTTGTGTCTCCCCCTTTCCTTTAGGATGTAAGCTCTCATGAGCAGGGCTCTCTTTCCTTGTCATCATCATCATCATCATCATCATCATTTATTTATATAGCGCCACTAATTCCTTGTGTGTTCCTTCTACTTTTCCATAACCCTCTGTACCTCTTGGCCTGCTTCGCTGGCCCTGTTTTCTTAAGCTTCGGCCTTCTTCTTACTGATTTCTACCTTCCGTTTCACTATCTGTCCCAGAAATAATCTGATTTGTTTTACCCTGTCTCCTGGGTTTGTATATATTTTTGTATCATGTTGTGTCTTGGTTCTCTGTTTTCTCTATATGTAATGTACGGCGCTGCGGACCCTTTGTGGCGCCTTATAAGTCTAAGATAATAATAATAATAATAATAATAATAATAATAATAATAATATATATACATTTTTTTGAGTCTTCGCTGTATGAACAAGATAAGATTAAGACAGAGAAGGCACCAGAAAATATTTCTGTTGAACCCAGTGACAGTGAATATAAAATGAAGATATTATAGTTTCATGAACAGCACTCACCTGAGCCTGCGTGACGCATGTGTGACACAGGGTTAACCAAAAACAGCCACCTGGTCTGTCTCAAATGATTAAATCCTTCCCTATCAATGCCACACACTAGCTTTGCGATATCAACTATGCATCAGCAAGTTTTTTTTTATGAAGAGCTGACACTCTTATTTAGGAAGCCTTCGGTTCTCCCTAGAATTAATCTAGCACAATTTACTTTAATCAGAGTTAACATAAACCACAAATGTTCTCCTTGTTTCAATTATGTAGCGTCTTGAGCAAACTGTTGCGTGAATTCGTAAGAACACAGAGACTTGAACTTATTAAGTGTAATTTAATATGGAAAATACATCCACAATGCTTACACAATGCCAGTATGACTTACAAACATGATTTTACCTCCACACAACATGTCATAAGTTCTCCTTCATCTGCATAACACACATGCCTCTGGTAAGTATAATATTTAAGAAAATGAGATGATTTTTCATGTGACCCTATTCAGCTTGAATTTGTCATTAACATATAACCTTGTCTCTGCAGTCGGCATGTCTGGGGCCTCCCAGACATGTGTTAGATTTCAATGTTTTTAAAGTGATATTTTCATAGGCTTTCACGTTTGTGACCTCCCATAAATGATACAAGGTGCTACAATGAATCCAGGCTCTTATCTACCAGCCCCCTGGTAGATAACATAAACAAAACACATTCCCTCAGCCATGTCCCACTGTTTCTAAATGGGTCCATGCTATGGAACATAAAGCTGACCAGCAATGGGTTCTGCGTTAATCATTTCACGCTATTATTATTATTATTATTATTATTATTATTATTAACATTTATTTATATAACATCAGCATACTCCCCACCACTTTCCAATTTGGATCAAGAATATTAATATAATAAGACTAGGTATTATCAAATTAGAGATGCTCACTGACCCTCGTGTTTTGGTTTTGGTTTTGGATCTGGATTACCGTCGTGTTTTGGTTTTGGTTTTGATTTTGCCAAACCTCCCTTGCGTGTTTTGGTTTTGATTTTGTTTGGTTTTTTTTTTGCAATTTTGTTTAAAAATCAATGTTTTGGGCATAAAATAACCGAATTTAGTGCTCCACCTGGTTCTTGGATAAGTAATGTAATTGTAAAGCTATATAATTATGAAAAAAAACCAGTTTAATTCCTGGTAGGCCGTCATTAATTCTACACACAAACCAAATTGTTTTCCTCTCCATCTATTACATAGTAACATAGTAACATACATAGTTGATGAGGTTGAAAAAAGACACCAGTCCATCAAGTTCAACCTATTTTGGATCTCCTGCGATCCTGCACTTATATTTTAAATTAATCCAGAGTAAGCAACCGCCAATCTGTTTCAATTTTGAAAATCCCCCCAGACTCAATATTGCAATCCAATTTTTACCCTATATCCACTACTATCCTTTATTTTAAATTAACGGTCGTATCCCTGGATACACCTTTCCGCTAAAAATTTGTCTAACCCTTTCTTAAACATATCTATTGAATCTGCCATCACAACCTTCCCTGGCAATGAATTCCATATCTTGACTGCCCTTACTGTAAAGAACCACTTCCTTTGCTGGTTGTGAAATTTCCTCTCCTCTAACCTTAGGGGATGACCACGTGTCCTGTGTATGGTCCTTGGGGTAAAAAGTTCCCATGAAAGCTCTCCGTATTGACCCCTAATGTATTTGTACATAGTAATCATATCTCCCCTTAGACGCCTCTTTTCTAAAGTAAACATGCCTAAACTGGCTAACCTTTCCTCATAACTTAATGACTCCATACCCTTTATCAATTTTGTCGCCCTTTTCTGAACCCTTTCTAGTTCCAAATTATCTTTTTTATAGAGTGGTGCCCAGAACTGTACTGCATATTCAAGATGAGGTCTTACCAACGATTTATACAGTGGCAAAATTACACTGTCTTCCCTTGCATCTATGCCCCTTTTTATGCATGCCAATACTTTGTTTGCCCTTGCAGCTGCTGCTTGACATTGAGCACTATTGCTAAGTCTACTGTCTACGAGCACTCCCAAATCCTTTTCCATTATAGATTCTCCTAAATTAATTCCATTTAATTTATAGATTGCATTCTTGTTTTTGATCCCTGAATGCATAACCTTACATTTATCTGTGTTAAACCTCATATTCCATTTGGCCGCCCAATCCTCCAGTTTTTTTAAATCCCTCTGTAGAGAAGCTACATCTTGCTCTGATTTTATTACCTTACAGAGTTTAGTGTCATCTGCAAAAATAGAAACTTTACTCTCTAAACCATTACCAAGGTCATTAATAAATATATTAAAAAGGAGTGGTCCCAGCACGGAACCTTGAGGTACTCCACTTAAGACTTTTGACCAATTAGAAAATGTTCCATTTATCACAACTCTCTGTTCCCTATTCTCTAACCAGTTTTCGATCCAAGTACAAATTTTGATTCCTAGACCCAGTTCCCTTATTTTGTAAACCAACCTCTTGTGTGGCACTGTATCAAAGGCCTTTGCAAAATCTAAGTAGACCACATCTACTGTCCTGCCCTGGTCTAAGTTCCCACTAACTTCCTCGTAGAAACTAATTAGATTAGTTTGACATGACCTATCCCTCACAAATCCATGTTGAATCCCACTAATAATTTTATTGCGTACCAAGTAATCCTGAATACTGTCCCTTAAAATACCTTCCAGTAGTTTCCCCACTATTGATGTCAGGCTTACAGGTCTATAATTCTCTGGTTGTGATCTCGTCCCCTTTTTAAACAACGGCACCACAACTGCTATTCGCCAATCCCTTGGTACTGAGCCTGATGAGATTGAATCTCTGAAAATTAAGAATAGCGGTCTAGCTATTTCCGAGTTTAACTCCATAAGGACCCTTGGGTGTATGCCATCTGGACCTGGAGCTTTATTTATCTTAATATTCTTCAGTCGCCTTTGGACTTCTTCCTCTGACAACCAAGTATTAATTAATGGCATGGTGTCATTTCCATTTTTATGTATTACTCCTGCCATTTGTTCCTCTCTGGTAAATACTGAAGAAAAGAACGTGTTTAATACCTCTGCTTTTTCCTTAGGAAAATTCATATTGGCAATGCAGCCATCGTCTTTGGGTGTATATTACACCCTACACTTATAGTTAAATATCTAAAGGAATGGACAAAGGCAGTTTAGTTTCTGTCTCTCTAGGCCCACCTCAACTTGTAGAAAATACTAAAAAATTCAGCCGTAATAGACTGTACAATATAAATAGAAATGGACAAAGGCAGTTTGGTTTCTGTCTCTATAGGCCCCCCTCCACTTGTAGAAAATACAAAAAAAATTCAGCCGTTATAGACTGTACAATATAAATTGAAATGGACAAAGGCAGTTTGGTTTCTGTCTCTATAGGCCCCCCTGCACTTGTAGAAAATACTAAAAAATTCAGCCGTTATAGACTGTACAATATTAATTGAAATGGACAAAGCCAGTTTGGGGTCAGTCTGTGTATGACACCCTACCCTTAGTGTGTTTTTTTTCCCTGATTTAAAAAGACTATGTACTTTAACATAGGCTTTACCAGATGACATACAGGGAAGACTACCAACAGGACTGGTGCCAGCACCTGCTTGCTGATTCTGCTTATATGTGGACTGCTTTGAATCCATTTTAATGAGCCCAAACCACTTGTAGTGCAAAATATTCAATAGATACTGCTGCTAAATATGACTTTTTACAGCCAGAAAAATTATTGTTTCACATTGGGGAATATGGGACACCCCAAAGCACTTGTAGAGCAAAATATTGTATAGATAGATACTGCTGCTAAATATGACTTTTTACAGCAAGAAAAATTATTGTTTCACACTTTGGAATATGGGACACCCCAAAGCACTTGTAGTGAGAAATATTGTATAAATACTGCTGCTAAATATGACTTTTGGCAGCCAGAAAAATTATTGTTTCACACTGGGGAATATGGGACACCCCAAAGCACTTGTAGTGCAAAATATTGTATAGATAGATACTGCTAAATATGACTTTTGGCAGCCAGAAAAAATATTGTATCACACTAGGGAATATGGGATACCCCAAAGCACTTGTAGTGCAAAATATTGAAAAAACAAACAAACCCTCCTCTATCCTCCTCTCTTCCTGCTCTAACAATTGCTAATAGAATTGGTAATAATAATAGAATTGAATAGATTAGAATTGAAATAAGAATGCAAAGAATAAGGTGTAAAATTATTGCTCTGTCCCTGCTCTAATACAGCCTGTGACCTAACCCTGCTCTCTCCCTCTGTCAAATGGTGATGGATTGCTGTGTAGGCGGGTATTTCTGCTTTTCAAATATCGCGAGAAATGAGCTCTGAGATCCGACTACGTCATGATGACGTTTTGCCTCGATTTCGATTCCGAACGGGCGGGAGAGTACCGAGCCGAGAAGGCGGATAGGAGAAGTTCGGGTGTGTCCGGTTCTCGGGGAACCGAGCCCGCCCATCTATATATCAAATAGACAAAGAGTTAAGAGGTATCTGCTTACAAGCTGATAATTTATAGGAAAATCTGAGTTTGATACATTAGCTTAAGTGCAATATTTTCAGGTGCCGGACGTTCTGGCTTGCCTATCAGGGTCAGGCACGCTTACCTGGCCTTCTCTGTGAGACCTTCTGGCACTGATGCATCATATCCTGTCCAATGGGCTGAATAATTATTCCTCCAACTCGCCTCTCCCAGCTATTTAAGGTACCGGTGCCTTCCCAATGGTGCCAGATCTTCTTGTCCTGCAACCTGCCGCCTGAATCCTGGTCTCCTGTATCTGCAGTTCTCCAATTGTGCCTGATATACAGGATCTACTGTTTCCTCGCTAAACCCGGTAATCCTGGAATCCTGTACCTGCAGTTTTCCAATTTTGCCTGGTATCAAGTGAATCCTGCTCTCTATCTAAACCTGGCAATTCTGGTATCCTGTACCTGCAGTTATCAAATTGTGCATGGTATCCAACGTCTTCTGCTTCCTAAGCTAACCTGGTGTCCTGCACCTGTATCTCTCCTATTGGTCTGGATATCCTGTATTTCCAAAATCTTCTCCAACCGGTCTCTCCTAGTATCCACCTGTAGATCCACGAACTGCATAATTCTGTCTCCACTATATGGCCCCCCACACCCACCAAGTATGATGGAGACCCCAAAACTTGTCCTGAATTCTTGAACCAGTGCACCTTACAATTTGAGCTTCCACCTCAGAACTATCCTACCACCGAAGATCACCTTCATTATCTCCTTGCTCTCAGGTCAAGCTTTAGCTTAGGTCTCCATCTCTGGAATCAAAATGATCTGATACTTCAAGACTGTGCTGCCTTCATCTCCTCCTTTCGTAAAATCTTTGACAAACGTAGCCGGGTCTTCCCTTCTGCCTCCAGCATCCTACAGTTTTGCCAGGGCTCATCTTCCTTAGGCCAGTATGTCATTGAATTTCATACCCCTCTCCTCTGAATTACAATGGCCTTATGAGGCTTTGGTGGCAGCTTTTTGGCAGGGTTTGTCAGATCACACCAAAGATGTTTCAGTCACTCAGGAACTTTCCTCTATACTTGGTGCATTGATTTCCTTATGCAACTGGGTGGCCCACCAAAACTGTAGTGAAATGGTGAAGAACCTACCCACTGACCTGTTTACAGGCTGGCACCTCACCTCCAGACAACTATTTCATCTGACAAACCCATGTTACTTGGTCTCCTGCAGAAATGGAGAGGAGGTTGAAAAATAACTTTTTCCAGGCACCTGCCCCAAGCCTTCAGGAAATGCCAGGTGCTTAACTGCTCTGGAGAGGTTAGATTAGGTTCTTCTAAACCCTCTCCTGACTTGCAAATCTAATATCTGTACCATTCCTGTGACTTTTCATTGTGCTTCCAGTTAGCTGAATACCTCTGCCTTTCTAGACTCTGGAGCTGCAGGGAATATCATTTCATTCTCACTGGAGGTTCTGGTAGCCATCACTGCTATAGCAGCGTCACCAATGTTGTTATCCAACATCGTGTCTCTCCTTTTAGCCTTCCGTGGTTAAAACGATATTCTTTTCAACTGGATTGGTTATCCTCCCTGCTGCTAGGCTAGGCTGCTGCTTTTGGGTCCCATCGTCTTTTGAAGGTCACACCCCCTCGGATATTGCCTGCTCTATCAGGGGCAGTCGGTCCTTCCCTTCCTCCGCAATATGCCACCTATGACAATGTCTTTAGCAAGTGAAAGTCTGATAATTTACCTAGTCATTACATGTGGGACTGTCCTGTCAAGTTTATGCCCAGGAAAACTGCTCCTCATTGTCTAGACTATCCTTTGTCACTCCCCAAGAATCAAGTCATGGCGGACTACATTAAAGGGAATTTGCAATAGGGATTCATTAGGCCCTCTTCGTCACCTGACGGGGCTGGCTTCTTTTTTGTGAAGACAAAAGATGGATTCTTACGCCCTTGCATCGACTACTGAGGCCTAAATGCCATCACCATTAAAAACCATTATCCCATTCCTCTAGTGACTGAGCTCATCGATCACATCAAGGGCACCAGAATTTTCTCCAAGTTAAATCTTTGCAGAGCCTATAATTTGGTTCGGATTCGCAGTGGGGATGAGTGGAAACCGCATTTAACATTCAGAATGGCCACTGCGAGTATTTTGTGATGCTGTTTGACCTTTGTAATGCACAAGCTGTCTTCCAAAGCCTTGTAAACAAGATCTTCAGGGATCATCTATACTCCTGTGTAGTAGCCTATCTGGACGATATCTTGATATTCTCAAGAGACCTTGCCTCTCCCCACCTTCAAGACTCTGAGGTCCTTTCCAGACTTCATCAGAAACACCAATTTAGTCAACCCAGATGACCTTCCTCAGTTTCATAGTCTCTGGCTCTTGCCTACAAATGGACCCAGAGAAAATCCATGCCATTCAGGAGTGGCTGCAACCTGTTGGCCTCAAATAGATGATTATGTGCAGAGGGTCTTGTGTGGGTAACTTAGTATGATAGACAGGAGTGAGGTATTGTGCTAATGGTGAAGGAGCCACAGCATTGACCTGCATTCTTATGCCATCCATGGGATTTTGCTGGCGTGGAGAGCTGCTTGGTGGAGGGCAGCCACTCCACCACCAGCTGAACCAATACGTCCACCTCCTGTGTTGTAAAGTTGGTTTTCTTCCACTTTGAGGCTGAAGCGGAAGAGCCTGGGGCCTGACTCTGCCCTGGCTGTTTGTGGTCAGACATGGGTCTAAAGAGAGGTAAAAACAACCAGACATTAGTAACAGTACTTAAATGCCCTGTAAAGTGGCTCACACAAGGCCTGCTACTCACCAATATAACAGAATGGAGGAGAGACTGTAGACCAAGAGATTTCCCCAAAAAATCATAAATGCTGAGATCCTAAATCCTCTTCGGACGGTACATTGATGACCTCTTTTTTATTTGGGATGGGGATTCATCATCTATATCTTCTTTTATATCTCATTTAAACACCAACAATTTTGGTCTTAAATTTACCAGTAATCATCATCCAACAGAAATCAACTATCTAGATATCACTCTGTATATAAAAGACTTATCCATTGTTTCGGAGAATTATTCTAAACAGGTTGATTCCCACAGATATGTACACTATAGAAGTAGTCATTTGAACTCTTGGAAGAATAGTATACCCAAAAGTCAATTCCTTCGCATGCGAAGAAATTGCTCAGACATTAAGGATTTTGATAAACATTCTGAGAAACTATATGAAGTGTTTTTAGAACAGGGCTATCCAGATGAATTGGTACAAAAAGCCTACATTGAGGCTCGAGACTCAGATAGAGATCATCTTCTTACTACGGGTCCAAAAAAGACCAATATAGATAGATCTGTGGTTTTCATTACTAAATATAATAGTTATGCGGGCGTAATATGACGGATTATTACTAAAAACTCTGCTTTATTAGAATTGGATGATTGTGTGGGTCATTTTATTGATAAGGGTAGAAACACAATCTTTAGAAAATCAAAGAATCTTAAAAATAAATTATCTCCAAGTTTTTTAAAAAATAATTTAGAAGCTAAACCGTTTGTACCTAATCCATCTTTAAGAAGCTGGCTAACATCTAGACCCAATGGCTTTTATAAGTGTGGAAAAAATGAATGCATTACCTGCTTATTTGCTGATCATAAGTGTACGAATTTTGTTTCTTTTTCAACACGTGAAAGCTTTACCATTTAGAAAGTCTTGGATTGTCGTTCTGTCTATGTGATTTATGTTGTAAATTGCAAATGTGGTATTCAGTACCTTGGACGTACTATTCGCACACTTAATGTGCGCTTTTTGGAACATCGGCCCAACATTTTAAAAGATATCAGATCACACAGCTTATCGTCACATATTAATGAATGCCAAAAAGGTAAATTAGAGGGTCTGAAAGTTTGAGCAATCAAACAGATTGATTCAACCATTAGAGGAGGTGACCGTTTTAATAAGCTTTGCAAACGTGAAGCTTTTTGGATCTTCAGATTAAAAACGCTGCTACCATTTAGACTTAATGATAGTATTAAACTCAACAATATATGTCAGTTCTATAGGCTGTGTTCAATCTGTGTAGCTCTTTGAGTTTTTTTGTAACCTCACGTATGTCATTCTATCTATGTAGGTGATTTACCATACCTCTATATATCCGATAGTCCTATTGAGGACAGAAGGAAGTTTATTATTCCTTATGGTGAGGATATCATCCATCTTATATGAGACAAGTATATTTATAATATGACACCATTGTATATTTGAAGTATAGTGAATAACATCAAGACTATCACATGACTTTATATGAATATTTGTTTAGGTCTTATAATTAGTTTTATCTGTGGATCATGTTAGGAGTCTATATATGTATATATGTGTTTCGGGAATAAGTTTCTGATATATATGTATAAGTGGAACTTTTCTAGTTTACAGGCTGTGTATTTATACATTTTATTCTAGTGAAGATCTGCCACCCAATTTGTATCACTATTTATTTATTTTATATATATGGATAAGCATTTTGCTAAAATCTGTTTTTTTCTGATTTTGTTATCCGGATTCCAAGAGATTACAGCTTTTTGCGCTGGATGACAGCGTGTCGGTTATTTCCGGAGGATCACTGATGATCATGTGACTTGAAATTTAGAGTCCGGAAACCTCCGAAAATGAATGCTGGTTGACAGCTTGTCGGCTATTCCCAGGGGATCACTGATGATCATGTGACTTGAAATATAGAGTCCGGATACCTCCGAAAACGACTGCTATTTTGGTTGAACATTTCCGGATGGATAGATGCCGATCATGTGATCAATTTCATGTGACCTTTTTGAGGTATTTAAATCAGTTTGGCCGGATCTTGCCATTACACTCACCTCTGATGAAGCGGCAGTTTGCCGAGAAACGCGTTAGGATTGATATATGCTGATTTTTTTATCAAGTGCTGGCCAGCCTTTTATTACAAGCTGGTTTCGGGATATATGCTGAGACTTTCTTTCGTTGACTGCCATCAACATTCACTGGAGTGATTACTAACATCGGAAGTTCGGTATTTATGAATCTGCAAAGTGGAGCTAAGTAAACATATATATTATTTTCTAGTGCCTACAAATATTTACTTCCATTCTGGCACAGTTATAGATTACAAATAAGGACTATGCCGATTTTAAACCTGACAAGCTAACGTTGACAATACAAAAGTATAAGAACATCTGAAGTAATCAATTTCTCTTTTGGTGCCTGAATTGCACCTTGCGGTGGATCCATTTATTGCTATATGATTCAAGCAAATGTTTGGGTTTCAAATTGAGCCCGCATAGGAAATGATTATTATAAATTGCTATTTACTAAATGGATTGATATCGAGAAAAGCTTGTACCTAAATGGTGGCTTCTTTTCCGGACTAGTAATATAAGTAATCTATATTATCCTCCAATACAGCTCCAAAGGAGCAATCTTATTATCTCTCATATTCAGCAGTCCTCGGATCGGATCTCATTAGTGGCATTTCCATTTTTCAACATATGGTACCATATGATATCTATTTTTGGCCAACAGCTTGATTGTATTATTAGAAAAAGCTTGTTTATGTACAGCTGTTTGATATATTAAGCCTCTGGCTATATGCTTAATCCATTTTTACAATGTTTTTTATTTGTATTAAATAATTATTTTAAGTACTTGGTGCTTTGCGCTCCTCTTTTTGTGCTCAAAATGGAGGAGAGACTGTAGACCAAGAGATTTCCCAAAAAAATCATAAATGATATTACAGCAATGTAGAAGCTCTGAACACTGCTGAGATCCTAAATCACAAAATGGCAGGGCTAAATAATTACCTCTCCAACAGTTAAATAGGGCATGCAGGTGCTATTTCCTGCGATTGCCTGTGTACGGAATGGCTAGGCGTTGTCACGCCCCTGATTGGCTGGATACGGTTGATTATTGAGAATAATTGACAGGTGAGTCAGACATCTTGCATATGGTATTGAAGGAATCCGCGAGTGATGTACCTATACTTATGCTTGCACTGAGAAATCAATCAGTGTGTAGCATGTTGAAAAGTCTCATGCACTTGCAAACATGAGGATTGCCATGTTTGCCTTAGCCAAGCTGCAGGTACTAACTGCTGCTATGGGTAAACTGTGCCGACCTGCTAGTTGGTACATTACAAATGAGGACAAATTTGGGGAAGTACATGGCTGTTTGCAGGCGTCTGTGCTTACTATTCCACCGCAGGCATGCTATTGTACAGCTCCAGCAGAGGTGGAGCGACCTCAGGAGGAGGCAGACGAGGTCCTAGCAGATTTGCTGGCAGAGATTTGTAGATGTAAGTTCTCTATTAATATTATTTATATTTAAAAAATTAGATAACTATTAGGTCTGGCCCATTACATTGCAATATGACTGGTAATAACCTTCATTTGACAAAGAACAAGGCCGGCTATGTATGTTTCTGATTCACTCGGTAATTAATATGAACCACCCAGATCAAGTCCGTCTGTAAGTGGTGTAGAAGTGGGGTATTGGATATTTCACAGTGCAACCTAACATTATCTGGCTGTCTCTATGTAAGTGTGAGACAGAGATAACCTTTATAAATCAACTGTTGAAGTCGTATAATTGGATGAACGAAAGTATATTGGTTTAATATTGGTGTGCCGTGCGTATTGCGAAGCATACGCCACATGTTACGTGACATGGTGCGTTCGCATGGTAAAATACGCACGCACACACTCGCATTACAACAGTTAGTTATTTATATAATTTCATATTGGTTCTGTTACACTGTAATTCAGGAGCAGATAGTATTCGGTTTATTATTAGTCTATATATATATATATATAGACATATATATATATATATATAGTGATTATATGTACATTGTAGTGTTATTAAAGGTTTAGGTTATAGGAAAGGTGTCATGCCTGATATCATATTGAAGCCCTAATCATCAGCAGCTGTCCGGTGCAGTCAGCGAAGAGATCGCACATGGAATACTTTAGTTATTGATATTAGAGAGTACACCTTTGTATGATGCTGGCTATGAAAGGAGCAGACCCCCTGGAGAGAAGACCCCCACCTTTGGATTCCTTAGATTGAATCAACCTATTACCTGTCTGGCCTGGACCCACCCAACGTCTGGACCTATAGAAACAATCTACGTCATCTCTATTGTTCAAGTGTAGCACTGTACTGTATATAAATCATTGCTGCACACACCCTGGCCCTCAGTCAACTCTGACACAGTATTCTAAACAGATTACTGTCCATCGGGTCCCGTGGGTGCGCATGCGATTGCATTGGTATGTATTTATCTTTTGGTATTGGCTGTGCTGTACTGTACTTTATTATAATATAATAATGTATTGAATTGTTGACTATTTACATCTGCTAAAATAAATCACTTTGTGCTTTGGACACACATACAATTGATTGGGCAATGCTTATTTTAAAACGATAGAATTACTTTAATACAGCTAATGTGTCATATTTATTCCAACAGAAGGCCTCACCGTGTTCCACCATTTAAATATCTGTCGGACCCGAAGTGTGGCGGAGGCGGAGCCCACAGGTGAGGCCGAGGAGGAGCAGGAGGGCCTGGAGTAGCAAAAGACCAAGGAGGAGAGAGAGGCGAAGGAGGCGAGAGGGAATAGGATCAAGAGGACAGGTAGAGGGTGGAGAGGATAGAATAAGTGAGCGAACTTCTTCAACCGATGTGGGGCAGAAGGAGCACCAGAGTTGGTTGTTGGGGGGAGGTGAAGGGGAAAGGGAGGATGGAGAGGAATGGGAGGAGTTATTGAGTCTGATGGCCTCAATTTTGGAAGAGAAAAATGTGGCGAAGTCAAAAGCGGAGAGGGAAGGCGGGACGGGAGGAGGGGGTGGAGAGAGGAGGGAGTTGAAGGTGGCAAAGAGGCCGCAGGGATTGGAGGACTGAGAAGAAATGAGAAACTTAAATAAGGATTGTTTAGTGGCGGAGAGGGCGGACCAGAATGAGGTTAGGATGAATTTATAGTCAATTAAATCGGCCAGGGAGCGAGATTTCCTCCAGAGGCGTTCAGCAGTGCGAGAGCACTTTTGGAGGAAGAGGGTGAATTTGGAGTGCCAGGGTTGGGGAAAGAGGCGGCGCTGGCGGATAGAGGAGGCCGGGGCGACCGCGTCCAGGGCAATAGTGAGGGAAAGTTTGTAGAGAAAGGATGCCTGGTCAGGCAGTCCAGGGAGGGGAGAGGTGAAAAGAGAGATAGTAGTAGGGTAAATAGCATCAAGGTTGCGCCTAGTGAAGGTAGATTTAGGCGAGATGGGAGCCTGGGAAGAGAACAGAGTGAAGGAGAGGAGATGGTGGTCAGAGAGTGGAAAGGGAGAGTTGGAGAAGTCAGAGAGATTGCAGAGATGAGAGAAGACAAGGTCCAGGGAGTGACCAAGATAGTTGGTGGGGGAAGAGGTCCACTGAGTGAGACCTAGGGAGGTGGAAAGGGCGGGTAGTTTGATGGTGGCAGGGTCAGAGCAGTTGTCAATGGGGATGTTAAAGTCGCCAAGTATGATGGATGGAAGGTCGGAGGAAAGGTAGTGAGGGAGCCAGGCAGCGAAGTTGTCAAGGAAGAGGGAGGTGGGACCAGGGGGACGGTAGATGACAGAAATGTGAAGGTGGATGGGGGAGAAAAGATGGATGGAGTGTACTTCAAAGGAGGAGAAAGAGATGGAAGGTATAGTGGGAATGACCCAAAAGGTGCCGCTAGGGGATAGGAGGAGGCCCACTCCGCCTCCTGGACACCCATCAGGTCTGGTGGAGTGGGTGAAGGAGAGAGTGGCAGGAGAGACGGTGTCAGAAGAAGAAAGCCAGGTATCAGTGATGTCGAGGAGGTTAAGAAAGTTGGAGATGAAAAGGTAATGAATGGAGGGGAGTTTGTTACGGATGGACCTGGAGTTCCAAAGGGCACATGAGAAGGGGAAGGAGGGAAGGGGGGAGATGTGGATAAGATTGTCAGGGTTGATGGAGCGAGGGGGATGGTGAGAGATGGGACAGTGAGAGTTCGGGCCATGAAGGTGGTGAGGGGAGAGGATGGGTATGGAAGCCGAGTGGGGCGGCATGGTGAGGGACAGTGGAATAGCGAGCAACACAGGACAGAAGGAGAGGACAGAGTGTAGAGACAGAAGCAAGGAGCCTCGGAAGCACCCAGAAGAGGATGCAGGTGTACAGGTTTCAATGAAATGAGGATAAAACAGTAGATGGGGAACAATGATAAATATCCAAATGACCAATTAAAACAATAAAGTACAGCAATCGTAGAGGCTGAGGTAGGAGGTGATGGCGGTGGGGGATCTTAAGCAGGAACGGTAAGTGGCGTTAAGCAGGGGACTGCGGGCAGCAGGGAGGCATGAGGCATCAGGAGCCAGGGACAGCTGGAGGTGGCGGTACCCAAGAAGCATGATCGGAGATAGCAGGAACGGGAACCAGCAGAGTGGTAGGCCCAAGCTGCGGCCTGGAGTAGGTGGAAGTGGCGGCGGCTTGGAGTCAGATCGAAGAGGCATGGCAGCAAGACCCGGGCTAAGTCCAAGACACGCTCATCACGCTCATCACAACAGCAGGGAGTCAGGACCAGGATGAGCGTCCACAGGAGCAGTAGAGGCCAAGCGGTGAGTGGAAGGCGGGATGTAGAGGCCACAATTTAAATATATATATATATATATATATATATATAGATAGATAGACAGATAGATAAATAGATAGATAGACAGATATATATATCTATATATATGTATATTTGTATATATAACTATATATGTATCATATATATATATATAGATATACAAATGTGTGTATATATATATATATATATATATATACATATTTAGATATATCTATATATATACCCCCCTCTCTATTTCTGTTAATAACACTACCCTCATTTCTGTCCCCCAAGTCTGATGCCTTGGCGTCACCCTTGATTCACCCCTCTCATTCAAGCCTCACATTCTGTCCCTCTCAAAATCCTGCTACTACCACCTTCGGAATATATCTAAGATACGTCCCTTTCTCACCATGGAAGCTACGGAAACCCTTGTTCACTCGCTTGTTATCTCTCGCCTTGACTACTGTAACCTCCTTCTTTCTGGCCTACCTGATTCTCACCTTGACCCTCTTAAGTCTATCCTCAATGCTGCTGCCCGCCTCATTTTTCTCTCCCACCGCTCTGTCTCTGCAGTTTCCCTCCAACAGTCACTACATTGGCTCCCCATACCCTACAGAATTAAATTTAAACACCTCACCCTTACCTTTAATGCTCTTAGTCAATCTTCCCCTCCCTACATCTCCAATCTCTACCTACACTCCTACCTGCCCCCTCCGCTCTGGCTGTGACCGCGCCTCACTACTTTGTGGTGCTCCAAAATTTGAGTACCCTGGGGTGTATCTATATGTTTTTAATTTGTTAATTTAATTTGTTAATTGTTAAAAGTGTTTATAAAGATTTAAAAAAAATATATATATATTTTCTTGAGGGAGAAGTGACAGTTGGGAGTGGTTGGTGGTTGCCGGGAGTGACAGGAAGGAGGAGTGTGTGGCATAGCAACAAGTCCACTAACTTTGGTAATAACTGTGAACTCCCAGAAGGCAGTGGGAAGAGGAAAGTTCTAGACTTCTGAGGGAGAGAGATCCCTGTGTCTGCATAGACTGAGAGAGAAAAATAGGGACAGAATGAAAATCGGACAAAGTGATATATAAGCAGATTAAAAGTGAAGTAAGTGTAAGAAGAGAAGAAGATAAGAAGTGAGCCAAAGAGAGGTGTGAGTAAAAAGGAAAGTACTGAAAACAAATAAGCAGTATAGAGATCTAACAGACTGAGCTATGTACTGAGAACAGTGTGAGAGGAGAGAAAATAGAGAGGTCTGTGAATACACACAAAAGAGACTGTGTAATACAAAAGATCATCAGTTTATTTGGCGTGAAAAAGTAATTTATGGGCCCCAACCACGTGCACCACTTCTACAAAATTCCTGTGCACAGTTCAACCCAGGACTGAGTGTAAAATATGAATAATATTGGTGCACCAAATGTTTTAGTTGATGTTAATGTTATGTGATTTACCTAAAAATTGATTTATTGTATATTATATGTTAAATGCTATTGTGCTCTATGTTGATCAAATGAATATTTTGTCATTACCATTGAGTTGAAGGGGTCAGTGGCGCGGTGGCTTACCAAAATTATCTTTACCGCATTTTTAATAAACCCAAGTTATTTGTCCAATTCTTGTCCCTTTCATTGAAGAATTTATCTCCAGACCACCGGATATCCGACCAAAAAAGAACCTGACTCGTGTCTGGAGGACAAGGTAAGGGAAGGAACTCCCATCAGTACTCGGCCACCACATAACTTTGGCGTCAAACTGAACAGGATCCAAGTGCATCAGGAGAGTAATACCTTCAGTGAAAAATGGATCAGCAACAAGGCGGGGGAACAGCGCAACCGGCAGGGCCACAAAACCCAGAACAGACCGCCCCAGCAGCAACACCTAATATGCCCATAACCTTACCGTACTATTTCGGGGCCCCATGGCTCTCGAAGTACAGCGGAGATGACGACAAGCTACAGAAGACTTCATTCACAGAATTCGAGAACAAACTGGAATCCATGTTTCGGCTATACCCGTTGAATGAACAGCAGAAAGTGGAGATCGTAATAGGGCAACTCACAGGGTCGGCGCTCAGAGAAGTAATCTCATGGCTGAGGGACGACAAGAAAGAAGCGGCACAAGTTTTAAAAAAAAATTCCACAACGTTTGAGACAAGAACTCTTCCGGAGCTGAAGATGAAACTATATGCTCGCAAGCAACAACCAAACGAGACACTGCGGGACTATGCCCTGAGCCTACAAGAGATGCTAAGAGTCATTCAGGCAGTGGACAAAGAGGAAGTACGAAACGCGGACGAAGCCCTGACTGTACAGTTTGTAGAAGGAGTCGCCCAAGAAAGCGTTAAGATTCAGCTACGACTGATGAAGGCACAGATGCCAAGCAAAACCTTCCGAAAGTTTAAAGAGACCGCCATCTCCATTGTCGGTAACCAACGGAGAAGGGAGGAAGAATACCCAGAATTGGTGGGCTTCAGAGAAAGCGCAAGCTCGAGAAGAGCCATGGCAAGCAGCACAGAAAAATTAACACGGGCCCAAGAATAGGTAATACAGAGCGGTCAGTATCCCACCGAAGACCCAATACAAACGCTCAAGAAGCAAATGGAGGAGCTGGCCGTCGGAATGGCAGAAATCCAGCGAGAGATGTGCCAAATGGCGAGGCCACCGGCACCCACCTAAGGAGAACCAGAGTGGAGGCCCGAAAGACAAAGACCAGTCCGAGGCAGGTGGGAACCACCTCGCGAGTATGTACGGCGATCGTCTAACCAATTCGATGGTCAAGGGCGCCCGATATGCCGCCGGTGCCATGGGATTGGACACATAGAACGAAACTGCAACCAAAACAGACATTTAAACTCCGACACCCCGAGATTCGAGGGCCGAATCTCGGGTCGAGCCATGGGAATAGATCCGGATCCAGAAAATTGGAGGCCCCAGTTCATCGGACAATGTCCCACTTTACCCTTTACAATTAATGGAGTGGAGACCCTGGCTATGCTTGACACAGGGTCGCAGATTACGACCATCCGGCTCCCTACATTCCACAAGTATTGGGGCAAAGAGCAGCTGTTATCACCACCCCCAGCCTGGCTGCAGCTGATCGCCAGTAACGGCCTTGAGATTGCATGTGAAGGGTATTGGGAAGCGGACATCCAGATCGGAGCGACCTTGTTGCCAAGACAAGGCTGTCTTATCACCACCCCCTGTGAAGGGAAAATAGCCTCCATCATCCTGGGGATGAATGTGCTACAAAGATTCCCGGATGAGCTAGTGGCGACATTGAAGGGTAAATTAACCCA
The DNA here is from genome assembly GCF_038048845.1 of Mixophyes fleayi. Taxonomy (NCBI): domain Eukaryota; kingdom Metazoa; phylum Chordata; class Amphibia; order Anura; family Limnodynastidae; genus Mixophyes; species Mixophyes fleayi. The sequence continues at coordinate 326,596,462 of NC_134403.1, read as the reverse complement.
AGCGGCTTCCCCCGGTCATGAGGCTTACAGAAGACAATCAAGGTCCTGCAAGGACATCAGCGTTTTGTACAAAAGACGGGAGAAATCGGCAAGGTCCGTCTGACGGACGGAAAACCCGTAAAACTCCAACCCAACGCAGAAACGATTGTGTGGGGTAAAGCCCACTGCGGACCCAGCGGCTGCAGATATGAAGCCCTGATTGAGTCATGTTTGCTCCCAGCTAGACAAAAGGTTGTGGTAGCCAGCGCCTTGGTGGCAGTGGAAAATGGGAGGGTCCCAGTGAGGGTGCTGAACCCACACAACCACGTGGTCAAGCTGTATCGGCACCAACCATTGGCCACCATTTAATGGACCACGTTCCAAGACGTGTTGCATACATCCTGGCCCGCCCAGCAGGGCCACACGATGGCTGAAGAGAGCCACAAAAGTGACCCAGGCACCCCGTGGTGGGACGAAGTACATATTGGTGATGGAGCAACTCATGAAGACCATAAAGAAGGAGTCCTAAAGGCCGTCCGAGAGAATTCCGAGGCCTTCAGCAGGAATCCATCCGAATTGGGGGTAGTAGAACGGATCCGACACCAGATCCCGACGGGGGATGCCCGCCCCATCAAAGAGCGACACTGGCCAATAGCCCCAGGACTGTATCAACCAGTCCGACAGATGCTGGAGGACATGAGGGCCAATGGGGTGATCAGGGAGAGCTACAGCCCCTGGGCGGCACCCATGGTACTAGTAAAGAAAAAGGACAGACAATTGCGCTTCTGTGTAGATTACCGGAAACTCAACAGCGTAACGCACAAAGACGCGTACCCGTTGCCCCGCATAGAGGAGTCACTGACGGCTCTCAAGACGGCCAAGTACTTCTCCACCCTTGACTTGACCAGTGGCTATTGGCAAGTGCAGATGGCAGAGGAGGATAAGGAGAAGACGGCGTTCGTGACGCCCATGGGGAAATATGAGTTCAACAGAATGCCCTTCGGGCTATGTAATGCCCCGATCACGTTCCAGCGAGTGATGGAACACTGCCTGGGGCACAGGAATTTCGAGACCGTACTCCTGTACCTGGACGATATTATTGTCTTCACCCGAACATACCCCGAGCATATCCAACATCTGCAGGAAATCTTCCAGCAACTAGCGAGATACGGGTTGAAACTGAAGCCAGGTAAATGCCACTTGCTGAAACCCGAAGTCCAGTACTTGGGACACATCGTAAATGCAAAAGACATCTCCCCTGACCCGGAGAAAATACGAGCGATGCTGGAATGGCCTGTGCCACGAACCGTTAAAGATGTTCGCTGGTTCCTCGGCTTCGTCGGTTATTACCGAAGGTTCGTCCATGATTTTGCTAAAGTGGCCACCCCGTTAACAGAACTCCTTCGTGGGATCCCCAAAGACGGGTATAATCGCAAGATTCTGATTGAGTGGAGTGACACCCGACAATCTTCGTTTGACCACCTGAAGAAAGTGCTCACAGAAGCCCCACTCCTGGCATACCCGGATTATAGCATCCCCTTCAAGTTGTACACGGACGCCAGCAAGCAGGGACTGGGGGCGGTACTGGCCCAAGTGCAAGGAGGGCAAGAACGCGTGATTGCCTATGCCAGCCGCAGCCTGAAAAAGACCGAACGAAACGACGCTAATTACAGTGCCTTCAAGTTAGAATTTCTGGCCCTGGTGTGTTCCGGGACTATCTGGCGGCCACCCCCTTCATCGCGGTGACCGACTGCAACCCCATGGCTCACCAGGATACCGCCCGCCTAGGAGCATCAGAACAACGCTGGGCCTCTAGGCTCGCCAACTACCGCTATACAGTCGAATATCGGAGCGGGCGCAGCAACATAAACGCTGATGCGTTGTCCAGGTTGCTGCTACCCGAAGAAGAGGAGTTAGAAAGCGATGCCAGAGACCAGGATGAGATCCCGGTCTTCCGGGGTCCTGCGCAGGCCCCCATTCAGAATGTGATGGACGTTGGGGACATGACGAGGTCAGACCCAGTGGGCCACGAAGAATGGACCAAATGGCAACAAGGGTGCCCACACATCCAACGGGTGAAGACTTACCTGATAGCCCGACGCGAACTATCCCCGGTTAAGAGAGACGTGGCTCCCGCAGAATTTATACAACTATGGAGACAGCGGGATCGACTAGTAATCCGTGGGGAACTGGTGTATCGCAGATGTATCGACCCAAAGACGCACCTGGCCAAGGAACAAATCCTCCTACCCAGAGTTGCAATAGACACAGTGCTGCAAGCCTACCATGACGAATCAGGGCACTTTGGGAGTAAGAAGACCGAAACTACCCTGCGGAACCGATTTTACTGGCATAACTTGCGCCAAGACACCGAAGATTGGTGTAAGGCCTGTATGGTTTGCATGGCCCGGAGACCAGCCACCGACACAGAAAAGGCACCACTCCATCCCATTTGTATCTGCAGGCCCCTCGAGCTGGTGTCCCTCGACCACGTGAAGATAGAACCCAGTCCAATGGGATACACATACGTCCTCACCATGGTGGACCACTACACGAAATTCGCAGTGGGCGTGCCAGTAAGAGACCTAACAGCCCGAACCACCGCCGAGGTCTTTTGGAGGGCGTTTGTCCGACCCTATGGGTTCCCGCAGAAGATCCTGACTGATCAAGGTCCGTCTTTTGAATCTCAGCTATTCAAAGAATTGTGAGCTTTCTTTGGGTGCAACAAACTACGCACGACCCCTTACCACCCCCAAGGGAATGGCGCTTGTGAGCGTATGAACCAGACGCTTATCCACATGCTATGAGCACTGACCCCGAGTCAAAGATCTGAGTGGCCCAGGTTGCTTGCCGAACTGACCTTCATCTATAAAAATACGTGTCACACCTCGACTGGATACTCACCCTACTACTTGCTGTTTGGACGAGCAGGGAAGCTTCCAGCAGAAATGCAACTCGACCTCCCTGACACCGAAACCCCTTTGCCCCCACAAACCTCGTGGGTACGTGAGCATCAAGACAGGCTGCGGGAGGCCAGCCTGATCGTCCAGCAACGCCTGGAAGAGGTGCACAAACGGCAGAAGAAAGACTACGACCGGGATGCGCAGGCCTGCCGGCTGCCAGAAGGGAGCATCGTCCTCAAGAAGAATAATCGATCCCGGAGTAAGCTGAATCCCAAGTGGGAGTTGAACCCGTATGTGGTTACGACCGAACCCATATCAACGATGGCTGTTTACCAGATCTCGAGACCAGACGGCACCCGTCCACAGTGGATTCACCGAAACCAGCTCAAGATCCGCCCAAGGCCAGATCAAGGGCCAGAAGAAATATCAAGGGATGACTGGGATGAAAAACCAGATGATGGCGAAGGGACTCTGCCTCAGCTGCCCACTGACCCTTTCGAGCTACTATTGGCGGTAGGCTGGGCTACTATGCCACTGCAGAGTCAGTGTCGGCCGCCAGTCGAGTTACCATTATCCCTTGCGCCTGTGGAGGTGGCACCCCATCCCGAACTAAGATGCTCCACGAGGAGTACGAGGGGTACACTTCCACGGCGGTATCAGGATTAGAGATCTTTCTCACTGAAACTGTTGTATATAATGTATATTAAAACTGTTGTCATTGAAAATGTTTGCTATTATAAATGTTGTAGATGTGTGATTTGAGTTGATAAAGAACAACCACCTTTATGTCTTAATGCGTGAGGACACGCACCTGAAAAAGCGGGGGTGAATGTGGTGCCCCAAAATCTGAGTACCCTGGGGTGTATCTATATGTTTTTAATTTGTTAATTTAATTTGTTAATTGTTAAAAGTGTTTATAAAGATTTAAAAAAAATATATATATATTTTCTTGAGGGAGAAGTGACAGTTGGGAGTGGTTGGTGGTTGCCGGGAGTGACAGGAAGGAGGAGTGTGTGGCATAGCAACAAGTCCACTAACTTTGGTAATAACTGTGAACTCCCAGAAGGCAGTGGGAAGAGGAAAGTTCTAGACTTCTGAGGGAGAGATCCCTGTGTCTGCATAGACTGAGAGAGAAAAATAGGGACAGAATGAAAATCGGACAAAGTGATATATAAGCAGATTAAAAGTGAAGTAAGTGTAAGAAGAGAAGAAGATAAGAAGTGAGCCAAAGAGAGGTGTGAGTAAAAAGGAAAGTACTGAAAACAAATAAGCAGTATAGAGATCTGTGACATCACACTAATCAGACTGAGCTATGTACTGAGAACAGTGTGAGAGGAGAGAAAATAGAGAGGTCTGTGAATACACACAAAAGAGACTGTGCAATACAAAAGATCATCAGCTTATTTGGCGTGAAAAAGTAATTTATGGGTCCCAACCACGTGCACCACTTCTACAAAATTCCTGTGCACAGTTCAACCCAGGACTGAGTGTAAAATATGGTAATGTTACCAGGGATAATATTGGTGCACCAAATATTTTAGTTGATGTTAATGTTATGTGATTTACCTAAAAATTGATTTATTGTATATTATATGTTAAATGCTATTGTGCTCTATGTTGATCAAATGAATATTTTGTCATTACCATTGAGTTGAAGGGGTCAGTGGCGCGGTGGCTTACCAAAATTATTATTACCGCATTTTTAATAAACCCAAGTTATTTGTCCAATCCTTGTCCCTTTCATTGAAGAATTTATCTCCTGACCACCAGATATCCGAACAAAAAAGAACCTGACTCGTGTCTGGAGGACAAGGTAAGGGAAGGAACTCCCATCAGTACTCGGCCACCACAACTTCACTGATCACCTCCTCTCACTCTCGTCTTCAGGACTTTGCCCGGGCTGCTCCCCTGCTGTGGAACAATCTTCCATGTTCCATCAATATATATAAATTTTATTGAGTCTTCGCTGTACGAACAAGATAAGATTAAGACAGAGAAGGCACCAGAAAATATTTCTGTTGAACCCAGTGACAGTGAATTTAAAACAAAGATATTATAGTTTCATGAACAGCACTCACCTGAGCCTGCGTGACGCATGTGTGACACAGGGTTAACCAAAAAACAACCACCTGGTCTGTCTAAAATGATTAAATCCTTCCCTATCTATGCCACACTCTAGCTTTGCGATACCAACTATGCCATCAGCAAGTTTTTTTTATGAAGAGCTGACACTCTTATTTAGGAAGCCTTCGGTTCTCCCTAGAATTAATCTAGCACAATTTACTTTAATCAGAGTTAACATAAACCACAAATGTTCTCCTCATTTCAATTATGAAGCGTCTTGAGCAAACTGTTGCGTGGATTCGTAAGAACACAGAGACTTGAACTTATTTAGTGTAATTTAATATGGAAAATACATCCACAATGCTTACACAATGCCAGTATGACTTACAAACATGATTTTACCTCCACACAACATGTCATAAGTTCTCCTTCATCTGCATACCACACATGCCTCTGGTAAGTATAATATTGGAGAAAATTAGATGATATTTTCATGTGACCCTATTCAGCTTGAATTTGTCATTAACATATAACCCTGTCTCTGCAGTCGGCATGTCTGGGGCCTCCCAGACATGTGTTAAGCTGGGTACACACTACACAGCTGTCATCCAATAATCGGCTAAATCAGACAACATATGACCGCTCGTTCAAAAGTCGGGTCAGTGTGTGCAGTGACACGATGGTCGAAAGTCTGCCCAAATGGACGATTATCGCCTCATTTGGTTGGTCGTACCGTTTAATATTTTCGTTCCAATCTCGTTTCCGCTGTGTATAAACTTCCGACCGAACCACAACAGTGAGTATGAAATTACAGTCATTGCTCACAACAACATGGCTGTAAAAAGTCGCTAACGGGACGTCCGCTCTTCCCTTTATCGTCCTAAACAAGGCTAGTGTGTATGCAATCCATGGACCGAGCGATCTGACCATCGATCGCATGTAAAATCGCTTGGCATAAAAAGTTGGTCGTGATTTCTGTAGTGTGTACCCAGCTTTAGATTTCATTGTTTTTAAAGAGATATTTTCAAAGGCTTTCACGTTTGTGACCTCCCATAAATGATACAAGGTGCTACAATAAATCCAGGCTCTTATCTACCAGCCCCCTGGTAGATAACATAAACAAAACACATTGATTTAAATAGCTTCTCTCAGCCATGTCCCACTGTTTCTAGGAATTAATTCACAAACACATATTTGCAGATTTATATACCTAAAAATTAGCTTGCACATGACAGTTTACATGGAAGGTAATCTATTCATTCTTTACTTATACATTTATGTATATTACACTGTTACCTTTTGTCTAGGAATAGTTTTTGATTGATGTATATTTTCCTCTCAGATACTGTATCTATCAACAGCCTCTCTTCTGATTTTCCTTTGGAGATTTCTGTTAAGTATACGTGAATAAACAATGCTGCTGAAAATCTTTGTTTAGAATTGAAATTATAGGATAGGAAATAAAATAAAATTGACTTCAACCTGGACTAATTTCTCTCAAATCTGATCATAAAAAAGGGGCCTATTTATCAATCTATTTTTTGCTGCAAATCCCCGAAAACGGCCGTAAATCTAAGTCCTCTTCAAATTTATTATTGATGCATCACAGCAGATATCTTAGATATATGCTGCTTTGGATTTTTTCGAAATACATAGCAGTTCCCATAGATGTCTATGGGGACTGCTATGTACTGCAATTTATTAACTTTTGTAAAAACAAAAACACATGTGGTAATGTACGCCACCTCAGGCTGGCGTACATTACCATTTCTGATTGTTTTCAGCACTGTAAAGCTCTGCTCCGAAGAGCAGAGCTTTACAGCGAATGTGCAGCCCTGTCACATGACCCAGGTCCTTCGGGTCACTGCTGTTTGGATGCCTGGAGGCAGGAGTAACGAAGAAGCATTACGAAGATCGAGTGGTAAGTAACTTTTTTTTTTCACAGGAACAGCAGTTTGTCGGAACTGCAGTTCCTGTGTTTGTTTTTTTAATAAATTTGAGAAATAGCTCAATCCTTATCAGTGCTATAAGGACTGAAAACTATTTTTTATTTTTTGCCAATATTGATAAATGTGCCCCAAAAACACATAAAACATTGAATTTAAATAAAAGTTTGGCTTTATTCTTACACCTTGGCTTCCTTTGATGTTTTAGTAAAAGAAAACATGGATGTATAATTAGGTGTAAGGATGGTGTAATGGATACAACAATTTCACTTTGTAAATTGAATATTGTCAGATTGAAAAGTCTTTTTAGTTATTATGGGCTGGGCTTTTACATGTTTACTTTTGGTTAATTTATAACCCTTATGAGTTTACACAGCTACATTCAATACATGTCATCCTTTGTTATCTGCTTTCCCAAGAATGCTTTATTCATCTGTTTTAACCAATAATTTCCTGCATCACAGACCAGAAACCAACCAGCAGGTACAGTCCCATCGTTATAGGTGTCACTAGGGTATAGGCCCACCCACAGGGTGTCTCTCAAGCCAAACACTGTATCCTTGCCTATAAAATGTGCTCCAAAATTCTTTATTTTTACAATCAGGACCAGGCAGGTGAGTGATGCTCTAAATCTGCTACTATCGTTTCTGAACCAGTCTATAGATATAAATGTAAAATACTGTATTTCTTAATATATATATATCTATATATATATTTCAGAATGTACTTTCTACATATATGTGCCGCGATCCTGTTTGCCGGTCTGTTCACACAGACAAGCGCTTCATCCAGCCATGGTAAGTTTTCCATTATCTTCCTACTGTTTAGGAACTTAAGTATTGCAATGCAATATAAACAACAAATTGACTTTGACTGTAGAACACAATACCTGTTTCCCTGTGTGTAAAGCCCAAATGCAAAACAAATTAAATGACAAATTCAAGAAAAGCAATGTGTATATAATAAACAGACGTTTGATGAATATATGGAGGTAAAAATAGATTCTTTTTTGTACATTTTAAAGTAGTTATTTTACATTCATTTAAAATAGTTAAAATATATAATAGTTACCTATATATATATATATATATATATATATATATATATATATATGCAATAAAATATCCATTCACTATCAATGCAAGATTACTCTAAGTTATGTTGGTCTACGTCAGATGTAGGCAGCATGTGGCTCTCCAGCAGTGGTGGGACTACAAGTTCCAGCAAGGTAATTTTGGATTTATAGTTCCACCACAGCTGCTGGGACTACAAGTTCCGGCAGGGTATTCTTGGATTTATTGTTCCACTACAGCTGAAGTTGCCTCTACTATAGATTGGTGCTGTTAAACTCATATTTAAAAAATGAAACATAAATTTCTGGGATAAATGTTACATATTTCAGTAAAGGAGCAGAAGCAGTAATCAGACATCTGCACACCTATTAAAGCACCTGTTATATAAGTACTTTGTAGCTTCTCCAACAAGCATCCGCTATTGTTATAGCAGACACAAAACTTTCACATCAGAGTTAGGCTGGGTACACAATACAAGTCCTGATCAGTATGCCGATTCATGTGTACACAGTGGTCACATTTTACAAGATTTACCTTCAGATCTGTGCTCTTCAACTGTCATAGCCATCGGCTGAAAAGATCATGACTCTGTAAACTCTATGGAGATCTGCGTACACTGCTGTTCGTGAGTGCGTACACACTGCAGAATGTTTCCAAAATCTTTCCATCATTTATAGAGATTTTTCGTCAGTTTATAAAATCAAATCAAACGATACGATGCGATTTGGAACGATAAACATGATCGTTGGAGCGTACACACTAATGTGGGTTTCATCATCACCATTTATTTATATAGCGCCACTAATTCCGCAGCACTGTACAGAGAGCACACTCACATCAGTCCCTGCCCCATTGGAGCTTACAGTCTAAATTTTCTAACACAGACACCCACACAGACTAGGGTCAATTTGTTAGCAGCCAATTAACCTATCAGTATGTTTTTGGAGTGTGGGAGGAAACCGGAGCACCCAGAGGAAACCCACGCAAACACAAGGAGAACATACAAACTCCACACAGATAAGGCCATGGTTGGGAATTGAACTCATGACACCAGTGCTGTGAGGCAGAAGTGCTAACCACTTAGCCACAGTGCTGCCCTTTTGGACCTAACAGTCGTTTATGGTGTGATTGGCACGGTAATCTGATGAAAATCATGTAGTGTGTACCAAGACTTAAGCTGGGTACACACTACACTGTTTTTATCCAATAATCGGCTCAAACAGCCGACATACGACCGCTCGTTCAAAAGTCGGGTCAGTGTGTGCAGTGACACGATGGTCAAAAGTCTGCCCAAATGGAGGATTATAGCCTCATTTGGTTGGTCGTACCGTTTAATATTTTCGGTCCAATCTCATTTCCACTGTGTAGTGTGTATAAACTTCCGACCGATCCACAACAGTGAGTATGAAATTACAGTCATTGCTCACGACAACATGGCTGTAAAAAGTCGCTAAAGGGACGTCCGCTCTTCCCTTTATCGTCCTAAACAAGGCTAGTGTGTATGCAGTCCATGGAACGAGCGATCGGATCATCGATCGCATGTAAAATCGCTCTGCATAAAAAGTTGGTCGAAATTTCTGTAGTGTGTACCCAGCTTTAGTCATTGCCTATGTTCTATACTTCCTATTGCACAGGAGCCCACGTGGATTAGAGACATATCACAAGCAAATTATTTCTTTGGCTTTTACCCATTTATTTGTAGCTCACTCAGGTCTTTTACGTCATTGTTAATTACATTTTCCACTAAAAAAAGTTGCTGTAGTGATGCAGGTTTTATTGTTTTTTTTGTGCTTTATATCTTAGAGCTCATAAAAGTGTTTTATTCCTCTTCCAGGAATACAGTTTGCATGTAAAATGTGAATAGAGAAAAGTCTTTCATCTTTAAATGTTTTTCTATAAATGGTATGTACTAAAGTGTAATGACTTCTACCAGGGCTAGATTTAGATCATGGTGCCACTCTACATAGCTTCAATAGTTGGAGCTTTTGGTGCTAGGAAAGTGAGTTACTGTATGTAAAGAGGGCTTTTTATTGAAATGGAAGTGATTACCCATAATGTGGGGTCATGTGTTAAGCTGCCTATACTCAATTCAGACACCTCCAAGATAGCTGTGGGTGCGGTGCCCTTGGTTGGCATTGCTACATTACACAATACAGTGGAAGAAATCACCATAAAATACAATGCAGATAAGAGATGCATTGTTTTAGGTTTGGTAACTAACCATTTCTCAAAACCACCTTTCTAGACATAGTGGCGCTGTGATGTCCCACAATGTCAACAACAGATTACTTTACATTGTCTTTTTCTGATTTCTAAAACAAAAAATACACATAGTGATTTGGATGGATAATGTGACAGATTCTAAATAAATTACCCCAAAACTGATGTGAATGTAAAACAACCATCAATCCTAATCAACAGGCTGCCTGAGAATCGGGTTAGCTGATGGCAGGAATCTGTCAGTGTAAATGTCATTGGCCTCATTTGATGAAATCAGCAACAAACAGATGCTTGTGTTGGACACAGGCGTGGTTGTCTTAAACTCAGACTACATGACTGAAGCATAGATTTTGATGGCAGATAAAGAACCACTTGGCCATCTAGTCTGCCCATTTCTTTAACCTATGGTAATGTCAAACCCTATTTGATCCTTAGTTCTTTGTAAGGAATTCCTTATTTTGTATCCTAATCATGTATAAAATGCTCTACTGTATTAGCTTTTACCACCGCTGATGGGAGGCTATTCCACTTGTCCACTACCCTTTTTGTGAAGTAATTTTTTACCTCTAAACCTACTTCCCTCCCGTGTCAGTGCATGTCCTCGTGTTCTAATATTCCTTTGAAGAATGTTTCCCTCCTGTCCATTATTAAAACCCTTGATATACTGTATGTTTCTATCATGTCCCCCCTTGCCCTTCTCTGCTCCAAACTAAGCATAGTAAGAACTTTTAGTCTTTCCAGGTAAGTTATGTGCTGTAGGCCATGCACCATTTTAGTTGCCCTTCTTTAAACAGCTTCTAATGTATTTATATCCTTCTGGAGATATGGCCTCCAGAACTGAGCACAATATTTTAGATAAGGCCGAACCAATGACCTATACAGTGACATTATTACTTCTTTCTTTCTGCTACTGATTCCTCTCCCTAAGCAACCAACCATCTGACTTGCCTTTCTCATTGTTTTGTTACATTGCTTACCTGCCTTTAAGTCACCCGAAATAGTGACTCCTAGATCCCTTTCCTCCTCAATAGTTTCCATTATAGTGCTGTTAATATTATCTTTAGCCTTTGGGTTTTTGAGACCCAAGTGCATGATTTTGCATTTTTTGGCATTAAACTGTAGTTGTCACTCTCTTGATCATTCCTCTAGTCTACCTAGATCATCAATCACTGGTCCAATGACAGATCCTTGGGGTACTCCACTGGTAACCTTTCCCTCCTTTGAATGCACTGCATTTACTATAACACTAAATTTTGTATCCTTCAATCAAGATCTTATCTATTCAACCACCTTATCCAATCCCAAGCTTTTGAGTTTATTTAACAGTCTACAATGTGGGACAGTGTCAAAAGCCTTACTAAAATCTATATAAGCTACATCTATGGCCCCCCTTGATCTATTACTTTAGTCACCCGATCAATAAAGTCAATAAGATTTGTCCCATGCTTGGGATCCTGTAATTGACTGGACCGGAGATATTCTACAACTCCTTCTTTTAAGACTGTTTCCATTCATTTCCCTACTACTGACGTAAGACTCACTGGCCGGTATTTGCTTGCCTCTTCCCTGATTACACTCTTGTGCAGTGGGACTACATTTGCTCTTTTCCAGTCCCCTGGAATTACTCCTGTAGCTAGTGACTGGTTAAATAAATCTGTTAATGGTGTTACCAGCACCCCTTTAAGCTCTATTAGTATCTTTGTATGTATTCCTTCTGGTCCCATTTATTTATCCACTTTAAGTTTTGAGAGCTCTGTTAGGACCTTCTCTTCTGTAAATGTACTTGTATCTACTTCATTTTTATGGATATATTTGCAATTTATCTATGGCCCCTTACTCTCTCTTATTGTGTTGAACACTGAGAAAAAATAGTTATTAAGATGATCTGCTATTACCTTGTCTCCCTCAACAAGACTCTCACTCTCTGGGCGTGATTCATTAAGGAACTTAGGCAAGAATTTGAGTAAGTTTTCTTAGTTAAGTTTTCTGGTGATAACCATGTTGCAATGCTAGGAGTCTAAATTAGTTTATTTTGCAGATAAGTTAAATACTGGCTGTTTTTTCCATGTAATTTACATATCCCCAGTCTTATTCTCTTGAGTGACATCCCCACACCTAGATAAAGCCTGTCAAAGTAAACTAAACCGAAACTACTAGTCATACAAGTGTGACATTGTAATTTTTGCTGTGCAGCATAGGGGCAGATTTCCACCAAACTGGCTGTGCCTTTGGCTAAAAGAGACCAGCTTCCGTGTCCATCATACTGGCAGGATGTCCACTGTGTGCTGGACAATATCTCCACCACAAATATCATCTGTTTCATAAACTCTGGGAAATTTTTACCTGCACATCTGTAATTGTTATTAGAAGCTCTTTTGTTTAAGCCAGCTTTTATTTTTAGATCTAGTATTTTTTTAATTTCTCTCTAAATCAGTGTTTCTCAACTCCAGTCCTCAGGACCCCCTAGCAGTACATATATTCCATATCTCCTTGCTGGAGCACAGGTGTATTCATTGCTGACTGACACAGTGTAGCAGGTGGTATAATTACTTCACTGGTCACCTGGCAATCCTGCCCTGTTAGTGGGTCTTGAGGACTGGAGTTGAGAAACACTGCTCTAAATAGACATTTGGGGGTATATTTACAAAACTGCGGGTTTAGTAAATATATTCTATGTCATTTATTTAGTACATTCTACAAAATGACAGCTAGAATATGATTGGTTGCTATAGGCAACATCTCCACTTTTCCAAACCCGCAGTTTAGTAAATCTAGCCCTTGGTCTGTGCAAATTCCTGGATGCTGTCCACATGCTCTAAAAATATGAATCCACTACTATGAGCTAACGTCAAATGTGTAAAACTAATGTTACAATCTCTGTTTGGCAATTAGGTGTGGATTTTTTTAACTCACTCAAAAGCAATAGGGTAATTACAGGTATAGTGCAGAGGAGCTTCTATTTTTCTTTTAAATAACTTTAAAACATAAAATAAGGGAGGAATAGTGCTCTGTCAGCGACCCAATGTTCACATAATTATGATTGCTCAGTAATTTTGTACAATTTTTTATTCTATCCAAGGAAATTTTTACAATTCTTTTCAAGGCAGATAGGGCTTTTGTTAGGATGATTATTTAATGAAATTATATTTCTTCTTTAGGTGTAACACACAGTGGCACATAGGAAAAATAGGGAAAACATAATCTTCCAGAAAAAGCTTTCAAACATTTAATAAAACCACATGAATTTGCCCCAAATTGTTATGTTTCCTTTGTAGAGGATTTTACTTCTGAATAAGATGAGAAAGAAAATGCTTTTTATTTTTAATTTTCATCTTGTTTTAACAAGGAGAGACATTGAAGAGGGTCAGGAGAGTAAAGTTATATCCTGCTTCCAGCACCTATTTTGTAGCGAATGGCAACATTATTGCAATATAGCAGCTGCTAGTTGTATTGTGGGAAATAAGGGAGGGAGATGTAGAAGCTCAGACAGTTGTTGTTTCAAACTCATTTGTTACATGTTGTTGAAATCTCCAGCTCACAAACAGCTGCCTGTCACTTGGTGTTGTCCTAAGGTCATGACAGAATTCTGCTTCTTTTTGTGGGTTATGCAGCCTCTCTGCCATATTAGACACATGTATTCATTTTGGATATTGTATGCAGTGATCAGTGGCCAAGGAATGAAATATAATGTGTCTTTATGCCAAGAATGGACCTCTAGGTGCCCAGAGATCATGACAAATGTTTAGAAATGTCAATATAGATGTGGCAAATAATAGAAGATTCTAATTGTTCTAAAGGTTAGGTGAAGTTCAAGGATAACAAAATCCCAAAAGTCTATTTAAAAGTAAATAGTGATTCCTTTTACTAACAGCCAAATATATATCCCTAAAGCCATTTGCCAATAAGCTTAAATAGCAATGCAAACTATTGTGACAACACTAGCCACATCTTGTGTTTACATGCATAAACTGTGAATAATAGTTCTGTTACCTAGGAGTCTACAAATCACCCAAGTAGATATAGGCATATATATGCAATGTTCCTCCTCTTCCACATTTCATAGTGCTGCAACATACAGAAATGTCACCTCCGCTAACAAGGTTTTAAGTTCATGAGCGCTCAGTAAAAGATGGAAAAGGTAGCAAGAGTATGCTGCTTTTCAAGGTATATTACATAACTCAGCTTTGTACATAGAGGGCCTGATTCATTAAGTAATGCAATAAAAAATGAGTAACTTTGAATCATGGCAAAACCATGCTACATTGGAGGGTGGGTAAACTTAAAATGTGAGGACAGATTTATGATTGGGGTAGAGCATGACCTAGATCAGTGATGGCTAACCTATGACACTCCAGGTGTTGTGAAACTACAAGTCCCAGCATGCTTTGCCAGTAGATAACTAGCTGATAGCTTGCAAAGCATGCTGGGGCTTGTAGTTTCACAACACCTGGAGTGTCACAGGTTAGTCATCACTGACCTAGATCAACTTTTAATGTCAATGCAAATATAAAGCTAACTATTTGCGTCCTACATGAAAAACAGCCAATATTTTCCTTATGTGCAAAATAATACACTAATTTGCACATCTTGTATTGTAAAATGGTTTTGCCAAGGTTCAAAGTTACTTATTTTTTTTGCTTTACTTTATAAAATGAATCAGGCCCAGAGTCTGTGCAACTTCAATATAGTATTTTATACTTTTGTGCAGATTGGGAGAAAAAGAGGACTCACGCCTAAATATCCTAATAGTAAAAATGTTGAGAGACAATCACTAGCGTGACACAATCCTTAGTTGTTGTGCTGTAAATGTTACTCTTGTTTTCTGTCTGGCTTATATTACCTACAATCTGATAAACCATACTTGCCAACTCTCCCAGAATGTCCGGGAGACTCCCGAAATTCGGTTCAGTCTCCCGGGCTCCCGGGCTCGTTGGCATTTCTTCTGCATCCTGGATTTCACCGAGAATCGCGTCAAATGTCATTTTGGCCCCGTCCCCCGCAACGTAAATTATGTTTTCGCGGGGGGCGGGACCAAAATGACACGTTTGGCCTCGTCCCCTCCCGCCCTCCAGTCACGCTCCCTCTCCCGGAAACTTGTTTCCGAGAGTTGGCAAGTATGTTATAAACATTTGTGCTATTGTTTTCTTTTTCAAGATGGATGGGAAGAGGTGCAAAATGAGCTAATATTAGATTGTGTACAGGAGGCCAAGCGGATCGTGGATAATGCTTACACAAACACCAGGAACAGGTAAGGTTAATGTAAGCGGAGGCAGGAAACCTATGGTAAGATAGCTGTTGGTGAACTGTAGGCCCAGCATAAATTATAGTTCAGTAATAACGAGAGTTGCCCTTATCTGACAATGCTTATATTCTTATGTTCTGATATTACAAATTCAAATTGCCACTTTTTAATTTTCATACATATCTCATATCTGCAAAATATTCACATTTCTTAATTTCCCTCAGACATAGATTATATAGGAATGTGTATAATGAATGTTGATGTGTACATCGTTCTTAAAGGAATATAAACAAACCAAAGTTCATGCCTTTATCTGTAGGCTTAATGAAGTTATTATAGATTCACACCTCCTGTAAGGATGGTAATTGTATATATAGGTCTTTGTCACGGGCACTAGGAGTCTTTACCCAGGGATCACCAGGTGATAGGCTTACCAGAGCAGTATAGGTGGTAATATGGTACTCTGGTAGCAGGGTGATCACGGAACAGGAAATAGCAGATGATGAGATGCTCAGGAAAGTCTATGACTAGCAGCACTGGCAATATGGAGGTAGTAATACACGAGGAACTGTATGGACAAAGGACACGTGAAGGTAGTCAGTGGTCTGCGGTAGCAAGTTGTACCACTGCTATAGTGAGGAGGAATGTCCAACAGAAACGAGGAGGTGATGAGAGTCAGCGGTCTGCGGATAGCAAGTTGTACCGCTGTCTGAGTGAAGGAATGGAATCCAAGTGGAGGTATCCGGGGAGTCAGTGGTCTGCGTTAGCAAGTTGTACCACTGCTATGTGAGAGGATACTGGAACAGGTGAAACTGTAAACAGGGGTCAGTGGTCTGCCACTAGCAAGTTGTACCACTGAATATATATGTGAGGAGGTGCACGGGGAGAGACTGCAACACAATATATACACGGGCACCTTGACTTTGAACCACAGTGATATGCACAATATAAATGTATAGATGACTGAACAATACTGCCAATATAGAAAGTCTCTTGAAGTAGTCCAGCATAAGATAACACAGTCAATGATGGCAATAGACTCAGCGGATAGCACACTCCAGAGGAGAACCAACACAGTCCAGCAAGGTATGCAATACACAGCACAGTCAATGAGAAGTATGCATACCGTGGTTCAGGAGGCAGTCAGACAGGAGTGCAGAGATACCTGAACGGCAGGAGGCCGGCAGGATGCGAAGTCCCTGGATGGGTGAAGCGGTGGTCTAGTAGGTGCAGCGCACGGGTAGGTAGACCAGCAGGGAACACAGGAAAGCGTGGAGAGCGGATCAGCAGTAGATGGATGAGTAGTGCTGAGGAGTAGCAGCAGCGGGTCTCTGCGGGAACACGGAGGTAGCCAATAGCAACCAGCAGGTGCAGTAACGATGGGACACGGGAGAGCAGAGTTGAACAGGCACTGTTGATCACGGAGAATAGCGGGTAGCAATAGTGGAGGCAGACTCAAGGAAACACGGGAGCGTTGACAAGGACTGAAGACTGAAGCGCACAGAGGCAGCGGATAGGAATCAGCCAAACAGTCACGATGAAACACAGACGGGTTGCAGGTTGAAGACTGTAGTGCACGGAGGCAGCGGATAGGAATCAGCTAGCAGTCACGATGATGAAACACAGACGAGTTGCAGGTTGAAGGCTGTAGTGCACGGAGGCAGCGGATAGGAATCAGCTAAACAGTCACGATGAAACACAGACGGGTTGCAGGTTGAAGACTGTAGTGCACGGAGGCAGCGGATAGGAATCAGCTGGCAGTCACAATCATGAACAGGTGAGTGGATGTGAATGAAAGACTGTAGTGCACGGAGGCAGCGGATAGGCATCAGCTAACAGTCCCAATGATACATGGTAGAGTTGAAGTGGTTAGAAGACTGTAGTGCACGGAGGCAGCGGATAGGAATCAGCTCACAGTCACGATGATACAGTAGATGGTAGAAGTGGTATGGGAACCACAGTAGCAGAAGTGGTTTGGAAACCACAGAGGTAGAAGTGGTTTGGAAACCACAGGAATCAGCAGGGCTGAATAAACAAGGAAACACAGGAACACCTTCAGAGACTCATGGGGAATGAGACTCCAAGATCAGGCAATGTGGTGATGACCACAGGTGCTTAATATAGGGAGGTTGCCTGATCTGCCAATTAAGTTAAAGGAACATACACTGGAGGTATAGAAAGGGCTGCGCATGCGCAGTCCCTCAGGATGGAGGACGGCCACGGTTCCTAAATGTCCGGGAAGAAGCACTCACAGTCCGGTGAGTGACAGTACCCCCCCTTTTAAAGGTGGGCACAGAACGCCTGGAACCGGGCTTGTCCGGATTTTTGGAATAAAACTTCTTCAGAAGGGCAGGAGCATTAAGATCTTCAGCTTTGATCCATGAACGCTCCTCAGGACCAAAGCCCTTCCAATGAACGAGGAAACGGAGGACTCCTCGCGAAATTTTTGCATCCAATACCTCAGTAATCTCGAAATCCTCCTCCTGATGAACTTGAACTGGCTGCGGTGCTGAGGAAGGAGTCGAGAAACGGTTGATGATGAGAGGTTTGAGCAAGGACACATGGAAGGCATTGGAGATCCGAAGATTCTTAGGAAGAAGAAGTTTAACACATACTGGATTGATAACTTGAATGATCCTATATGGACCAATAAAACGAGGGGCGAATTTCATAGATGGAACCTTCAAACGAATATTTTTGGTAGATAACCAGACACGATCTCCAATTTTTAGTGGTGGAATAGCCCGCCTCTTCTTATCTGCGAAAGACTTATATTTGTTAGATGTCTTCTTTAAACAGGTTTTGACCTGAGACCAGATATTTTTGAAGGTCTGACAAGCAGTCTCCACAGCAGGAACTTGGGTGGGCGGGAGGGCAGGAAATTCCGGAAAAGACGGATGGTGACCGTAGACCACAAAGAATGGAGTTTTGGATGATGACTCATGGTACATGTTGTTATGGGCGAATTCAGCCCAAGGGAGCAATTCTACCCAGTTGTCTTGGTTGGCTGAAGAGAACATCCTAATAAAAGTCTCAAGATCTTGATTGACTCGTTCCGTTTGTCCGTTAGATTGCGGATGGTAAGACGATGAGAGTGCTAATCGTATGCCCAAGGTTTTACAAAGGGCCCGCCAGAATCTGGAAACGAATTGTACTCCTCTATCTGACACAATCTCAGACGGACATCCATGGATGCGGAAGATTTCTTTAATGAAATGTTCAGCCAGAGTAGACGAGGAAGGTAAACCGGACAGAGGGACGAAATGAGCCATCTTCGAAAATCTGTCTACCACTACCCAAATAGTATTGTGATTCTTACTTGGTGGCAAATCAGTAACGAAATCCATACTAATATGGGTCCAAGGCTTGGACGGAATGGGTAGTGGTCGCAGCAACCCTGCTGGAGTTCTGCGGGAGGATTTGAACTGAGAACATAAATCACAGGAAGCAATAAACTCTTTGACGTCTCTCCTCATTGAAGGCCACCAGTAACTACGAGAGAGAATCTCAAAGGTCTTATGTTCACCGGCGTGTCCAGAAAAACGAGAGGCATGGAACCACGAAAGGATTTTCCTCCTCAGAGTAGGAGGCACGAGGGTCTTCCCAAATGGTAGCATTTTGGTGGATGAAGCAGCCAGAGAAATACATTTGGGGTCTAGAATAGCATGGTTGGGAACCTCTTCTACATCAGAGGACGTCACAAAAGCTCGAGATAGAGCGTCAGCTTTCTTGTTCTTAGCAGCTGGTTTGAAGGTTATAATTAATTCAAAACGGGAAAAGAAAAGAGACCATCTTGCTTGACGAGGGTTCAAGCATTGAGCAGATTGCAAATATGACAAGTTCTTATGATCCGTGAAGATCGTCACCGGATGGCGAGCTCCTTCCAACAAGTATCTCCATTCCTCTAATGCAGCTTTGATGGCCAGCAACTCCTTGTCCCCGATAGTATAGTTTTTCTCTGCGGGCAGAAGACCCCGAGAGTAGAAGGCACAAGGATGTAATTTTTGTTGCTCCGAGCGTTGGGAGAGAATAGCTCCTAAGCCCACATTAGAGGCATCTACTTCTAGGAAGAAGGGGAGTGTCACATCAGGTTGTCGCAGAATGGGAGCAGACGAGAAGGACTCTTTGAGGATTTGAAAGGCTTGGAGAGCCTCAGATGACCATTGCTTAGTATTAGCCCCTTTCCGAGTTAAGGCCACAATGGGAGATGCAATGGATGAGAAGTCTTGAATGAAGCGTCTATAGTAATTGGCAAAACCTAAAAAACGCTGGATGGCACGAAGAGTAGTTGGCTGAGGCCAATGTAGTACAGCATTTACTTTGTCTGGATCCATCTTCAGGCCAACTCCGGAAACTATATACCCCAAGAATGGAATCTGGGGTAACTCGAATGAACATTTTTCCAATTTACAGAACAATGAGTTTTTCCGTAGTCTGGAGAGGACCTCTGCCACATGTTGGTGATGAGAAGGCAGGTCCTGTGAGAAGATCAATATGTCGTCCAGGTAGACAACGACACATACATATAATAAGTCCCGAAAGATCTCATTGATGAAACCCTGGAAAACAGCGGGGGCATTACACAGCCCGAAGGGCATTACTAAATATTCGTAATGCCCATCTCTGGTGTTAAACGCGGTCTTCCATTCGTCACCGGAACGGATTCTAATTAAATTGTAGGCACCACGAAGATCCAACTTAGTAAATATCCGAGCTCCCTTGATGCGATCAAATAGCTCAGTGATCAGCGGAATGGGATACCGATTCTTGATAGTAATGGCGTTGAGTCCACGAAAATCTATACAAGGGCGTAATGATCCATCCTTCTTTTTGACGAAGAAGAACCCAGCTCCAGCGGGAGAGGTGGAAGGTCGAATGAACCCACGCTGGAGATTCTCCCGTATGTACTCAGATGTGGCTTGAGTTTCAGGTAACGAGAGAGGATAGACCCGACCCCTGGGAGGAGTCTTGCCAGGTAGAAGGTCGATCGGACAATCCCAAGAACGATGAGGAGGAAGACGTTCAGACTGAGCTTTATCAAACACATCGGCAAATGAAGCATACTGAGGAGGGAGTCCCGGGGAGGAAGATGAGATGGAAGATTGCTGTACTTTAAGAGGAATAACTTGAGAGAGACAACGATGGTGACATTCAGGCCCCCAAGACGTAACTTGAGGGGTGCGCCAGTCAATCTGGGGAGAGTGACATTGAAGCCATGGAAGGCCTAAGACAATCGGACTTGTCGTAACAGGAAGAATTAAAAACGAAATTTCTTCATGGTGTAGTACACCAATCTGAAGGGTTACTGGAGACGTACTCTGGGTGATGAGACCATTGATGAGACGTGATCCATCTATAGCCGTCACAGTAATGGGTGTTTTTAAAGTGATCACTGGTAGGGACCATTGATTCACTAGTGATTTAGAAATGAAATTTCCTGCTGCTCCGGAATCAATCAATGCCTGTGACTCAAAGGATTTAGTAGCAAAGGAAATCGTAACCTCGAAAGCGCAGACTTTAGATTTCATAGACAATGGAGAGGACTCCAGGGACCCTAACTTCACCTCTCCAGAACTAGTTAGGGCCTGGCATTTCCCGATTTCTTAGGGCAAGAACTGAGCATATGTGTGGAATCAGCACAATAGATACAGAGTCTATTCTTTACTCTTCGTTTCCTCTCTTCTAAAGATAATTTGGAACGTCCTATCTCCATGGGAATCACAGAAGGTGAAACTGGACGAAATTGAGGGTTTAAACGAAGAGGTGCTTTAGCAGAAGTTGTTTTCTCAGATTCTCTTTCACGAAATCTCATGTCTACACGATGGCAAAGAGAGATCAAATCTTCTAGTGACGAAGGAAGCTCTTGGGTAGTCAGTGCATCTTTAATTTTATCGGAGAGCCCCTGCCAGAAGGCGGCAACTAATGCTTCAGTGTTCCACTGAAGTTCAGAGGCTAAGATCCTAAATTGAATGACATACTGTCCTACTGTATGGGAGCCTTGTCGCAAACGAAGAATGCTGGAAGCAGCGGAGGTCACACGACCTGGTTCATCGAACACACTTCGGAACGTGGAAATGAATTTGGCACTATCTTGTAGAATTGGATCGTTTCTTTCCCACAGAGGGGAGGCCCAAGCCAGGGCTTGTCCAGAAAACAATGAGATAAGATAGGCCACTCTGGAACGATGGGTAGAAAAATTTTGAGGTTGGAGTTCAAAATGGACTGAACATTGGTTAAGGAAACCTCTACAAGTTTTGGGGTCCCCGTCATATTTTGACGGAGTAGGCAGGTGAAGCGTAGGAGCTGTAGACACCTGGGATGGCACTGGGGAAACGGAGGAAAGCACAGGAGCTTCAATACTAGCTGTAACAGTCTGTCCAGATGTTCCTTGGGAGGTTAACGATTGGTAACATTGAAGTAACAGCTGTTGGCGAGCATCCTGTTGCTCCACCCGACTGACCAGATGCTGCAGCATCTCTTTAGCAGTAGGTTCCGTATCTGGGTCTGTCATGGCCTGATCTTACTGTCACGGGCACTAGGAGTCTTTACCCAGGGATCACCAGGTGATAGGCTTACCAGAGCAGTATAGGTGGTAATATGGTACTCTGGTAGCAGGGTGATCACGGAACAGGAAATAGCAGATGATGAGATGCTCAGGAAAGTCTATGACTAGCAGCACTGGCAATATGGAGGTAGTAATACACGAGGAACTGTATGGACAAAGGACACGTGAAGGTAGTCAGTGGTCTGCGGTAGCAAGTTGTACCACTGCTATAGTGAGGAGGAATGTCCAACAGAAACGAGGAGGTGATGAGAGTCAGCGGTCTGCGGATAGCAAGTTGTACCGCTGTCTGAGTGAAGGAATGGAATCCAAGTGGAGGTATCCGGGGAGTCAGTGGTCTGCGTTAGCAAGTTGTACCACTGCTATGTGAGAGGATACTGGAACAGGTGAAACTGTAAACAGGGGTCAGTGGTCTGCCACTAGCAAGTTGTACCACTGAATATATATGTGAGGAGGTGCACGGGGAGAGACTGCAACACAATATATACACGGGCACCTTGACTTTGAACCACAGTGATATGCACAATATAAATGTATAGATGACTGAACAATACTGCCAATATAGAAAGTCTCTTGAAGTAGTCCAGCATAAGATAACACAGTCAATGATGGCAATAGACTCAGCGGATAGCACACTCCAGAGGAGAACCAACACAGTCCAGCAAGGTATGCAATACACAGCACAGTCAATGAGAAGTATGCATACCGTGGTTCAGGAGGCAGTCAGACAGGAGTGCAGAGATACCTGAACGGCAGGAGGCCGGCAGGATGCGAAGTCCCTGGATGGGTGAAGCGGTGGTCTAGTAGGTGCAGCGCACGGGTAGGTAGACCAGCAGGGAACACAGGAAAGCGTGGAGAGCGGATCAGCAGTAGATGGATGAGTAGTGCTGAGGAGTAGCAGCAGCGGGTCTCTGCGGGAACACGGAGGTAGCCAATAGCAACCAGCAGGTGCAGTAACGATGGGACACGGGAGAGCAGAGTTGAACAGGCACTGTTGATCACGGAGAATAGCGGGTAGCAATAGTGGAGGCAGACTCAAGGAAACACGGGAGCGTTGACAAGGACTGAAGACTGAAGCGCACAGAGGCAGCGGATAGGAATCAGCCAAACAGTCACGATGAAACACAGACGGGTTGCAGGTTGAAGACTGTAGTGCACGGAGGCAGCGGATAGGAATCAGCTAGCAGTCACGATGATGAAACACAGACGAGTTGCAGGTTGAAGGCTGTAGTGCACGGAGGCAGCGGATAGGAATCAGCTAAACAGTCACGATGAAACACAGACGGGTTGCAGGTTGAAGACTGTAGTGCACGGAGGCAGCGGATAGGAATCAGCTCACAGTCACGATGATACAGTAGATGGTAGAAGTGGTATGGGAACCACAGTAGCAGAAGTGGTTTGGAAACCACAGAGGTAGAAGTGGTTTGGAAACCACAGGAATCAGCAGGGCTGAATAAACAAGGAAACACAGGAACACCTTCAGAGACTCATGGGGAATGAGACTCCAAGATCAGGCAATGTGGTGATGACCACAGGTGCTTAATATAGGGAGGTTGCCTGATCTGCCAATTAAGTTAAAGGAACATACACTGGAGGTATAGAAAGGGCTGCGCATGCGCAGTCCCTCAGGATGGAGGACGGCCACGGTTCCTAAATGTCCGGGAAGAAGCACTCACAGTCCGGTGAGTGACAGTCTTTCACTTCTGAAAAGTTCAGTGTTCTTCAGATAATTCGCACCATAAAAGTTACGTCCTAAAGTTTATACCATGTGCCTACTGTCAAAATGAGGATTATTTATACAGACTTTTGTGTTATCTGTAAGATCCACAACAATTTTTATTTTATAAATAACCCGGCAGTCTGTTGTTTCATTATAAGACTTGATAAAATTACAAGCGCATAAAGGCATACTTACCAGCAGATATTAAATTATCTTTTTTTCTAATTGGAGTTTTGCCTTCAGTTGCTACTTCCACCATTCATAAATAGTCATCATTCATTATGTTATTCAGCCCTCCTGCCTCAAGTGGAAGATTCTAAGCCCTATGTAGAAGGTATTTCAAATACAACATTCATTCATTCAAACATCCGAAGTTTTATGATTATCGAGGGTAATTGAGGAAAAACATAACGGCAGAAACGCATTTCGCTGGGGCACCGGTTTAACAAGGCAAAAGGGTCTTGATTCATTAAATACTACATACCTTGTGCCAAGTAATAATTGTCAATCAATCAATAACGTGTAGTCTGTCTCTTTAGCTTAAAAGCACGTCTGAAGAGGGACGTTGTCAGACCCAATGATCTCATGGCGTTCTTTAAACAACCTGTAGCCGCAAGCAGAAATGCAATTCGAGCAGCTGACTATATGGAGCTCACTCTACAGCTTATAACTGAGAAGGTGAAACAGATCAACCCAAGCTCCTTCAATATCTCAGGTATCAATAAATAAATAATAAAAACTAAAAACAAAATGCAAGATAACTGCCCTCTAGTGACAGAAAACTCCCTATGTGGCTGTTATTCTACATCTCCCAGAAGCCTAGTGAACCAAAGGGAGTGAGGGAGGAGAGTGTGAGAGAGAGAGAGAGAGAGATGGGAGGGAGGAGAGTGTGAGACAGAGAGAGAGAGAGAAGGGAGGAAGGGGAGAGAGAGAGAGAGAAGGGAGGAAGGAGAGAGAGAGAGAGAGAGAGAAGGGAGGAAGGAGAGAGAGAGAGAGAGAAGGGAGGAAGGAGAGAGAGAAAGAGAGAGAGAGAGAGGGGAGGAAGGAGAGAGAGAGAGAGAGAGAGAGAGAAGGGAGGAGGGAGAGAGAGAGAGAGAGAAGGGAGGAAGGAGAGAGAGAGAAGGGAGGAAGGAGAGAGAGAGAGAGAGGGGGG
The DNA here is from genome assembly GCF_038048845.1 of Mixophyes fleayi. Lineage (NCBI taxonomy): Eukaryota > Metazoa > Chordata > Amphibia > Anura > Limnodynastidae > Mixophyes > Mixophyes fleayi. The sequence goes on along the minus strand of NC_134403.1, from coordinate 326,571,600 downwards.
AGGAAGGAGAGAGAGAGAGAGAGAGAGAGAGAGAGGGAGAGAGAGAGAGAGAGAGAGAGAATGGAGGAAGGAGAGAGAGAGAGAAGGGAGGAAGGAGAAAGAGAGAGAGAGAGAAGGGAGGAAGGAGAGAGAGAGAGAAGGGAGGAAGGAGAGAAAGAGAGAGAAGGGAGGAAGGAGAGAGAGAGAGAGGAAGGAGAGAGAGAGAGAGAGAGGAAGGAGAGAGAGAGAGAGAGAAGGGAGGAAGGAGAGAGAGAGAGAAGGGAGGAAGGAGAGAGAGAGAGAGAGAGAAGGGAGGAAGGAGAGAGAGAGAGAGAAAGGAGAGAGAGAGAAAGGAGAGAGAGAGAGAGAGAGAGAAGGGAGGAAGGAGAGAGAGAGAGAGAAGGGAGGAAGGAGAGAGAGAGAGAGAAGGGAGGAAGGAGAGAGAGAGAGAAAGGAGAGAGAGAGAGAGAGAGAGAGAGAGAGAGAGAGAGAGAGAGAGAATATTAAGGCATAAAACAGTATTAGGCATAATTTGAACAGTATGCTGTGGAAATGATAAAGATATTTTGTTTGTTAGGTTACACTTATGTTTTTTTCATTTTCACATTTATCTTAATTTTCCATGTTGCAGTATGAGACTAAGTAGCATTTCTTATACATATATGTTGTTCCTTAGATATACTCACCAACGAACAGAAGCAAATTATTTCAAAACTAAGTGGTTGTGCCTATCAGTACCTACCAAAAATTTGTGATACTTCACCCTACCGCAGCATCACTGGAGAATGCAACAATAGGTAAGAAAACACACAATGGGGGTAAATGACAGAAGTGTCGGAGAAAAAGGATTGCCAAATGAAAGCCATCAGGCTGCTTAATGCTTAGAAGTGAACACTTCGAAAGAATTCCTTTTAGTAACTTTTTATATGGTATGGTTTACTTTTTCAATAATGACAAAACCCTGTATAACATTATATATATATATATATATATATATATATATATATATATATATATATATATACACATAAGAAAATTCCAAAAAAAGAGTTGACCGTATAGTTCAGTGGAAAGTCAGGGCAACGCACACATTTTTTTTATCCGCAACACGTTTACATTATTATATTTTGGTATCTGAACGTTCCATTTTGCTACAGCATCATAATAATGTTGGCTTTATGTGACAAAGCAGTTGTAAAATCTGCACAATACTTTTATTAATTTTATATATAATACACACCCTAATTTCAATTGTTCTCATTCTCTGGTGATATACTACCACTGCTACAGTTAATGGTTGTTCAAATATATATTTCACAGAAAAAAACCTATCCTTGGTGCGTCCAATACAGGCTATTTGCGTGTACTCAACCCAGAATATGAAGATGGTGTCTCACTTCCACGGGGCTGGACTCAGAGCCTTCCCATCAATGGGTTCACTCTACCCTTGGTAATAATTAGTAAGATGTTGTGCCATGTTAGCCAATAATAGAAAAAAAATGAATTGAGACTTTTCCACAACAAAAGTTGTAATTGTTCAATGCTTCCAATGTTGAGCTTCTAAGATTCTCCACGTAAACTTTTTTTTATCCGCTCCAATCGGGAAAAAAATAATAATTTGGATGAAATAAGCCTGTGTTTAATTAGCAATTATTCACAGCTCTAATTTTACCTTTGTATTTGTAATCATGTAAATATATAGAAAATAATGTATAAGAATTATACATTTATTATACTTATATTAGACTTTACTTAGCTTTTATGATGGTTCTAGTAAGTCCATTGCAAAGCTCACCATTCACTACATTTGACTTCTCTTTCCCATAACACCTTCTGTTAATTTTGTTAGGGTGTCATGAACCTCTTACAATACACTATCTTGGTACTAATGATCCATATAACTGAATGATGTTGAAATGATAGTGTTAAAATGTAACTGGCTAGGAAAAAAATACTGCAAATTGGAAATGCTGCTATACAGAGTGGAGACCTTTTAACGTTTTCCTCTCTGAATTACTTATCCTAAAGGAAACATTGTTTAGGTCAGTGGCGTATCTACAGCCACTGCAGGGACTGTGGTCCCTACAGGGTTCAGCAAATCCAGGTTAACTCTCCTGAGGCCTCGACTCTGCTCTTGCTCAGAAAAGCAAAGTAGGGCCTCTTCTGTGCATGTACAGGGCCGGCTGCCACTCCATGGGCAATGTCACCCACAAATGCTAAAAGGAGCACGTCAGTGGCCTCGGTAGTGTATACAGGCACGGCTCCGCCCTCCTTCACATTTTGCTGTGTAGACTGCTGATGCCATGTTCCACCCCTGAGAGCATGGCCTAGTTGCAAGGTATATGTGACATCAATGTGTGCAGGTGTGAAAGGACTGATATCGGGCAGACGCAACCACCTGAGATTGCTTATAGCCTGCATACAGGGAAATCCTTGTCTAGGATATATATTTCCCCATGCTAGCTACAATTAAGCAAATATTTTTGTTAGATTGCAGCCCCTTAAACATTACAGTCATGGCCAAAAGTTGTGAGAATAAAACAAATATTATTTTTCACAAAAAAACTGCTGAATCAGTTTTTATGATGGCAATTTGCATATACTCCAGAATGTCATGAAGAGTGATCAGATGAATTACAATTAATTTCAAAGTCCCTCTTTGCCATAGCAATTACCTTTATCCCAAAAACAACATTTCCATTGCATATCTGCCCTGCCACAAAAGGACCAGCTGACATCAGGTCAGTGATTCTCTCGTTAACACAGGTAAGAGTGTTGACGAGGACAAGGCTGGAGATCATTCTGTCATGCTGATTGAATTAGAATAACAGACTGGAAGCTATAAAAGGAGGGTGGTACTTGAAATCATTGTTCTTCCTCTGTTAACCATGGTTATCTGCAAGGAAACATGTGCAGTCATCATTTCTTTGCACAAAAAGGGCTTCACAAGCAAGTATATTGCTGCTAGTAAGATTGCATCTAAATCAACCATTTATCGGATCATCAACATCTTCAAGGAGAGAGGTTCAATAGTTGTGAAGAAGGCTTCAGGGTGCCCAAGAACATCCAGCAAGCATCAGGTCCGTCTCCTGAAGTTGATTTAGCTGCGGGATCGGGGCACCACCAGTGCAGAGCTTGCTCAGGAATGGCAGCAGGCAGGTGTGAGTACATCTGCACTCCCAGTGAGGCGAAGACTTTTGGAGGATGGCCTTTTGTCAAGAAGGCAAGCAAAAAAGCCACTTCTCTCCAGGAAAAACATTAGGGACAGACTGATATTCTGCAACAGGTACAGGGATTGGACTGCTGAGGACTGAGGTAAAGTCATTTTCTCTGATAAATTCCCTTTCAGATTGTTTGGGGTATCAAAAAAAATGCTTGTCCGGAGAAGGAAAGGTGAGTGCTACCATTAGTCCTGTGTCATGCCAATAGTAAAGCATCTTGAGACCATTTGCTTTTCTGACCCAAATTTCGGGAGTCTTCCGGACATTCCGGGAGAGTTGGCAAGTATGTGTTCAATCAGCCCAGTAACTGATTGCTGATTTGAAAAAAATGATGTATTATGGGGAAGATTATAAAAATATGAATGCCATTTATTCATTTTAAATTGAGAAGCCCCTTTGAATTTAAAACTAGATCCCCACAATCTGGTATGTTGACATGTTATTTTATGTAGAGGATAAAGTGTTCTTGTTGCCTACACACAGTGGAGGCGGCCATTTTGTAAGGCTAAATCCTATCATTTCACTAGGAACCAGTGGCATAAATGAGAATTTGTAGATGGTATTATTTTTGTTTATACTGAGATTAATTTTTTTTAACAGCTCAGTTACACAACTGTAATGTCTTTATCTGACATATTTACTAGGCACGTGCAGTGTCCAATGAAATCGTAAGCTTTCCTACTGAGAAGCTGACACTGGATGCTGATAGGTCACTCATGTTCATGCATTGGGGTCAGTGGCTGGATCACGATACCGACCTTTCTCCTGACACCCCATCAAGATCAAGTTTCTTTGACGGCACGGACTGTGAAACCAGCTGTGCCCGGAGCTACCCCTGTTTTCCATTGATGGTAAGAATTTTTTGTCACAAATGAATTCACTGGTTATTGTATCAAATAATTTATAATTAAAGAGTTAAATAGAAAATAAATTAATTTATCATATATCTTGATGTTATTATCTTGAGTGATGAGACAAGAACAGTTACTAATTGGTCATTCTGAGGGTATATTTAGTGCAAAATGTTTTGCATTAGCAAAGCTTCTGAAATGTCTAAAACAAAACTGCTAAAATCATAGAATATTAGTCCATAAAATGTGTTTCAATTTTTCTTTCTGGTAGCATGTGCATAAAAAAAGTTATAGGATTATATCATCATCACCATCTATTTATATAGCGCCACTAATTGCGCAGCGCAGTAGAGAACTCACTCACATCAGTCCCTGCCCTCATTGGAGCTTACAGTCTAAATTCCCTAACATACATTTATACATACATAGACAGAGAGAGAGAGAGGCTAGGGTCAATTTAATAGCAGCCAATTAATTCACTAGTATGTTTGTGGAGAGAAACCAGAGCACCAGGGGCGGATTGGGAACTTAAAGTGGTCCTGGAAAAAATTATTGAAGTGGCCTCATGTGGGCGGGGCCAACTTACATGTAGGTGGGGCCAACACAAAAGTAGGCGGGATTTAGAACTTGGAATTTGGTTGGGGAAACATTTAGGAAAACCTAGATATGATGGCTTAATACACAGTGGGTCATTTCTAAAGCAATGCAGGAAAAAAGCTGTAGCCCCCTCACATATAGTTTTGACAGATATAGCCCCCACACATATAGTTTTGACAGATATAGCCCCCACACATATAGTTTTCACAGATATAGCCCCCTCACATATAGTTTTCACAGATATAGCCCCCTTATATATAGTTTTCACAGATATAGCCTCCTCACATATAGTTTTCACAGATATAGCCCCCTCACATATAGTTTTCACAGATATACTCCTCCTCACATATAGTTTTCCAAGATATAGCCCCCACACATATAGTTTTGACAGATATAGCCCTCACACATATAGTTTTGACAGATATAGCCTCCTCACATATAGTTTTCACAGATATAGCCTCCTCACATATAGTTTTCACAGATATAGCCCCCTAACATATAGTTTTCACAGATGTAGCCCCTTCACATATAGTTTTCACAGATATAGCCCCCTCACATATAGTTTTCACAGATATAGCCTCCTCACATATAGTTTTCACAGATATAGCCCCCTCACATATAGTTTTCCAAGATATAGCCCCCTCACATATAGTTTTCACAGATATAGCCCCCTCACATATAGTTTTCCAAGATATAGCCCCCTCACATATAGTTTTCACAGATATAGCCCCCTCACATATAGTTTTCACAGATATAGCCTCCTCACATATAGTTTTCCAAGATATAGCCCCCTCACATATAGTTTTCACAGATATAGCCCCCACACATATAGTTTTCCAAGATATAGCCCCCTCACATATAGTTTTCACAGATATAGCCCCCTCACATATAGTTTTCACAGATATAGCCCCCTCACATATATTTTTCACAGATATAGCCCCCTCACATATATTTTTCACAGATATAGCCTCCTCACATATAGTTTTCACAGATATAGCCCTCTCACATATAGTTTTCACAGATATAGCCTCCTCACATATAGTTTTCACAGATATAGCCTCCTCACATAGTTTTCACAGATATAGCCTCCTCACATATAGTTTTCATAGATATAGCCCCCTCACATATAGTTTTCCAAGATATAGCCCCCTCACATATAGTTTTCACAGATATAGCCCCCTCACATATAGTTTTCCAAGATATAGCCCCCTCACATATAGTTTTCACAGATATAGCCCCCTCACATATAGTTTTCACAGATATAGCCCCCTCACATATAGTTTTCACAGATATAGCCCCCACACATATAGTTTTCCAAGATATAGCCCCCTCACATATAGTTTTCACAGATATAGCCTCCTCACATATAGTTTTCACAGATATAGCCTCCTCACATATAGTTTTCCAAGATATTGCCCCCTCACATATAGTTTTCACAGATATAGCCTCCTCACATATATTTTTCACAGATATAGCCCCCTCACATATAGTTTTCACAGATATAGCCTCCTCACATAGTTTTCACAGATATAGCCTCCTCACATATAGTTTTCATAGATATAGCCTCCTCACATATAGTTTTCATAGATATAGCCCCCTCACATATAGTTTTCACAGATATAGCCTCCTCACATATAGTTTTCCAAGATATTGCCTCCTCACATATATTTTTCACAGATATAGCCTCCTCACATATAGTTTTCACAGATATAGCCCCCTAACATATAGTTTTCACAGATGTAGCCCCTTCACATATAGTTTTCACAGATATAGCCCCCTCACATATATTTTTCACAGATATAGCCTCCTCACATATAGTTTTCACAGATATAGCCCCCTAACATATAGTTTTCACAGATATAGCCTCCTCACATATAGTTTTCACAGTTATAGCCCCCTCACATATAGTTTTTCAAGATATAGCCTCCTCACATATAGTTTTCCCATATGTAGCCCCCTTACATATAGTTTTCCCATATGTAGCCCCCTCTCACTTACCTTAAGTATCAGGGCCGGCACGCTCTGCAGCGTTGCTCCACACACATGATCAGACAGGAAGTGAATACTTCCTGCTTCCTGTTTGATCGGTGCACAGCGCTGAAGGACCCACAGTGCTGCAGCACCAGGCAGCCTCGCGATGCGTGAGGCTGCCTGGTGCTTACCACTGACCCCCAATTTTGGGATTGTTGCCCTCCTTCCGACCGCGCTGGGTGACCCAAAAAAAAAAAAAAAAAATAGAAGGCGGCCTCGTTAGGCCAGTGGCCTACCGGGGAGCTTCCTGGTAAAGGTAATGGCCAATCCGCCCCTGCAGAGCACCCACGCAAGCATGGGGAGAACATACAAACTCCACAAAGATATAAGGTCATGGTCAGGAATCAAACTCATGACCCCAGTGCTATGAGGCAGAAGTGCTAACCACTAAGCCACCGCCCTGCCCATAAAGCAACCTCTTAATTTTTATTAATCACGATGTATCATTAGTCCCGTGACAAAAAATGAAATATACAAGGGAATTGTAAAAACTTGCTGGCAATAGCCATGAGATATGGTCAGTATGGTGGAATTGTGCAGTCCTCCTCCATTAGTGCACTCCTGGGACAAATAGCCACTGGTGATTGGGCCTGCGGAGACCACAATCCCCTTAGTTACAGCCAGAATGACTGCCATCCAGAGTTTTGTTCAACCTGTGTCCTGCCACCAAACCTCTTCCCTAAAACAGCAACATTGTGCCGAACATCACCATTGATGTGCAAGAACGACATATACAATTCAATATGATTTAATTGTGTTTGGTCTCTTATATTAAATTCCCCTAAGACAGCAAACCAGCGTGGTAGTATATCTACCTCTTAACAGTCAAACACTTGGTTTACAACACATTATATCACTTTTTAATATTTCGCTTTGACTATTTTAATACATACCAATAAAAATTATTGATTTTATATTACAGATTTGTATCACAATTCAATTATCTGTTTAAAAGAGTGCTCCGTCAGTACCATTTTCTCTTTCCTTTCTCTTTGATAGTTACCATATTGACACATGAGTACAGGAGCACCTCCCCTTATAGATTAAACTATATATAAGAAAAGAAATCAATTTAAAATACATATAAGAAAAGAAATCAATTTAAAATAAAGGGGTTTAGGAACTTGGTGCGGAGTAAAACTGGAATCATAACTCATACATATCAGATCACAAATCATAACAATTTAAATACTGACCAAACATATATGGTGAAGTACATCTTACGTTACTTATTCTTTTTTTATGTGTAGATTCCACCAAATGATCATCGGATTACTTGCAGGGGTGACTGTATCCCAATGTTTCGTTCAGCTCCAACGTGCAACTTGTTAACTCCTGTACGTAAGCAGATTAATGTCCTGACCTCATACGTTGATGGCAGTCAAGTGTACGGCAGTGACATGGCAACTGCCACGAAACTTCGGAACAACACAAACCAACTGGGCCTCTTGGCCACTAATCAGAACTTCACAGACAACGGATTCCCATTCCTGCCCTTTTATGGAAATAAGGAGGATGTATGTTTCAACACAAACAGATCAGCCGGAATCCCTTGTTTCTTGGCAGGTGCGACTTGTGCATGATTTTCTGGTGTGATTGACAAAGTTTTTATTTACGTCAGGGTCTTTCATAAAAGCTTGTCTATCTTGAACAGTGTGCGGCTTTCTGAGTTTCATCTTCAGCTTTGTGAGCATAGTCTCACACTGGGGTGAAGCACCACCCACAAGAGGCAGGGTATGATAAGAGCAGAAACTGCCTTCTCATGCCAGGGAGCACAGTTTTTTTAGAGGCCGAAAGGCAGCAGGCTAGGGCCATATACATGTCACATAACCTTTTCTGGAGATACAACATAGATACAGAAATTTGAAGTGAAGAGCACAGTAGGAAGGGTATGACATTTTTAAAATAGATCAAAACAGAAACCAGCACTTTCAATAAAAATTACATGAAGCTGATTAGGAAATTGAAGCAACTTATCAGGGCTTGAACATGAGCACGTGAAACATACAATGCATTTGTTAGGGGGGAAAAGCTGAAAAGAACAGAATTAAAGTGATGTTATTGTGAATCATTTGTTAAACCTTACGGAGGGGTGGAGTGTTCTCAACTCAGAAGGTCCCCTGATGCTAATGCATGGCACAGCTCTGCACTATGTGAATACCGCTTTGATGTTTCACACAAGCAGCGTTGTTGATGGTAATTGTACGTTTACATGAGAGGGCCACCAACAACACTACTGCTGTCTGAACCAGGCCAGTTCTTGTCAACATAGACCAGAACAGTGCTGGACCATTAGAGGCATTGGGTAACCCATAAGATAAAGGGAATGCCACACCAGAGGCAAGTAAGCGTTAATATAACTTAACATAGTGATAGACACTAAAAACAAAGTTTCTCTGTTTTATTCTACCAAAAAAAGCTTGCTGGTGAAATAGCAGTGTAGTGTAGTGATGGTTTTCATCCGTTATAGGGGATGCTCGTGCCAACGAGCAACCTGGCCTGATTGTATTCCACACACTCTTCATGCGGGAGCACAACCGTATTGCAACACAGCTGAACAACTTAAACCCAGATTGGTCTGGGGAGACGGTGTACCAAGAAACCCGCAAGATCATAGGGGGCATCTTGCAGGTGAAGTATAATGTTAATATAATGCACTTTACCTCCACTTAAAGGAGTTGCCATGTTCTTTTTTAGTGAATTGGGAAGTGAGAGCTCTGACTACTATCTCTTTAAACTGAATTCATAAATGTTAGCTGGAATCTCAAACTGAAAAGTAGAAAGGTTAGAACTACTGTAATGTACTATATGTGGATTTTTAAATATATTTGCTATGCTGGAGGTAAATTTTATTATCCAGCTGACAAGTAGATAATGAAAAATAAATAAGTAAATGCTTGTTTTTCCAATAGAAAATTGAATTGCAAATCATTGTATTACTTTTTTGTATTGTGTGGAGCTGTTTTTCGAGCTAAGCCTGCTCTTTTTTTGTATATAGAAATTAACATACAAAGAATGGCTACCCCTGATGCTGGGCAATAAGATGGCGCAAGTTCTTCCTCCATATACTTCTTACAATGAGAAAGAGGATCCAACGGTGTCCAATATCTTCACTATCGCCTTCAGAATCGGCCATACCATGGTACATCCATTAGTTTACAAATTAGCGGATGGTTACCGCCCCTTTACCCCAGAACCAACAGTCCCGCTACATATGACATTCTTTACCAGTTGGAGGTTGGTGAGAGAAGGTAACAACCTTTTTATAATCACGCTGCTTAAATATGAAATATGGTCCTGCAATATGTAGTAGTAATTCCTCATTTGGAATTTGGCCATAAATGTTATCAGACTTAACTCAACCGCACCTCACAGCAGAATTAATTCACTATCGGCTGAATCTCTGGAACAAGGCACCAGCAGAACTTACTGAACATCATCATCATCATTTATTTATCTAGCGCCAACATATTCCGTAGCGATTACACATAGAGGTCCCTAACACCGCTCTTCAATGCAGAGGGAATAAAGACTAATATATGCTCAACTTTAATTGTAAAAAAAGTCTCTTTGCGCAAACACTTTTATGTGAGACTTAATTATACGTGACGCAAATAGACTTAACTTTCAACTCTGTCAGGCCGTTAAGAGCCTTTGTACACAAAAATAGTGTCTACAAATTCAAAAAGACCCTTTAGTTGTCTAATACACTGAGTGCATTTTATCAGTGGTAAAACATCTTCCACATTTTCTAGCACATAAATAGCCATGCCTTTTAATGTTTGAGCAATACATTTTGGTTGTAACCAGACTGCTCCAAAAAAGGCCATACTCACTGCTTTAATCACGCTTGTTTAGTACTTTTATTACAATTAATTATTACATTTATCATTGTGCTGTGTATTTTTAAGTTAATAAACTCTGTAATTTTCCTTGTTTTTCTTTTATAAACAGATTTTTATTGCCTTTCATTTTTTACTTGCAATGGATGTGTTGCCATATTTAATTATGGTCACTGATATAGTCATTTAGCCTCATACTCTACGGTCTTAATTACTATAATTATCTTTCTCACAGGTGGAATAGATCCTCTGCTCCGGGGCATGATGGCTAATCGAGCTAAACTAAACCGTCAGAACCAGGTGATGGATGATGAGTTGAGGGAACGTCTCTTCAAGTTTGTCAAACGCATTGGTCTTGATCTAGCTTCCCTCAATATACAACGGGGTCGAGATCATGGATTGCCAGGTAACATAATAAAGAATAAATATGGCGGGCAGATTTAAGTTCTGAAATAAAGCACATGTCAAATATTAACTTTTACATAGACTAAGATCCTTTTTACAAAGGTGATTCCTGTAAATTTGAAACAAAGATTTTTGTTCATGCAAAATACAGACAATAATCAGGGCCATCTTAACAAAATTATGGGCCCCTGGGCAAAGCAGTGCACCGGGGCCCCTAGATATAGATATAGATATATAGATGTATACAGATATGGATATAGATAGATAGAGATAGAGATAGATAGATAGATAGATAGATGTACTTGCTCAGTGACCCTTGTAGGTTTTTCTTGCAAGTTTGTTTCTCATTAAGAGCCCTGCCTATGGGGCCCCCTTGCCCGTGGGGCCCCCGGGCAGCTGCCCATCGTGCCCAATGGAAAAGATGGCCCTGACAATAATCATAATTTAAAAATAAGGTAATGGGTTCACTTTAAGGGCCTGATTCATCAAGGGCTGTAAATGGCGATTTTGTGCGTATTATCCGCAAAACACTCTGCACATGCCGAGAACCGGACCATACACCAGAAAACGCAGACACTTTCAACTAATCTTCGAATGCAAAGGACACTTACTACAGCCTATGATTTCAGGGAGGGAACGGGGTGGGAAAGGGGCGTTTGACCATAGTCAGTGTTCAGTGAGGCGTGTGCCAAACTGGAGCGCACACAGCAACGTCCAATTCAAACTCTTGGCATCTCTCAGCTGCTTGTTTTTCAGCTGTATTTCTTGCTCCAGCTACGGGGCTAATCTAAGTGCCGCTTACTAATGATGATGGCTATGTCTGCATGCTGTAACAGGTGTATGCAATCAGTAGCAATTGTAAAAATAAATTTTTTGTACAGTAGATATTTGTAACATCCTAATAAATGTATTTCATGGGGGGAGGACATATGACATTAATGCAACTTTTTCTGCGCATTCTTTTGAGAATTTATATTCTGCATAGGTATTGGACATATCCTGCAGTGTCCTTTGTATTAGAGCAGAGCAGACCTACACCCTTATTCATCATCACAACTATCTTCAGATCCGCTGCTTGTTGATTTTAAGTGTGCGCAGACCTGAATTATGTGCGTTCCGAAACAAATGCACATTGCACTCAGTATGTTTCTCTTGCTCAATCAGGCCCTAAGAGTGTATATGAGCGTAATGCATAATGTAATGTACTCTACATGTCCTCATGTAGTACAAGTTCATTGTACTTTTACATAGTGTATTCTTTCACAGCTAGGTATTTATAAGGTACTGAACTTAGCTATTGTATTATATACACTGATATTATTTCCAGGATCAGACATGTATCAGTGTTATGAATCCCAGTGCATTCACAAAGTGCAATGGAAGTGTAAGGCAAAGTGTCTTTATTCAGGTAAATATATTAACAAAGATAACTCAAATCCACGGATAACAGGTTCCAAAAGAGACTGTATAGTAAAATGGCAGGAACAAGTATAATAAGTTTACCCCAGTCCAGAAGGCACAAGGCTGTCCAGGAAAGCAGACAGAGTCCAGGGATCAAATAGAGACCGGAAAAACCAATCCAAATAGCCAGGCAGAGATGAAGCAAATAGGCGAGGTCCAGAAGTCTGTCCAAAAGGTCAGGGCAACAGGCAAAACAGCGTGGTCCAAGGTACAGGCAAATGATTCGGGGTCTCAGGCAAGCAGGCAAGGTCCAAGGTACAGGCAGGGGTCATACACAGAAGTTCAGTCCAGCAGGTATATACCAAATAGCACAGGAGCAGGTTAGCAGCAGCCAGGAACAAATGGATGAACTGCTCAGAGCACAACTAGAGGCAGGTACTTAAAGCAGTGCAACAGGTGCAGTTCTAATTAGCATCAGACAAGAAGATAAACTCCTTCAGGCATTTTGCAGAGTTCAGGAGCAGGACAGCAGCAGCACCTCTGATGGATTATAGGTACTGCTGCCAGATACAAAACAAAGGCAGTCATAACAATCAGATCAACCTTCAAACAGACATGTTCAACACTATGCTTATTATGTATGTTATGTGCATCATTAGTTATATGTACAGTGTGCTCTCACTGTCTTAAGTAACAGCCATGCTGTTAGTATATTAGTATATTCCTAAAGTAATGGTATTTACTGACCCTTGTCTTTCCCCCCAAGGATACAATGCATGGAGGAGATTCTGTGGCCTCTCTGCACCAAGTACTGTCAATGAATTGGCCATTGTGCTGAATAATAAGGTGCTTGCCAAAAAATTTATGGCTTTGTATGGAACACCTAAAAACATCGATGTGTGGGTTGGAGGAGTCTCTGAGCCCCCGGTTCCCAATGGAAGAACTGGGGAGCTGCTTTCTTGTCTGATTGGAAACCAGTTCCGTAGGACTCGAGATGGAGACCGGTATGTCTCAATGTCCCTTACAACATATACAATATACATGTCTATCTATATATTCAAATTATTGAAAAAATCGGGGATGCTAATCCCTGCCTTACTCTCAGCAGAAATGTCTTATTACATTATTACTTATTACTGTATATAGAGATTTCACTCTAGTCTCTAGTAACTGCTCTGGTCTGATTTTGAAGGACAGATAATAGTGTATGTATAACATTATACTCAACAAATATAGCTAAAAATATTGACTCCATGTTAGCTGTGTGAGGGTGCGCACATGTTAGGCCTATGGAGTTGGCAATTATTGGGAGTAGCCTGGTTCTGACCTCCTAACTCTCTTGAGAATGTAAGACAATGACTGATCCTTCTTCTGCTGCAGCTTCACTAGATTCAGTAGAGAGGAAATAAATAGGGGCACAATATAGGCCTCATTGTACCTACCCTTTAAAGGCGTGTAAAATTTATGGCTTGAAGAAGTGCCAGAGGTTGGCTGCCAGTATTACTATTCACCAATCAGAGCGCCTGGAGGTGTCTTAACGCTGGTTGTTAGAACAGTCCCCTACACGCCCACTAGAGTTAAATATAAAGTTTGAGTTTGGAACAAGTGGCAGCACAAAGGTGAATTCTCACTTAAGTGGTGGGGTGAGTGATTTAGGGGGGTTGAATTGTGGTAGCTACCAGTGATCTGGTGTCTGGACTGTGAAAGTCTGGGGTGTGCATTTTGGTAGGCACCTGAATATTGCATGGTTTTTTCCAGATTATGGTCTGCATTTTATAAAGGGTCTATTTTATGTAATATAACTGCTCTCTAATTCGTACATAAGTCTCTAAGATGCTTTCTGTATTGTCAGTCACTAGAATTATTAGTTGCTAAAATAGGCTGTGCATTTATACTGGACAGATGGGACTGTGGAAATGTGATTTATAACTTTTTTTTAAATAACCCATTTTTATGTATTACATTGGTTGTATGAACCATGCCAACATCAGACATCAACATCTCTGATGTCAGAGTGTACCTTGTACATGGGAAGGTTGGAATTTGCATGTGGGAGTTTGTATACAGTACATGGTATGTATAGTACTTTGATAGAGGAATGTTACCCCCTTGTGATATGGTTATGTTTAGTTACGCTCAATTAACAGGACAAAAAAAAAATATTTATGTTTTTGCACGTGGTACAGTGTAGCTCCCTACTCCTGCAAACACTCCATCCCCTTGGCATGTGCCACACTGCCCTACGTACTGCTGCAAGACTTCTCTTGGGCACCTTGTTTATTCTGGAAGTCTTTGCCACATTCTGTCAGACTCTTCTCAGCTTTCAAAGGCTTTAAATGGCCCCTGAACCCCCATTCCTTCATAGAAGCCTATCACTCTCCTTCTCCCCATAATAACTGTTCTTACATACACATTCCCTACCAGCAATTACAACGGTTATTCTGTATTAAGTATACCCCATACCTCCTAGACTGTAAGCTTGATTGGTAAGGCGCAATCTTTACCTTCTGTTTCATGTCATTCGTTTGTATTATGACCCTTCAATGTACATCACCACATAATATGTTGGCGCTTTATAAATAAAGGATAATAATTTGACAAATTCTGCTGACAAATTCTACAACTCTCATTAAATTACACTTTTACAATAATCTAAAAGGAATTTTATTTTTAATATTTGATATTGTCATGTTTTCTTCAAAGTACTGTACACAAAAAGATGAATGATCATTCTTTTTTTATTTAGGTTTTACTATGAAAATTCTGGGGTGTTCAGTCCAGCACAAAAAAAATCGATAGAAAAAGTAACACTGGCCCGTATCATATGTGATAACACCAACATCACAGAGGTCCCTCGAAATGTCTTCATGGGGAACCAGTACCCTGGAGATTTCATTAGCTGTGCCAGTGTCCCGGCACTAGACTTGCGCCTTTGGAAAGCTTCAGCAAGAGACAGTAAGTACACAACGGCATAGAACAACTAACTTGGTTTATATGGGATTACGCTTGGAGCTTGCCTTTAAACATGTACTGCAGATAGCTGGTAGAAAAGAGGGAAATTTTCAAGACTGTTCTGCGGCATATTTAGCACATTCAGCATCTAGCAAAATGCTGTGTGTTTTGCTGGCGATATTTGACCTTATCAGACTTATCATAACCACATCACGATGCATTGACCATCATCGTCCCGCCTGTATGCATACACTATAAATTTTGTAAAATAAATACAATGCTGAATTCCATTCCACGGCATGGCAAGGCAAAAGCAGAACTTGAAGTTTGTATCTCTGAAATTTTGCACCCCTGCGAAATGGCCTGTTTGCCCGCAAAATTTGGTTTGTCAGGATTTCACTCATCTCTATTGGTTGTCATTGAATTCTCACATTCATGCTGAATCTTGAAGCAGATTCCACCTTCTTTGTATACGAGGAAAATAAAACCTTGTGGTTTATACCTGTAGACTGGACTGGCATGGCATGCTGGCAGCGCTGTTTATAGATGCCCTAGGCAGTTAGTACACCATAAAAAGCCTGTAGACTTTGGTTTTTTAACTGTGTCTAGCATTAGGGAATATATATGCTAGCAGGGGCAGAAGTACCATTGGTACTGCAGGTGCAGTGCCCCAGGGCCCATGAAGATAATGGGGCCCGCTGCATGTCAGATGCATAGGGTCAGGGCCCCTGTTCCATCCTCCCCACCTCCTTGCACCGGGGCCCACAGCTCACTAGTTCTGCCTCTGTATGCTAGATATAGTTTTATTACATGCCTGTGTTTCTGCCTTGTGCTCATCATATATGTGTTCCCTTCTGGATCTCCCCAATGATATCACATAAAGTCATGCTCTAAGCTACTGTAGTGCAAAACTGACAGGAGAACTCTGGAAGGAGATAAAAATGTTATGGGGGGGAAAGGGGAATACAAGGGGGAATAAAATATAGGGCTAATCATTATGCACCCCACATCCTTATACCCCTATGCCTAATACACCTCCTACGTTATTATTATGTCACCTTTCTATGAATTTCCTGCAAGAACATGACTAAATTAATGAAACAAATCACACACACAGTGTCAGTGACATATTACATGTGTAGGTATAATTTTAATGACAGTTAAGAAAGACATGAGAGGATCTCCCTGCTGGGGAGGTAATTAATACTGTAACATTATATTAACATTAAGTATGATAAATTACATGTATTACAAAAATGTAACTTCTCTACAAAATTAAGAATTTACATTTATTGTTTTGTTCCAAGCAGGCTTGTACCAATGAAAGTAAGTAGATGTACTTTCTATTGCTTCGGGCCCCGAGCCATTGAGTCCCTAGTTATTTTTTAGATTTAAAAGAAACATTACCAGAAAAAAGAACATTTGACCCATAACTGTAGTTAAATGTAGGACGTAGGACGATGTAGGAAATAAAACAGTTGTTTCGAGCAAAAGGCTTACAGCTGCACCCAGGGGCATAAGAAGAATTAAAGAAACTCCACAGCAGCATAGGACACACACACACACACACACACACACACACACACACACACACACACACACACACTACCAGTATGCAGTTGCCACATCTGTAGCCTTAGGAAACACTACACTTCTATGCTGTATTCCTGCCCGTAGACCGGCAGTGCAAATTCTAATTCAACCTAATTGCATGTTTGTTTACATATCTACTTTTACATTCCAGGTAATTCTTCTAATAACCCTGAGGAAAAGTAACATCTCCAGCCTGGCCAGATGAAGCACTGTCAGTGAATGTTCCTGTTAATGTTACAAAAATCTTGCAGAATGCATCTTATAATTATTTTTTTTTATTAGGATGTTACAGCTAATAGTAGTTATTGCTCATGGATCTGAATACTTGAATATGAAGTCACATTCAATTTAATCCTCGTGTTAATAATTTAAATAACATTCCACTTCCACATTTCAAAATGACTCTACTACTCCATCACTATGAACCTTATTCAAATTCTGATAAAGTCTGGAAAATATTATAGCAACTTCTTCCGGATGACACTTTCACAACCCTTCCAATAATTCTTCCTACTTCACTTTCCACTTCCTCCATAACAGATTCTCATTATTCTTCACCATAAAATATCTCTCAAGGAGACCAAGGCAATTTTGCTCAGCCCTTTGCTTGATACCATATTATCAGTGCAAGTCAGCAAATCATCATAACTAAGAAACAAATTCAAAACACTTAAATATGTGTAGAACATCAGTCTAACTTACCTCCTTTCCTCACCATGTGAAATAAAAGGGGAGTGTTGTCATTGCTTCATTATCATTGTAAAACCTGACATCTGGTGTGATGCACATCAAGATAGAAGCAGAGAAATAACTGTAAAATAAAGAGTAATAATTAGAGAAACCAGGTAATGAAGGGGTAGATCAGTGGAATGCATTGGCTGAATAGATATGACACTGACAGGTGACCTGGAAACTGTGTTCTGGATCCCATAGGCAGCTAACTTTGCCTCTGTGTGTACACTGATATTGTAACATTGTATATATTATATAAAAATAAATAAGTAAATAATATAAAACATTGTGTGTGCTACTTTATTTAAATATATCAACCTATTCTCAGCCTGATGAGAGGGGCAGTATCACTGACATCTGTAAAAGTAAGAGGCCAAAAAACAGGGTCCTCTTTAACTCTGAGCAGTCACCCCCCCCCCCCCCCAAAAAAAATATAATATATATATATTTTGCTTTTAAAATCACAAATAGTTCACTCTCAACACGATCCTCTGAGGGACAGTATCATGTAAATCTCTACTACTAAGCAACAAGAAAAATAGGGTGGTCTCTGAGCAAACCCCCCCAATATATATATATATATGTAAATATTTATAGCGTGTAGCGTCATGCGTCATTATCATCCTCCCCATCCTTTCAGCACTGTAGTGCTATATATATATATGTATATATATATATATATATATATATATATATATATATAATTACTGTGCTGAAAGGATGAGGGGGATGATAATGACGCTACAGGGACTGCTGCTTAATGCGATACACCTATCCAGTAGGCTGTCACTGTCATGTAGTCTTTTGTTTGACCAGTACCACTTGTCCACATATTCACAGTCGGTACAATGGCATTTTCTAGGGACTGAATTACTTTTTGTTTAACCCCCCCCCCCCCCCCCCATTACAAATGAGGAATTGCTGCTCTGGAGAATGGAAATTCGACGCTTACACAATGCTAACTTAGCTGTCATGATATTAGTGATCCGCTGTGCGACAGGATGTTAGCTGTCATACTTGGTTCCTCTTGCAGACTCTTATTTCACAGAAATGGTTATTTAAAACTAGGCTTACTCTTCTTGGTCCCCTTCTTTATAGAAGTTCCATTCACATCAGCAGCTGTAATTGACGGTGAAGTTTGCTGCTAGCTGATCCTGGACTGCTTGTTACTACATATGGTTTTCCAAAATTTGATAAACTACTTGAATGAACTTGCAGTAAATGACGTAACATGAAGGAGGTGCCTAGATGATCAATTTCCCTATCTCTACTTATTGTGCTGTCACAAAGGCTACAGAGCCCTTGATAGATTTGTCTGGGTAGAGATAAAAATATTTTCACACGCAAAAAGTGGATTTTTTTTTGTCTTTTGACCAGGCATTACAATGTGCTTATCATGGGCATGAGGTGGCTTTACCTGGACACAATCATAATCCTCCACATTATCTTGTTCAAGTACAACACATTCCACCATTTTCAGATTGGCAAAGTAGCATCCTCAATTTCTATGTCTATATAATCATCATTACTACTCATTATCATATTTCCAAATGGTTGTGAAATTTTGGAAGGAGGCTGCCCTTTAAATACAGTGTCAGAATCACATGAGGATCTTTGGAAATATAACCAAACCACAAAGATGGTTTTAGATCCAAAGCAAAACATTTGGGTCTGCGCACATCTCTAGTTTTAACACATGCAGCTCACTTTTGCAAATATAATCTATTGTACTCCTCATTGTCAGTCTGGAGCATAAAGGGCCCACCGAGGGATAGCAAAGGTAGGGGCCCATGAAATAATGTGGCCAGCCATCAAAGGGGGAAGGGGTAGCCAGCAGCTAGAGAGGAGTAGTCAGCCACTAGAGACCATTGGCACAATATAAATAAAAGTTAATTATAAATATAACAGTGAAATTACATTCAGAATTTTTCTGTAGTGTGTACCTAGCTTTACTGATATCATAAAAGAATAATACATGCGTGATTACTTTGAAAAACATTGTCTAAACTTGTCATCACAACACCAAATACTTGTGCATTTGTTTTTTACTCTATTATAAAAATTAGGTATAAATGCTTCTAAAGCTGTCACTAAAAATTAAGGAAAGTTGCTATACATTTGCAGCAGTGGCGGATCCAGGGGGGGACGACGATCGGGGCAATCGCCTCCCCTAGCAGCACAAGTCCTTTAAATTTGGATCCAAAACGCTGATCAAAACGTGTGGAGGGGGCGGGGCCACTCACGACTGGTGGGCGGGGGTTTTCGGTGCCAACCAATCAGAGTGGAGGGATGTGATTATGCAAAATCGCCCCCCCCTAAAAATTACATCTAGGTCCGTCCCTGATTTCCAGTTCAATTCAACCACAGGAAACTGATGCCACTTATATCAGCATCAGTCTTGTCAACAATTTAATTGATGTAATGAAAAACAAAACAATTGGTAACCACTTAATTCATCCACCTCACTAATACAAAAATTCATAATATAAATAATAACTATTGGCTAAGTTCAAACATTCAAATAAACACTATGCCTGAGTACAATAAATTAGCACAGTACAAAAAGATAAAAATAAAATATATATATATTTATTTGACTGTACAGTAGTTCACAAAGCTGTCTGACGAAGCATTGGAAACATCATATACATTATTCTTGGAACTGGTGGGTTAATAGCCACAGACTTGGAATATATTGGAGGCATTTAGTTATTAAAAGACAAGGCGGAAAAATATCTCACAAAAATAAATATTAAACATGGTATTCCATTTCTTCATTTTATTAAAGCATATTATTCAATACAGCATTGCTGACTGTTTACACTAAGGCATTTATGCATTATGGGATCTACTTAGTAAAGGCATAAACCAACAACACTAGATAGTTGCACTTTTAGAATATGACTATTTTTTTTAATATGAATATTTTTTGGCTTATATATTTATGTGATGTATAAATGAAAAATGAAGCTAATTCATAACAAGCCCTAATTACACATTTGCAATACTGTTGAGGCTACATTAAAATGTATTATATTTTAAAATGTCTTTTATCTGTAAAAAGAAAGTTTAATGAGGATACTGTATCTGCATAAGATATAGACAAGGGAACAGTCGCTAGGTAGCAATGTCAGTAGGTGAGCATTACATAGTCTTGGCAAGGATCTTAATTAGATGAATTTCTGCCTCTATAAGTGAATCCCAGCCTATGATTTAGAAGAGAGATTCAGCCCTCATACTCGCAGATTCGGTTTGCCTGCCAGTGATCTGCACCCTCCAGTAAGCGTCTCAACACTCCAGAGGCGGAAAGCAACAAACGTCCCACTCCGTGCAGGGCTGCTGATAGGACTTTCAAAACCTCTCTGTTGGAGAAAACATTACATACACATCAGAGTTCTGATAAATACAGAACAGATATACAAACTGGTCATATTAAGTATGTCACATTTACACAAGAGACTATTTTGCGACTAATTATTACATTTGTTGGTGTATTCATCTGTGGACCCCAAGGGCTAGATTTACTAAGCTGCGGGTTTGAAAAAGTGGGGATGTTGCCTACAGCATCCAATCAGATTCTAGCTGTCATTCTGTAGAATGTACTAAATAAATGACAGCTAGAATCTGTTTGGTTGCTATAGGCAACATCCCTAATTTTTCAAACCCGCAGCTTAGTAAATCTAGCCCCAAGACTCAGTTAGCCACACTTGTTTATTTGAAAAAGGAAGACATTAAAATAATTACATTTTCCATCGAAACACATTCCATTACTCAAGTCTATATTTTTTATATTGTTGAGTACTGATGTATGTATTATTCGTAGCTGTCTGTTCATTGTGTGATACTGTTAAATGTGTACTCTGTTCTCCCCATATGTACTGCACTTCGTGCCATTTATGGCACCTTGAAAATAAAAGATAATAAAATAATAATAATTTAGACTATATAAGATGTTTTTGCAAATAAAAATGTTTTCAATGAATAATGGGCCCTTATTTCAAGATATCCCCACAAATTATGTGGCATCCCAATATAGGTGTATATAAAGTGTCCACCCATTAACTGTTTATTAATATTAAACAAAGCAATGTTGTTTCTTTGAAAATTCTCCTTGTTCAAGCTATTAAAAACCCTAGTGAATAAAGATTAGCTAAAATAGCAACAAAAGGGACATCTGCTTGTACAGAATATATCTAGAATATTCTGTACATCTATAAGAATATATAACTTATAACGCAAACAATAACTCAATAACTAAATAGAATTAGCATTAATTCATCAGGCAGTGTGGAACATAGAAATAATTGTGCAAAAAAAAATAATACCAATTTCAATTTATTCATTATATGTTAATTATATTATATTAAATTAATTATATTAAATATGACACTATAAAGTTGATACTGATCGACACACAGGAAAGTCTTAGGAACTTGTCTCAAAAATAATGAAGTCTTTTTTATTGAAATTGTTAATATTCTCAGGTTTAAAAACAGTTTCTGACTTTCCCAACGGTATGAAGTCAGTTTTCAATGCTGTAAGCAAAGTATAAAATAGTAGAAAATTGAAAATGAGGACAAACCAGGGGCTAAAAAAATGTATTGTTCAAAAATGACACTGAACACAATCAAATAAAAATGTAAAGAATGCTAGTAAGAGAAATGTTTCCTTCAAATATACAATTGCTTAACTGACTTTAGTGGCAATTGATTCTCATAGACTTTTATAACAGTATTTTCACCATAGATAGCAAAAGTTCCATTGACTTCAGTTATAGTAACTTCCCAATAGAAAGTAAACAGTTGTTCCAAGTCTGAGCAGGTAAACACTTGATCTTGGAAATTTTTTTAGAAAAAGCAGCAACTACAAATTGATGCTTCACATATAGGTCGATAATAGGTGAAGTAGAGGTGAATTGACTTTGGTATAGTATCAAAATGAAAAATGTAGGTGAACATAGCTAATGTAGTGTGCAAAATACACTACATGGTGCATTATATATAGGCGGATAATAGCCAATTTACTTTTGAGGCAGAGAACATGAGGATATAACACTTTGATCTTTTTGAATAGCCCCTTTAGCATCATTTTTATATTTTATTTCTACAATGGGTGAAAAATATTTAAAACCTGATGCATTTTATTGTCTCCATAGCGGAGCCTAATTAATCCCTTACCTGAGCACTTTCTTTGGTCCCAAGCACTGGAAATCACAGCTCATGGAATACAAGCCATAGAAAGTGGCCTTTATATTCAGACTGCCAAACAGATCACGTGGGTTTAGCTTGTATATATCAAATGTGATTCGTGCAATATCCCGGGTGTTCCTCGGTTTTTCCTGCTGCAATGAGTAAGACAAGACACCCTGCAGTAAAGAGAAAGTGATATTGAAGGTATGCAACGATATAAATCAGACAGAAATAAATCAGTTCAACAACAATGTACTAATGCATATTACAAGTCATTTAGAAGTTATTCTGCTGGTGTGTTGGGTTCTCTCAGTCAGTCTTTGGTAATTAGTTTATAAAACTACTGCATAAGGGATAGGGAGCCCTGATCCAAATATTTGAAATGAGCCACTGTGTCCTCTAAGCTCTGTAAAAAAAAAATACATCTAACAGGAACTGCATTGAAAACTGTTCAGTTTCAGCAACTCAGCGTAATGACTGCTCTTGACAAGTTCACTTTTGTTTCCAGATCATGCAACTGACAGGACCAGTGCTAAGTCCCCAATGGTTTTCTTACTGAAGCACTGCTAGCGCATAAGCATAAAAATATATTGGATTTAAGGACTGTACAGGGGACTGCAGTCATTGGCTGAAAATATAAATACACGCATATCTATACACACATATACTTTTCAAGGCACTGCCACCTTTGTTGGATTCCATTTCTGTCCCCGTTCCAAGACCATGACCACTGAACCATCCATGAGAGTATCAAAAAAGTCTTCTGTATCCAGCAGGGTCCCATCCTCCTCCAGCACTAAAGTCACAATACCAGTTAGAAAAAGAGCATCCATAGCCTGGCAAGGAAAAACATAGGAGCTTGTAATATAAGCATTTTTAAAATGTAAACATGTTATTAAAGGGGTTTGCCACTTCAAATATCCACTGTACTATATCCCATCCCTTCCCAATAATAACACTTAATCAGCTCTGTTTAGCAGGATCTCAGTATGCACAGTGGTCGAAGTAGAAATTTAGAAGTGGCGGTATGGCATACCACCGTATACCCCCACTTCCACCACTGAGTGCGCACATATGACAAAGACCTCTTTTGATTACATTTGGCAAAGCTTAGGTCTCTCTATAAGACCAAATATTTAATACAGCAGGTATATGGCTTCAATTAAAGCCACCATGTTTAATCTCTCAGGCCATGAACAGTCGAGGAGTGTAGAAGGCGTTCTGTAGGGCTTCCAGCAATAATTATAATATTGAAAAGTCAGGGGATTTAGTACAGGGATTATTTAAAGTAGAAAACCTCTTTATCTCTTTAAAAATTCTACTTACATTTAATAGTGGCTGGTATATACTTTTTATTTTACCCTCAGCCCAATCACACAAACTGATCAGGAAACATTAATAAAACTTATAACACATCAGTTAACAGTAATACTGTGTATTTTATAATTGGGTAACATTCTCTAAATCCTTTTGTCTCTTTGCTTTTTTGCCTTCCTTTTATTTGCACCACTGTCTATAGTATGTGGGGGCAGCACAGTGGCTAAGAGTTTAGCACTTCTGCCTTACAGCACTGGGGTCATGAGTTCAATTCCCGACCATGACCTTATCTGTGAGGAGTTTGTATGTTCTCCCCGTGTTTGTGTGGCTTTCCTCCGGGTGCTCCGGTTTCCTCCCACACTCCAAAAACATACTGGTAGGTTAATTGGCTGTTAACAAATTTACCCTAGTCTGCGTGTGTGTGTGTGTGTGTGTGTGTGTGTGTCTATGTGTGTGTGTTAGGGAATTAGACTGTAAGCCCCAATGGGGCAGGGACTGATGTGAGTGAGTTCTCTGTACAGCGCTGCAGATTAGTGGTGCTATATTAATAAAAGGTAATAATAATAATAATAATAATAATAATAATAATAATAATAATAATAATAATAACATACAATGCAGCCAGCTGTCTAAGTGGCTGGCAAAGGAAGTCAGGTCTCCCACATCCTCCTTGGACATTCTGCCTCACAACTCATATAGCTAAGAGATTTAATCCCCCCCCCCCCCCCAACCCAAAAGTACACAGACATACTTCACTGAGTATGAAAAACTCAGCATGGATGTAAGACTGTCTAAATGTTTATTCAGTTTCCTCTAGTAGGATAATTTATATGGTGTTTCCATACTGCTACATCACGATTTTCTATTTATAGTGCTAAAGGCTATGTTAGATCTCATAGGAGGTATAGAATTGTAATGATACCTCATATTATTTCACATACTTTAACCTTTGTACTATAGGGATGATGATAACCTTATGTTTAACCACCCTTTTTGATAAGGGCTAAAAGCGTGCAGTGTACAAGGAGTCACAGGGAGTGCACAACATTGGAGGTATGATTTGAAGGCAAGGGCGGGGGAGGGGAATGAGCGGGAGGGTAAGCATAGGGGGGAGACTTGGTAAAGCTCTTGTGCGTTAACAGCTCAGGTGAGTATATAGCTCAGTGTGGTGGAGTACAGAAAATGGAAAAGTAAAGGTAGGAAAGTTTATGGCTCTGGAGGTATAAGGATTTGATAGTAATTAAGGTGGTTGAGTGGTGAAGTCAGTAAATGAGGGGTTGAGAAGCATATAGTTCTGATAGTATTCCATCCTGGTGGTCTAGGGTAGCTATTGCAATAAATATATTGCAAAATGTTTAAGCTCGGGAATGTTATGCTCAATGCCCTGTAAGAACACACTGGACCTGAGTCATTAAGGAGAGCAAGGCAAAAAAAGAAGTACATTTTCTCCTGGACAAACCATGTACAATGCAAGGGGTGCAAATTAGTTTACTATTTTGCATGTAAGGAAAATACTGGCTACTTTTTCATGTAGCACACAAATACTTCACTGCTCTTTTTACACTGAAATGTAAAGGTGATCTGGAACATGCCCTTCCCCAAATATTAATCTGTCCCCACATATTAAATTTACCTCCTCCTCCAATGCAACGTGGTTTTGGTGCAGAGGTGCAAATTTATTCTTTTTTTTTGCTTTGCTCTCCTCAATGACTCAGGCCCACTGTGTGTAGATCAGGTTGGTCTAAAAAGAGCAGTTTATTTGGTGCAGAGCTATGCACCCTTTGTATGCTTCCTGCTGCTATTGAATTCAAGATGGGCACTGCTGAAAGCAGATCAGGTGCTGAAACACAGGATCTTCAGCATAACAGACCCAAACTTCAAGGAGAATCGGTACATCCCTACAAGGATATTTAATACACCCTGGGCCTGATTCATTAAGGAATTTAAGGTAAAAAGATCAGTTTTTCCCCTGGACAAAACCATGTTACAATTCAAGGGGTGCAAATTAGCTTTTTATTTTGAACATAGCTTAAATACTGTTTGCTTTTTCATGTAGCACACAAATACTTGATTGAATATTTGTACACTTAAATTTAAAGTTGATCCAGGACATGTCCTACCCCAAATATAACTCTGCCTTCACATTTAAAATTTAGCTCCTCCCACAATGCAACATGGTTTCGCCAGGGTGCAAAGTTACTCATTTTTGTTTGCTTTACTTTCCTTAAAAAATCAGGCCCCCTATGTTTAAACAGTTACTCTCACCCACACCATGCACCCACCAAACCCAAGCAGTTTGCTACACACAAGTAAGCTGTCACCTCCCAATAACATCCTTACCACAGACCGACGAGCACAGAAACACACACTGCGCCACGGAACCCTTCAGCACAACTGAATAATAGGAACCAGAACCTCCTACTTTACTGTCGGCAGCACTACCACGACAACGCCACAACAACAAGCGCAGGTAGTCCTAAACACTCTTCCACCACTATTTGAAGGCAGTATATTTAAATGACCAATTTACACAAAAACAATTAACTATTATTGATGTATACAATACAATTGAAAAGATTAAAACATTTGATAGATCATTCATTTCCTAATAGACTGAATAGGAATATAGAAGGGTCAAAGTTTAGCCATACCTGTATATTACCATATACTGCAGATGATTAATCTTTTGTATCAGTGGGATGTCATAATTGTTACATCTCTTTAAGGGCAGTTGGAGATCAGAATATATTACACGTCGCTAAGGACCAATCGCTGACATAGCTCTGATAGGGACAGGGTAACATACTACATTGGTACACATGAAACATTAATTTATTATTATTATTATTATTATTGTTGCTGTTGTTTTGTAAGGCGTCGAAGTACTCTGCAGCGTTTATAGAAAATATATAAATTAAGAACATGACATATAAATACATTTGTTACAGCAGGTCTGTATATATATATATATATATATATATATACACACACCAGTAAGCTACAACATTAAAACCACCTGCCTAATATTGTGTAGGTCCCCCTCATGCCACTAAAACAGCTCTGGCTCGCTGCGGCATGGTTTGCGCAAAACCTCTGAAAGTGGTACCTGACACCAAGACGTTAGCAGCAGATCCTCTACAGGCGCAAACACAGGATTTGAGGAGGTTTCCACGGCACACTACCAGTGGTCGTGACCAGCATGCATGGGGGCGTGGCTATAATTTTAGACAGTGCTAGGTTTCTCTTTAACTCTTCCAATCCCCCTTTAAATACCCGAGCAATGTTGCGTGCACTACTGTTAGATGCATGCAGCTCCCCCTTCATGAGCAGAGCAGTGTGAAGTGGGACATACCTCCCAACTGTCCCTGTAGTCGGGACAAAGTCCTGACTGAGTGGGTCAGTCCCCAAACTCAGGACTGTCCAACCAGAATCAGGACAGTTGGCAGACTGTCCTGCTCTCTCCTACCTGTTCTTCCTGCTTTCAATTCTTGTTGTTGCTGCTCGTGTCCTAAGCTCAGTTATGCTTGTCTGGATCCTGGAATGTTGGGTCCCTGTTTGGAAACAGGATAGGTACATGAGATATAGAAATACCAGCAATGAGTGAACACAGTAGGCCTCCCTGACTCTATGCAGTCCGATATTAAATCAAAACAACTCATGTTTTATTATTAATGTCCCTTTCTTGTAACCAGCCCGACTGTAACATATTTAACCTTTAATAAAAAAGACCTATTTCCCCCAAACAACCCCAACATTAATTGTAATCACATTTATTAAATAAACCTATTTCTTACCATACATTAAATAACTTGCATTCACTTTTAAGAAATAGCAATCCTTTTTCCAAAACTCTGGCACACATTTAATTAATAGCGCCCAAACCACCCCAACATGAAATTAATCATCCCACCCTACATTAATAAGTCTGCACCAACCCCACTATTAAATTAATTGCCCCACCATAACCACACAAACAAAATAAGACCCATTAATTAGACACCACCTACCTCTCACATTACATTGCCACAAGCCCCCTGTGCCATCGCACACACTACATTGCCACAAACCTCTTGTACCATCACACACACTACATTGCCACAAGCCCTGTGCTATCACACACACACTATTGCAACAAAGTCCTGTGCCATCACACGCACACTACATTGCCACAAGCCCCGTGCCATCACACACACACTATATTTCACAAGCCCCGTGCCATCACACACACACTATATTTCACAAGCCCTGTGCCATCACAACCACACACACACACACACACAACATTGCCACAAGCCCTGTGCCATCACACACACTACATTGCCACAAGCCCTGTGCCATAACACATACACTACATTGCCACAAGCCCCCTGTGCCATCACACACACACACACACATTACATTGCCACAAGCCCCGTGCCATCAAACACACACATTACATTTCCACAAGCCCTGTGCCATCACACACACACACACATTATATTGCCACAAGCCCCGTGCCATCACACACACACACAACATTGCCACAAGCACCGTGCCATCACACACACTACATTGCCACAAACCCTGTGTCATCACACAAACACTATATTTCCACAAGCCCCCTGTGACATCACACACACACTACATTGCCACAAGCCCTGTGCCATCACACACACTACATTTCCACAAGTCCGTGCCATCACACACACACACTACATTGCCACAACACCCGCGCCATCACATACACACTACATTGCCACAAGACCCGCGCCATCACAAACACATTACATTGCCACAAGCACCCTGTGCCATCACACACATTACAGTGCCACAAGCCCCCTTGTCAACACACAGACACACATTGACATCAACACACACATTGACATCAAAACAGACAATGACATCAACACACACACACACCTCTCACTTACCTGTTGCTGCCACTGACCACCAATGATTTGACTGTAACTGCCACCCCCCCCCTCCCCCCCTCTGCTCGCAGCACCCCATCCCCAAAACTAACGGCACCCCCGCTAGCCACTCCCCTTCCCCCACCCGCGCTGGGTGGGGGAAAAAAAAAGAGGCACACCAGGCTGGACAGGGGTTTCCAGAGACTAAACCCCCCCCCCCCCCTGCATGCACCCCTGCTTTAAGTCCTGTAGGTTGCAAGATGGGGCCGCCATGACTCTTACTTGTTTTTCCAGCACATCCCACAGAAGGTTGAACGGTTTGAGATCTGGTGAATTTGAAGGCAAAGGCAACACCTCAAACACTTTGTCAGGTTCCTCAGACCATTCCTGAACACTTTTTGTAGTGTATCAGGGTGCATTATTCTGCTGAAAAGAGGCCACTGCCATCAGGGAATACTGTTGCCAGGAAGGGATGTACCTGGTCTGCAACAATGTTTAGGTAGGTGATACATGTCAAAGTAACATCCACATGAATGCCAGGACCCAAGGTTTTCCAGCAGAACACTGCCCAGAGCATCACACTGCCTCCATTGGCTTGCCCTCTTCCCATAGTGCATACTGGTGCCATCAATTCCCCAGGTAAACGGCTCACATGCACCAGGCCGACCACATGATGCAAAAGAAAATGTAATTCATCAGACCAGGTCACCTTCTGCCATTGATGGTCCAACTCTGATGCTCACATGCCCATGTTAGGTGCTTTCAGCGGTGGGCAGAGGTCAGCATGGGCACTTTGACCCCTCTGCGCCTACATAGCCACATGAGCAGCCAGCTGAGATGCACTTTGTGTTCTGACACGTCTTCTCGTTTTAAGGAGAAACTAAGTGCACCACCTGAAATAAACCCTTTTCCTCTTTTTTTATCGCTACTGTACCCAGTTTTGATGGTTGCACCCCGTGGTTAAAGACAAATATTATTTTGAAATAGGAAATATAGAGCAAAATAACCAGAAATCTAATAAATGAACATTAGTCCATAATTTAGAATATAGGGCCAAGTAACTCCCGAACAATTAATTAATTTAAACAATTGGTGCGACAGAAACATTCTTGATTTACTTTCCTATCATTGCCAGCACTAAATTGTTCACCAATTTGTGATACATTAGCTCTTTTGTGGACTGGACCAGGCAGACTAGCCTTCGCTCCCCACGAGAATCAATGAGTCTTGGGCGCCCATGATCCTGTCACTGGTTCACCGGTTGTCCTTCCTTGGACCACTTTGGTAGGTACTAACCACTGCATACCAGGAATCTGATGTTTTGGAGATGCTATTACCCAGTCATCTAGCCATCACAAAATGACTCTTCCCTTGAGGCCTAAAATATCCCACCCCTTGACAGGTGCCAAGATCAGTAACGTAAGTCCCTTCACTTGTCAGAGGCTTTCTGTGGCTCATTGGTGTATATATATAATATATATATATATATATATATATATATATATATATATATATATATATATATAGATGCAAACATTCTGATATAAACGGAGGTGCCCAGTTTAAAATTGAAAGTGACTTAGCATATGTCCATAAACATCAAAGCCACCTCCTAAATACGAGGTGGCAACCTTCCTTCAGAAATTTCGGATGGTATGACAAATGTAAAATCTGGAAAAGTAAGCAGAAGGAACACAACATACTACACTATCAGGCACCCTTGTGCTCCTACTGCTTACTTTTCCATATCTATCTATCTATCTATCTACATATATATATATATATATATATATATCTATCTATATATATATATATATATATATATATATATATATATATATATATATATTAATCAGTTAAGTGATTGCCTGCTGATAAGTATTTGCTTATAAATTCATGGACTCCCAGTAAATTTTGCTCCCAGATTTGATGTGTCAGTTTTTTGTATGGGTATTTGTTTATTATGTTGTTCATTTTAATTTCTAGGGACATTTTGTGAGCAAGGAATCAGAGCACATGGCCTGCAATACTGTGTAAATGAACCATTGCTCACTGAAATCACAATAATGATATGATGATATGTTTACTGAACTTATCTATAATGTGATTTTTCTTCCCATTTTTAAAATTTGCTTAATTAAATCTTAACATTGAAAGCAGTATAATAAATAATAATTGTATCAAATATATAGAAGTGGAAGTGTACTTTGCTGTAAATTTTAAATAGTAGGGACATTTGTTGGGACAAAAACTCCAGGGACAAAAATTTGAAACTTGGCACAGTCCCTGTAATTTTGGGACAGTCGCATCTTTAACCACACCTGCAAATTTTACAAAAATAGCGTTTATGGACGATTTCTTTCTAATTGTTCACATAAAATAAAAGCAGAAGATATGATAGTTACAATTTAGCATAGTGTATTTTTGTACTTTCGTCACACTTACAGCCTTTAGAGAACAGCCTTCTATGACTTACCTTGGCTATGAGCTCTCTGAGGGTCCCAGCAGTAACTCCTTTACGTACGCTGCGATCATGGCTACAAACACGGAAGGGCCTCTGTGGTGGCGCAGAGGCTGTTTTCACCCGCCGGGTTATCTCTGAGCCCACCGATGAGAAAGACCTGTAAGAAAGTAGTGATCATTGTTTAACAAGGAGCACATTGTACAAAGTATATAGTCCAACTATAGTCCGACTGTGACACATGATTCACAATTATACATTTCTAATGGTCAGTGATACTTAGAAGCAAATTACACACCTGACTACAGCCCCAGCACCAAGGCTTGATATAAACTCCATCTGAATCCCCTGACAAGAGACAAGTCCCTGCTGCTTTGTGATCTAATGATTATGAGCTGACTATTGTGGACTCTGAAACCTTCCAGCAGTCAAACACATGAGCAAAGTTCAATGGAATGGAACAGGCTCTGGATTGCAACACCGGTATAAGATCCAGCAGCAGTGACATCACATGTCAGTAACATAGATATCTAGGAGCACATTCTTCTCCCTGCCTCCGACATTACAGACAAATTACAGGCAAGGAAAGTAGACAAGTTCAAGGCTCCTATTTATTAATACACATATTTCTTATGATAGTCTGTCACAGTGATGCAAATCAATTATTTACACAATTGAAAAAGAAAATGATCTCCGGGGCAGCTAGTGATCATCAGCAAGTATTGTGCACAAGTAGTCTGTCAACAGGTACGCCTCCTGTCTGGCCTATCTGCGGCCATCTTGATCTCTACATAGATAGCATGTATGTAAACATGTCTTTACTGTACTTGCCCTACACTTCTCCGCTCCTCCCCTCCCCCATTCCTCCTCTCAAGGTGTACAGAGTAGTAACTGTAATATACGGAGCACAATTTATATTAGGTAATGGTGAAGGGAAAAGGGAAAACAAGCACAGCAAGAAATGCCAAAAATGGTAAACAAGAGCGCAAAAATACGTATGCCCACCATAACCGAATGAACTTACTTTGCTGCCCAGTCTGGGGATAACCTTACACAGTTTATCTGGGTTATTTATTCTCACTTTCAGTAATCTACTGATACCGACCTCACCTGCTGGTGTCACCTGCCAGCATACACTCGCCGACTGCGAATGCCAACTGCACAATAGTTGTAGGAGGGATAGGGCTGCCACCACTGGGCTTCTTGACCGGCACCTGGAACCACTTACTTCAGAGTAGCTGGTATTGCTGCTGTAGTGCCTCTTGGCTGTGGGTTGGCTGGTACCGCTTGACCGATTAATATGCATCAGGACTTTTTGTATAGCAGATGGAAAACAATACAAGAGTGGAGTCATTTGAGAACAGACTTGTGAGGGAAGTAAGGCCAAATGTGAATACTACAGTGTAGTTGTCACCCGAGCACCACCCAGACGATCCTACCAGATGGTCCCACCAGATGGTCACTGCCCAGACGGTCCCCAAGCAACGGGCACCTAGAGTGTACGTTTTTATCAGTCACATGATACAGCAGGCAGTAGGCATCAGGTATAATCTTGAAGCAGTGAAGGTTTATTGCCCAAGCGTCGTTATAAGGACCGTTACACAGTAGTTAGAGATACTAGTGATCATCCAGAAGTACAATTAGTGTATACTTTACATGTACAGAAGTTGAAGTTGCTCAATCAATTTATAGGCTCATAGCAGGTGCTTGAAAGGGTGGGGTTATCCTAAAAGGAACAAACACACAGAAAATTCCCCCAGCACACTGCTATAGCCAGCAAAAGACCTGCCATTTCTACTGTAGATAAAAATGCAAAAGTCTTAGTTGCACACATTTGCAAATGCAGTGCTTTTTTTTTGTAAAAAAAAAAAAATGGTGCAGGAACTCACCTCTTTCTGCCCCCTCATTTTTCTGTAGCCCTCTCTTTCTGCCCCTCGTTTTTCTGTAGCCCACTCTTTCTGCCCCTCGTTTTTCTGTAGCCCTCTCTTTCTGCCCCTCGTTTTTCTGTAGCCCTCTCTTTCTGCCCCTCGTTTTTCTGTAGCCCTCTCTTTCTGCCCCTCGTTTTTCTGTAGCCCCCTCTTTCTGCCCCTCGTTTTTCTGTAGCCCTCTCTTTCTGCCCCCTCCTTTATCTGTAGGCCTCTCTTCCTGCCCCCTCATTTTTCTGTAGCCCTCTCTTTCTGTGCCCCCTCCCCCGCTTTCTGTAGTCTGTACTTACCTTATATGCTTATTTTCTCGCTTCTCTGCTTGATCACGGCTCCTCTCACTGGCAGTGTCGTGACGTAACGACACTGCCGGAGTTGGAAGCAGGACACACACTGAGATGTGGTGCTGCACTGTAGCAGCTCCGCAGAGAAAGAAAAATGAAAGTGTTAAAAAGTTAATTAAACTTTGAAAACCCATGGAAAAAGTTGCAGGAACGCCGCTCTGAGCAATCTATGCAGGAGCGTCATTTGTAGAAGATCCTCCGGTAGCCACTGAATTGAGGCTGCTGGTGGGGTTGACAGTACGATGGCTACAAGCCATTGCTGGACTCAGAGCGACTTCCAGCTCCCCACTTTACCACCAGGGATCTGGAGACACATTACCACCCCAGTGCTCTGGTCCCAACGAACGGGAACCGGAGCAGCAGTGCAACTGCCATAGGAGCCCACAGATCCCCGCTAGAGGTAGGAGAGTTTTCTGTTTTATTAAATACATTTAGCTTGTTAAACATATTTTACATTTTTACACTCCCGGAGTCTAGCTCCGGGAATAAACCCTTCCGATGCAGAGCACCAGTAACTTAACGGCGCCGCTGAACCCATACATTAAATAGACACGCCGGATCATTGAATGAACCCATTCAATGCTGCGTCATCGGGTATTACTCTCTCTGAGCTGCAGCACACATTCAAAAATACATTTATTTGATTTATTATACACACTATTAATAACTATTTTACACATGTGGCAGATAGCGCCCATCCAGCACCGGGTATTAACCCATTCCAGAACAGCAGACCCGTCAACACTCATACACACAAACATGCCTATGGTTATTCATATGGTCCAATGTCCTCTTTGGAACTCTCACTTATTGAGCGGAATGCGTTGGCCTGCATTGATTCACAGGAAGTCAGACACATAGACAAAGAGGAAGGTCCTCCAACTGCACAACACCAAACCACATTAACTAAACACATTTTTGTTAAATATATGGGTATAAATATAAATATACAGATGATAAAATTATTTAGTAGCAATTTTACATTTAGGTGCAAAATACACAGCATCATCAAGATGTGTCAATATGTATTCATGTTGTTATTAAAAATAATATTTTTTTTAGATGTGTATGATGTATGTTACACTCAAGACAATAATTTCAAATTCAAAGACAAAATCAATATAAGTTGTGCCTTTTAACATATTTAATAACATGAAAATGATAATCATATCCATCAAAATGTCTTAAATGTCTTCATGTATGCATTGAGAAACATTTACCAGACATTTCTCCTATTCCTTTTTAGATAATGGACAGGATGAGGAGGACCCTATCACAACATCTGATGAGGATGGAGAATATATGTCTCCTGGAGAGATGCCAGGGACAACAGTCCCGTCATCTCCGTCAGGCTCACACATTGTACCATCACTGCAGGTTCTGCATAAGATAAAGGCAAACAGCGGCGCTTCTAATGAAGGCATAATATATATATATAGGTGGAATCCTCCAGGATTTGTAAGGCCTGCTGGAGAGCGCTTTAGAGGTGACTGGCTTAGTATCTATGGCATCTGACCCATCTCACCTGCAACCCGTTGCCCCAGTTCCTGTTGAAACTAATGTTTCAGGTAAATCTGGGCATGAGGATCCAGGTGTTGCTGCCTGCCTCTGGGAGACCAACATCTCCGGCTCAAGATCCTCTAGGGCACATGTGTCCAAAGTCTAAAAATATTGGCCCTGGGAAATTAAATAAAATGTTTGATCACTGACTGCCTCTTGACAGATGAAGCATGGGTGCTGCTTGGGAATTTGGCAATCAGGTTTCGAAAGAGGAGCGATGCACCACAAGTCATTACTTCTCCCTGTGTCAAATGTGTAATATTTACTTCTCCTATGATGTGCGGGAACCCAGAGATTGTTGTTTGATTCACAAAAAGGACTCCTCATTGCACGGCAGAGAGATGAACTGATTGGTGCACGACAGGAAGGCCCACAACGCCACTTTCAGTACATGACTGAAGGAGGGCTGGAACAATCTTGCTGCAACACCAGCTGTGCTCTGGAATGAGCCAGAGGCACAAAAATGTAACACCGCTGTTAAAACTGATACATCTTGTTTAAAGTTGCAATATATTGTGATACCACTAAACAGCATATGTTTTGGTATATGCATGTTATAGTAAACATTATTTAGGAAAGATGAAATGTTTGGAATGTTCCAAAATATTATAAAACTTTAAATGTTTGAAACCGATTGGACAGAGGTAAGATGCTGCAACCTATGTACATTCACATAGTGTAGTATTGTATTGTTGCAACTTGGGTGCCATACTGTAACATTTTTTTGGGGTAAAGAAGAAACCATGCAAACTTCAACCGCCAACAATTTAGTCAGTGTTGGAATTGACGTTCGGATGTTGACCAAACGCTCTAGATCATTCTGCACAATTGCAAGAGTGCCCATAATGACATGAGACGGGAGCCAATAGAGGTGCAGCACCTCAGCATCCGACATCCCAAAGAGAATTGAAGATTGAAGTTGTCCAGAAATATGTTTGCCATTGGATTACAGAAATACAATGAGACATTTTCAAACAGAATGTTGATGGTGTGGTGAGGGGGAAAAAAACCCAAACCATAATAAGTGCATATGACTTTTATTTGTGTCTGTGATATAGTTAAACATATGCATTCAACCGCCATATTGTCACTTTGCAGATGTTTCTAAATAACAGACAAGCAAACAAACATTTCTGAAGATATTTTGAAATAAATGACTTATGCATATATGTGCATATGCCATACTCTTATTAGTGTCTGTGATGTAGTTAAACATATGCCTTCAATCACTACATTGTTACTTTGCCTAAATAACAGACAGTAAGCAAACATTTCTGAAGATATTTTTTTAAAAAAATACTAATGTGTACAATACATATAAACTCTACTTAAAAAAAGGTACAGACAAATAAAATGTATAATGTGTATCAATGTGCAGTTTAACAAAAAAAGAAAAACATTTAAACATACCTCCGGTATAGCAAAGCAGTGCTTTTTATTAGTAACAAAATGGCACAAACCAATGCGTGTTCCATCATCCTATATAGATGTGCCTGATTGCAGCGGTATCATCTGTGCAAGTGATTTGGTAATTACCCAATTTCAGCAGTGGGGATAATTGTAGCTCCATCATCTTGTACTTACACCAGCCATGTAGTTGATTACAAATGATACAGCTCAAACCATGTACAAGTGCTCTAAGCTGGATACCTGAATCTGTATGTAATTGCGTCAACATGCCTTTACCCTACTTAGACTATGTTAGAACGCTCTTCACCCTTTCCTCCCTCGCCATGCCTCTTCAGTTGTAAGGTGCCGTAAGTGGCATAAAGTTGCAGGTCTGAATAGCCGCATTTCCTGAGGATGCGTATTGCGAAAAAAGATATGCTAATTAAAATGCAGTGGCGCACGCAGGGGGGGTTTCTGAGTCTCTAGAAACCCCCCCTGCACTAACTAAGTGGCCACTGTCCTATACAGCAGCCGCAGCGCTGTCAAAGAAGCGTCCATGGCGATGCTGTATTGTATACAGCACCGCCGCAGATGCTTCTTAGACAGCGCCGTGGCTGCTGTTTAGGACAGCGCTGGCGAAACGGAGCTGCTGCGCATGCGCAGCAGCTCTCTCTCGTTTTTTTGTTTGTTTTTTTGGGTCGGCGGGGAGAAACCCCCCCCCCCGACAATCCTCCGTGCGCCCCTGAAATGGACATATGTCTCGCTCTGAATCAGGTCCATAATGTACAATTTAAGTTTTAATGTAACAGAAAAATCCTCTGGGAGAACTGAAGGCTAGGTGGGCCATAATATCATGTTTCATTCAAGTGGGCCATTGTAACTTAATCTATAAATTCACCCTAAGCAGATGTCTGTAGCGCCACCTATAGGCCAGAAATACTATTTAAAAAATTGGTATAAAGGCTGCACACTGCCTTGTATCGCACTCCACAAGCACTTGCACTACTTGCTCTTTGCAGGACAAGGTGATCTGTAGATGATATCAGTATATAAATAAAATATAAAAATTTTGGGGAAGAACAAATGTCAAACCTACCTTCATTTTCCGATTTGTAATATTATTGCTCCTACACCTGCAATACGTGTAGCTGCCAACATTTTACCATCATTTGCAGGTACTCTTTGTTACCGACTTACAATAATTACTATAAGAAATATAAATAAATGTTATTTAAATATGTTTCTGATAATGCTGTAACAAGTCCCTCTGAAAGCCTTTTCAAAACTTAATCCACTCTTATATCATTTAATTTCCAAATTTAAATGTTCAAAACTTAATAAGATATATGTGTAGTAACAAAAATAGTAACAGTTTAAAATGATTAACATGTTGTGATCTTCCAATTTTAGATTTGAAATTTAACAGAAACTAGACAAAATAATTTATTATTTCTATGTACTTTACCTGTTATAGATACAGATAACTGAAGACAGAGTCCAAGGTGCCAGAAACATCTATTGTATTTTACATTGTTCACTTTACAATATGAGAAGCACTAAAATAACTCAGTTCTATTCAATCAGATGATATTATGAATGTACAGTAGTGGGAGTAGCCAGAAAATAAGGAGCTGTAAAGGGATTTTCTAGCTTTAACGAATATTGCAATATATTGTACCTTGCAGTGCCCAAAGATTTTGGGATACTAAAGCATTGTCACTTCAGAGAATTGTGGCCTGCATAAAAGTAGTAGGTTTGTGGCTTCATGTTCTTATATGGTCAAGGACATCTCAGTGAATTTTAGTATCCTTATTATTTAAAGTTGGAGGAACATTAACCCAAATTTCCCTTTTTGGTCACATCCTTATCAGCTGTAAATGCTGCAAGATTAAATCTTTCTTAAACGCTATTTATATATTGTCTGTATGGATTGCCAAAGGAAGAAAATAATCCCCTTAGTAAACACCAGAGGGCAGTGTAATGCCATAGCAATCTATAGAGAAAAAAAAGTTTATGATCTGGGCATAATTAGGTTATTAGACCAAAGGACCTTAAGAATTGTTATATATATAATACACGGATCTTTACATTATGGTCTAAAAGTTATCATATAATGAATGATCAAAAACTTAGAAAAATAGATTAACCCTTAAGAATCTATCAGTCCACATAAAATCTAAAATAATCTAGGATTAGATGATTAATCCCTCAAAGTATAACTTGCTAAACAGGTATTTATTAGACAGATATTTAAAATAATAAAATCTAAATAAGATCACCACCTCGACAATTAATATTGTAGCTGCCTATTAGCGGCCATTTATAAGGTCGAGGATATGATAACCTGGTGCAGTGGTCATTACTATATAATTGTGAGGATGTGCCCCGCCAAGGTGCCCAATTGAAGATAGAAGAGAAGAGAAGAAGGAAGAAGAACAAGAAGACAACTTAATGTTCCTGGGATCCAGAGACGGTGAGTTCCCATTTTCTTTTCCCACCGATCCCGACGCCGGTGACAGTGGGCAGCTGATCCAATCAGGACTCAGCTTTCCCTGGTGGCAAATCATCGGCCAGGAAGGTGAGCCAATCACGGCTCCCCTCCGGCAGTTTCAATTGTTGGTGCTGCAGTGAGTCAATCAAGGCTCACCACAACACTGCGCCCGGGGCTTATAAGCCGCTATGCACCGCTGATTTTCAGAAGTCCAGCAGCGGAGAGAGAGGACAGATGTCGCAGTACGTTCAGAAACGGCGAGTCAAAACCCGAAGACGGCGAAAGTGACAGGGAGCCCTTGTAAGGGGTAGTAGCTACGCTGCCACAAGAAGATGCCCACTGACCAGAAGAAGGCCACCAGACCCTTTAGGTGGGCACCAGGCCCTTTAGTTTATCTAGGGCACCAGGCCCTTAGTTTATAGCAGCTGGGCACAAGGCCCATAGTTAGTGATCTGGGCATAAAGCCCATAGTTTAGGAAGGCGCAATGCCCTGGTAGTTTAGTTTGGCACTAGGTCCCTATTTATCAGGGCACAGAGCCCTTGTACTGAGAAGGGCATTAGGCCCCTATTTAGTTGGGCGCCAGGTCCTTGGTTCAGCAGAGAGCTAGGCCCTGGATAGTTATTTAGGTGGCGCTAGGTCCTACTTAATTAAGAGTACACTAGATCCTATTTAGTGTAGGAGAGCACTCGGCCCTTGTTGCAGTGGGACATTTGGTCCCTTGTGAGTGAGGAAGTAATAAGCTGTTGAGAGTGGCATACAGGGCCTCTCAACTCAGTCGGGAAAGGTGCCAACAAAGTCCTGAGTTCCTAAAGTACAGGCTTGTAGGCTGGGGTTCCAGACGGCGTAGCTTAGTCCCAGGTGATACTGGTGGCCCAGGCAGGTAAGTAGCAGGATCAGTCTGTTCCTGGAGCAGTAAAAGGTGACCATTCGTGAGGTGGCCACGGGCAAGTAAAACACCGAACTGTTCGTGGTTGGTATATAAACCATCTCTCTTTTAGTATCTTACCCTGCAGGAACAAAAGGACAGGCCCCAATAAAAGTGGATGTACTAGGGTGAGCAGACTCAATGTGTGGCTATGGGAGTGCTGTGGATAAAGGTACAGTGGGTCTCGTGGTGGTCCCTCAGGAACGGGTGAGTACCTGGGGTGTCGGGAAGGTGATTGCGGTTTGTGTGACCTTATCCCACTAGGCCCCGTTACATGAATTACAGGAGAAGCTTCACCAAGGGCATCCTAATGTCAGCCTTGCCTCCACTGGATACTACAGAAGTGTTTGACTTGCTGCACTGTCTGGTGCAGGAAAGGTAAGAGTGCTGCACTACACAGCAAGCTGCTGCTCCATGATGTTGGCAAGTTTGGGCCAGTAACATCATCAATTGGGTACTGGTGCTCTGCACAGACTTCTTTCCCACAGGCAACATTAGCAAGTGGAGCTGCTGTGAAGAAGAACAGAGTCTTTCTTTCTTCACCTGGCACCATAGCAGGAAGAAACCTGAAGGCGGAGGATTGGGGCGTACTTAACATTTTCATATGGTCACGGTCACATATGCTCCATGTGAACACCTTCAAAAGATCTTACTTGCTGTGGTGTCTGGTGGAGGAGGTCTTTGGTCTTTACAGCAGATCCATGTGCAAAGGAAATGTGTGTAGAACACTGGTGACTCCCAATCTGCACAGAACCTCCACATCATGGAGCACAAGTTTTGACCTTATTCATTTTTTGCCATTGCTATCAATTGTTGCCATGTGTCATTTGTTTTGGAGGCTGCCATCATTGTAATCCATCATTCAGGCGGAAAAATAGAGGGGGGAGGAGCAAAAGGGACCTTTCACGTCCATTTATTCCTAATGTATGTATGTATACTTACTATCTCCCGCGGAAACATTTTTATCCAAAGTTAGAAAATAATCTCCATCCAGAATCCTTGCATTGAATAATTTATTTTGCAAAGATGAAACAGTCATGGGTCTGGACATAGTGACAGTTATAATGTACAGTACAACTGTATCCAAGACATAGTCCTAACCTATACATCTCCAATCCATGGCCTAATAACAGCACCATTATCAACAACCTCAAAAGATGATTTCAGATATAATAATCTTGAAAGATAGCATGGACAGACAGGATGTTAGGAGACCAAGGAGAATCAGGCCATACATCAGTGCTCTATCACCAAGATCTTCACACATGATACTGACATGGATGTTGTCACTGGAACCCCTACCAGAGGATCTTCTCCTGAGGTTCGACCTCTTGATTTGACTTTCTCCCTACAAGGAAATATGTCAGACCAGATGATAGCTAGCAAAACAATGCCACCAACCAGGAATGCAAAACAGGTCATAAAAGTTATATTTGTAGCAAAAACAAACAGGTGTGACCCCAGTTTTTCAAGTAATATCCCAGAAACTGACATGTCAAGAGAGTTCACAGGCCAAGAGTTCCACTAGGGTTACGCTTTCAGTTAGGTATCTAAAACCATCACACAGAAGATGAACTTTCTTCAGAATCACAGAGAGAATGATGCTCATCAATTTGCCACTGAATTATTCAAATGATTTGTCTATGATTTGTACAGAGAGTGGAGTATGAATGCCAATGAGGAGAGCTCCCAAGGGAAAAAAGAGACACAAAATCCTATATAATTCGTATGGACACCAAGAAGATACAAAAAGATGACTATGACATTTTGCAGAACACCAGCAACAGCTGCACAATAATAATGTTTATCACATTTTCTGTATAGTGTACAGAATCCTGCATACAATGAGGTACCCTTGACTAGGGATGCAGTCATAAATGTTTTGCTCAAAATATGAACCAATACCTCATGTTTTCATTTTGCTAGATACACATGGGTATGCATTGTTAATGATAAGCACTGACAAATGTCTTTTTGCTTTGTAGACATATAGGGCATTATACTGTCCCATAGTTGGTACCATGTATATGGGATTAATTTACCACTGGCTTATTTCTTCTTTTGTTTTGTATAAAAGATCACTGTGTTCTTTACTACTCATGCACATCATAGTTGCTGATGTGACTAGATACCTCAAGGTGAAAACCTATACTGCTCATGTGTGAAACACAATGGAGGTCAATTATGAAGCACAAAAGGCCTGATCCCGAGAAGAACTTATGCCAATTTGTGTAGTGTAAATTACACTGTGCATGTCCACAAAGAAAACAAATGTATATGCGACAATATAGATTTCACGTATCTGGAACTTGTGCCTCCTTATGTCTGGAGAGGCGGAATGGGGGAGGGAAGGGGAGTGAATGCTATTTTTGTGTGCAGTTTTAAGAGTAATTTACTCCCGTTTTGTGACTAATTTAGCACAAGGCCCAAAATGTCTGAAATGTTTAATTTTGTGGAGTGAGATTATTGAAATGAGATAAAGGGATGGACAGAATTTTGCAGCATCTCTTCAGAGTTCATCCTATTCTTTTAAGAGGACTCTTTTTGGACCATCGTTTTGCACCTCGGAGCGCATATTTAGACACACTTAAATCTATCCAAGAAGCTACAAACATACATGGCGGTTCTCATGTCCGTTCTTTCTTAAGATTGATTTAAGCCATAAATGGGGCTAAACCAAGCAATTTGAGGAGAAAAAAAAGTTTATTTTATTAAAAAATTGGACTTGGATGTTTACACTTTTGT
Source organism: Mixophyes fleayi (assembly GCF_038048845.1). Lineage (NCBI taxonomy): Eukaryota > Metazoa > Chordata > Amphibia > Anura > Limnodynastidae > Mixophyes > Mixophyes fleayi. The sequence continues at coordinate 326,528,763 of NC_134403.1, read as the reverse complement.
ACAGTATGGGCCTGAGTCATTAAGGAGAGCAAAGCATAAAAAAGGAGTAACATTTGCACCTGGGCAAAACTATGTTGCATTGGAGGGGGAGGTAAATTTAAAATGTGGGGACAGATATATATTTGGGGTAGGGCATGTCCTAGATCAACTTTAAATTTCAGTGTAGTAATAAAGCTATTAAGTTTTTGTGTGCTAGATGAAAATACAGCCATTATTTAACTTAGGCACAAAATAATAAACTACTTTGCACCCCTTGCATTGTAACATGGTTTGTCCCAGAGAACATTTACCCATTTTTTGCCTTAATGACTCAGGCCCTACATCTCTGTAGATTTTGTCTGGCTCTTTGTATATCTAGTAACACTTCTAATTTCTAGGAGAACAGAGAGAACACATACACCTTGAATCATCCAGGTACATTGGAACAGCACTGGCTTTTGCAGTGGGCATTGTGTGACCTTCATTACATTTCTCAATGTACCATATGACTCAGCATTCTAGTAAAAATATCACTACTGACTAAATCACTTTCGTACCCTCCTCATAGATCAATTAGATCTCTTACAGTTTTCTTTTGAAACACTGTTCATTGGAGCCTAATGTATGTCTTAATAAAGATATGAGAGTAAGGGGATATTGATACCCTTCCAGACACTTACAGCACTATTAACATGCAATATCCCCCTTTCGACGCTTACTTAAATATCATATTTTTACATGTGGGTGCAACACTGGGCACATTTCGTCCATAATCAGCAAATAACCCCCAAAAATGTCCATTCAGAAGCAGTAAAATGTAGCACCGTGCCATCTTGATATGCTAAACAATGTGTGTCTTCAGGGTTAATGGGTGCAAAAGAAAAAATAAAGGTAGGTGACATCACAATATGCCTTGCCTCTTATCAGTGAACTTCATTCACTAATGGGTTAAAAATTAAGGTCATTGGTATCGGTGAAACAATGCTTAAATGCATTTAAAACTACTCCCTTACTTGATGATTCAGCCCCAAGTGGACTACTGGACTACATGTGAAGGAGACATGTTCAGTCAGGGAACAAAGTTTCAGTCCTTCCTATATGTGGGAAAAGGTGGAGTTGAAGAGAATCCTGGGTGGGGTAGTAGGTGGTTTCAACAATTAAATCGTTTGGCTAAGGGAGGAAACAAAGCTGAATATATCAATGTATTTTTATCATAACTGAATGAACTAAAGGGTTTCTTGCAGAGAGCGAACACATTAACATCATCTTTTTAAGTCTAAAATACTAATGACCAGAAATCTTGTCAACTAGTTTTTATTGTCAGTACACATCAATAACAATTAGACCTGACATCACTAATCAGTCTAATGTGGCCATCACAAAGCAATATTTGTTCACAGTGCATTTAACTAATGTCAACATTGTTGCATTCAGTATTTATTATTCATCTTTTTGCTTGTTTCAGAATGACGTGTAGTGTGCAGAGATAGAACAACTCGCGACTAAATAGATAACCATGCTTGGAGCAGCACAGAGTATTTCAGGTAACAAATGTATGGTTCTTGTGAAAAGTGACCTATCCACTTGTGTGTTTATAATAGTGAAGGTAGTGTTACATAATAAAAGGAGCAGGGTACTCCAAAAGCATGGAGTAGTGATGTAAGGAACAATATGAGGTCCTACGTGAAATTAAGTTCATCCACCCAACTTGTTTACTCTAACAAGATGTCACACTTTCCTGTGCCCTTTTGGCAATTTTTCACTGATTAGAGGCAGATTTACATATGGATTTGCAAATGGTTTAAAAGAGGAAACTATTTAATGTCACTGTATTATTTTTCAGTGTTTAATCTGTGCTCCAAATCTTGCTATGCCCAGTGTCAGATTATAGTATAAAAGCTCAATTTGGCGATATAAGTGTAGGGGGACACTGTTTTTTAAATAAACTATACATTATATACAACATAAAAAAATATAATTGATACGAATGATAATGTACAGTATATAATTGGTTATAAACTATTTGGGCTCTGTTTATTTGAAAAACTCCTCTTTTCCCCAAGTGTTTTCATTGTGTCATGTGTGACAGAGAACCCACTTGAGATTGGTGGATCTTCTAGTAGCTTCAGTGCATCATCAGTCCATCAACAATGTCATCAAATGTGGTTAATGTTGAAAACTTTGTTTAATACAAAAACAGAGAAGGGTAGAATCTGGTGGTTACATAATGGTCAGTGATAGGGTTAATGCATTTGAACACTCAAATAAGAGGTAGTTAGGTTAGAATGCACCCAACAGCAGGTCACGGAAGGTCTGGTACTTAAGTGCATTGAGTATAATTAATAAAGTGAGGAAACTGGTTTAAAATTCACCCCTATAGTCCTTGAAGAAATCTTAGGGAAACGAGGGGAATGGACCTGATGGTGAAGGTGTTCCATTTCCTTACATAAATTAGCGTTATCAATTTTTCCAGGGGGCGTAATAACATGTATTTCCAGACCTGGGCCGGTGTCTGGAAATATAGTAATGCTGTTGCTGGTATCAGAAATTAAACCTTTATGCATTGGATGACTCTAGACGAGTGTGGAGAGAAATTGTGTAAGAGACCCATAGAGGATCTGGGTGGTGGTGTTGGTGGGGATGGGGGTGGCGAGTTGGCCAATAAAATCGGAGATAAGTTGAAAAACAACAGAAATGAGAGGGGTTAGTTTTTACTCTACTAATTCTCCAACAGAGAGGGGAGGACTCTGGGAAAATCTTGTGAAACTTAAAAGAATCTAAATAGCAATGTAGTAATAGCTTCTAAAAACCTCCAGTCTGGTTGGTACAGTGGGAAGCCATATGGTCTCACTAAGGCCATATTTTAGAGAGCTATTGGTTTATAGTTCTTGGGAATCTATTGGGAACTATTTTTGCGTCTGTCTTTTCGGATGGGCTGAGGGAGAGCAGGTAATAAAGATTTTCCATCAAATGGGGTTAGCATGATTTACAGGTATTTATAAAAAAAACATTAAACACATGAGCACATCATGTTCAGGGGTTTTAGAGGTACGGAATCTGCTGGCGCTATATAAATAAATGTTGATGATGATGTTGATGATGGGAGGTACTATTTCACAGGTATGAATTCTGTTATAGACCAAGGAACCTTTAAGGCCATGAGCTTTTCGGAAGGGATTGAGGGGAGTCTAACCAAGTTTAGGAACTTGTATATATGATGTAGAATTCATGTTGTAAAGTGGCGTGTAATAATCTACTATTTAAGGTAAGATTTTCCCTGTTGCACAAACAATTTTGAGGCAAGAAGTATACCAAATTTGCTGTTTTTGGTATAATATCTGTAGTTAATTCTAAGTATCACACATTATATATGTAACATTGTCAGGCAATTAATCTCTTCTCTTAGAGCTTTAAGTGTCTATGTAGCCTGTTTAGACAATGGTCATAAACACAGATTTCAAAGCACAACATCTTGGAGTGGGAGGATATATTGGTGGCTGTTCTCCACAAAATAATGCTGTGTAGCTTCTCTGAGCAGGATTTTGGATTAGAGGAGAGAAAATCATTGAGCTTCAATTTTTGGACAGCTTTGGGGCAAGTTGGGCATAGGCTATACTAGAGGGGCATGGTCCAACCAAGTTGTAGGGAGAATAAGCCCTTTCTTAATCTTTGTGTAGACAACTGGTCAAATAAAGTCAATCCTGATATGCAGACCAAGCACTTGGGAAAGAAGGTGTCTGCTGAGCACATCTCCATTCATTAAATAAACCTTTGTCTTGCGCTGTACTGTATCTATGCAGAGAAATATTTGGAGAAAATAATAACGGAGCCTATGTGAGAATCATTCAAATGTAACAACCACCATGAAATGTGTCCAGAATTCAGAGCATATACAGAGATTATGATATAAATTTGTTATTCAAATTTTTCACTTAAAATCAAACAGTGGCCACCTTTATCCCAGATTACTCTGAACTCATTAAATGAAAAGTCCTATGGAATAATAAAGCTACATCATTATGTTTAGTGGAGTTATTGACTATAAAATATTAGAGGGAATTTTTTAAAGCGATTTGGGGGCTGCTTAGCTAAAAAAATTGTTACCCGAAGGCCTTTTATGTCCACCTTCAAGTCCCTAAATATTTTAAGGGACAACCTCTTTATTTAGGAAGGTATCCCTTTAGCATTAAGAGATGTTAGTTTATGTGACATTTGAGAGTAGTGAAGACTGCGTTATAAATCATATAGTAAACAATTAAACATAATTCTGTAAATTAAGTGGGATGAAAGTCACAAGGAAGCTTGAGAGCTTCCCTAAGTGACAGCTGCAAGTATACCAAAGGGAGGGTGGGCAGAGTAAAACACAAGAAGATGAAAATTACAAATCTAAACATATAAATTAATATATAATAGACCAGGTATTATTAAATATTTCACAACCAGAACATGAGTCTCCCAGCTGGAACCAAACGCAAGGCACCAGCATCTGCAGCCAAGGAATGAGCTCTACCTCTGGATGCCAACATGCAGAGAGCAGCTGACTTGCAGCTGACTGGGACCACATGAATTACAAAGGTAAGTAAACTTAAGCTGAGCTGACCATCAGGACGTTTTGGAAGGATAACAGCCGACTCAGTGACCTTATACAGGTGATCCAAATTGACTTAAAGATTCATTTTATCCAACAATTGAAGTTCCAGTTAAGAAGAGAGAAATACATCAAGTCAGACATTCCTTGGGACTATAAGCTTTGTCGGGTTTTTCATATCCTGATTATGGGGGGCTTGTTACCAAATCAGATTTCCTATAGCAAGCAGCCAAGGCTTTAGAAAGACCTGTCTATAGCTGTATTTCTTGCAGAAGGTCTTCCTCAGAGGAGCATTTCGTGTTGTAGTTCAGGGTGACGTGGGTCAGCATGGTGGCACAGTGGTTTACATTGCTGCCTCACAGCACTGGGATCACAAGGTCAATTACGGCCAGTTCCCTATCAGCTCATGAGGTCAATACTAACCAGAGCCCCATTGACTTCTAACAAAATTGACCCTGTTGGTGGGGTAGAAGAGCTGAAGAGAGTGGACTTCAAAAGAGGAGAATGAAAGGGTGGGATCAGGGAAAATGAAGCCAGGATCATTTGTGCAAGTCCATGTGTTGCAGCAGGAATACTAATACTGCACATGCACAGTCAACTCATCCAAGCCCTCGGTTGCTAAGCAACAGTTCATTGCATCTCTAATCTGGGTCCAAGTGCCACAGGAGGTGTGAATGACAATGTCGGAGGGGCGTTACACTAGTATGCTGTTTTTCTGTTCCACTCTATTTATTTTTTTATTTATCTATATCTGATAAAAATCACTTTTTCTAGTGGTCAATTGTTAGAGATGAGAGATAGTTTTGAATTTGGTATACGCGTTGCTTGGTTTCATAGCCCAAACTTGGTTCTCTTAGTTGCCTTGCTGAAACAAAGAATGGAGATGAAGCAACAAAGCGATTCATGAGACAAATGATTTACGCAGCTTGAGGACTGTAGCTTGAGTATATTTAGCCAGGTCATTGGCATATTAGAACATTATAGTTGTGTTTGATATTATATAATAAAAGTTAACAAGTTGCAGTTGAGTAATCCCCTGTGGGAGTTATATATGTCCTCAGCTACAGAGCCTAGAGTGTACCAGCATAAGCCTTTTGTGAAGAAATCGCATTAAAAGTGTACTCTTGGCTGGAGATGCTCTGGCTCAGTTCCCCGAGAACCGAGCCCACCCGAACTTCGACGATCAGAGTACCGAGCTGAGCCGGCTCGGTACTTTCACGTGCCCTCGGAAGTGAAAACGAGGCAAAACGTCATTGTTGCGTTGTCGGATCTCACGAGTTTTGGATTCTATAAGTACGGCGATCCAGCGCCATTTCACAGAGAGACACACAGGGATAGCACGGTTCTTGGCAGTCTCTAGTGCAGTTGGGCAGCGTCATATCTAAAACAGAAAGAGGAGGGGTGGCAGTTTCCTTAAAAGTCTCCAGTGACATTATACTGAACTATAGCTCACACAGAAACAGGAGAGCTCCATTGCTAATTGTCATAGCTGAAAGAGAAATAATAGGGCTGTCAGTGTTCTTCAAAACCTGCAGTCACATTGTACTGTGTTATTATAGCTCACACAGAAACAGGAGAGGTCCTGATCTGCCGAGCAACTAGAGGTAAGTGAGCGGGGGGAGGGCCTGCGTATTCTAAACTATAGGGATGCAGAGAGGGGGTCCTGCCTATTCCAAGCTATAGGAATGCAGAGAGGGGAGGCCTGCCTATTCTAAGTTATAAGGATGGAGAGGGGGGCTGCCTATATGAAGTTACAGGGATGCAGAGAGGGGGGCCCTGCCTATACTAACCTAGAGGGATGTAGGGAGAGGGGGACTGTCTATTCTAAGCTATAGGGAGGGAGGGGGGGCTGCCTATACTAAGCTATAGGGATGCAGAGAGGGGTGGCCTGCCTATACTAAGCTAAAGGGATGCAGAGAGGGGGTCCTGCCAATACTAAGCTATAGGAATGCAGAGGGGGGGGGCCCTGCCTATTCTAAGCTATAGGGATGCAGAGAGGGGGTCCTGCCTATACTAAGCTACAGGGATGCAGAGAGGGGGGGCTGCCTATACTAAGCTATAGGGATGCAGAGAGGGGGGGGCTGCCTATACTAAGCTATTTGGATGCAGAGTAGGGGGGTTGCCTGTGCTAAGCTATAGGGATGGAGGAAGGGGGGGCTGCCTATACTAAGCTATAGGGATGCAGAGAGGGGTGGCCTGCCTATACTAAGCTAAAGGGATGCAGAGAGGGGGTCCTGCCAATACTAAGCTATAGGAATGCAGAGAGGGGGGCCCTGCCTATTTTAAGCTATAGGGATGCAGAGAGGGGGTCCTGCCTATACTAAGCTATAGGGATGCAGAGAGGGGGGGCTGCCTATACTAAGCTATAGGGATGCAGAGAGGGGGGGGCTGCCTATACTAAGCTATTTGGATGCAGAGTAGGGGGGTTGCCTATGGTAAGCTATAGGGATGGAGGAAGGGGGGCTGCCTATACTAAGCTATATCGATGGAGCGAGGGGGGCTGTCTATACTAAATTATAGGGGGGCTGCCTTTGCTAAACTATAAGAAGGGGGGCTATAATGTGTGAGGGAATGGGGGGCTGTCTTAATAGTTCATGGGTAGAAGGTGAGCTATTAATTTAATGGTGGAGTGTAGGTGGGGGGCTAATTATTTATTGGAGGCTATTCGTGGGGTGATTGTGGGGCAATTTAATTTATTGGTGGGGAAATTAAATTTATTGGTGGGGCCTATTAAATTAAGATGGGGTGATGGGACCTTCAATTTAATGCTGGGGTGGTTTGGGTCTATTATTGAATGCGGGGCTGAGTTTGGGGAGGATGGTCGTGGGAAATGGTTATATTAAACGTAAATGTTATTAATTGATTGCTGGGGCAGTTTAGAGGGAGGGTATTAGGTTTATTTATTAAATGGGAATACTATTAATTTAATGTTGGGGTTGGTTGGAGAGAAATAGATCTATTTATTAAATGTGAGTACTAAACTTTTAATATTGGGGCTAGAGGGAGGCCTAATTATTAAATGTGGGTGTTATTGATTTAATGGGATGGTTAGAGTTTTTTAAATTTTATGTACCCATTTTTTTTTACAATAAGGCCTCCAAGGATCCAGAAAAGCAGCAGCTGATCTAAAGAAGCCAGCAGCCACAGGTGGTGACAGTGACAAGACAGGTAGGAGATAGCAGGACAGTCTGACAACTGTCCTGAATCTGGTAGGGCAGTCCCAAATTTGGATGGCTGTCTCGCTTAGTCAGGATTTGGTCTGACTAGAGTGACAGTTGGGAGGTATGTCCCGCTTCACACTGTATTGATTGTGAAGGCAGAGCTGTGTGCAACTAGCAGTAGTGCCCACAGTTTTGCCTGTGTATTTGTCTAAACTTTGTCTAAAATGATAACCTTCTGTCTTAATTGCAACAGGCCCCCCAACACCCCTTTTGCAGTGCTATATGGTATTAAATGGGCCCCAGTCATTGGTCTCCCTGGTGGGCCCTTCATGCCCCAGTCTGACATTGTCCTCACTAGTGATCAGAGTTAGTCCTGCATCCAAGTTGCGCAGGCTAGATGACTTCTCCCCTAACCAGGATCATTATTCTGGGGCATTAGTCCCGCCGCTGCCGCTGCTGCTGGAGGTGGATCTACAACCCAGAAGTAGACCAAGAAGAAGACTACTGATAGTTTACAACAATTGACTATAAAACAATCCTTTGCAAAAGTGAAAGCTGTCACCCAGTTGAAAAGCGGATCACAGACGCCTTGGCGACTATGCTAGTATTAGATCTGCGTCCAATATTCACCATTAATGCAGCTGGTTTTAGACAGTTAAATGAGGTCCTGTGTCCCCGTTACCAAATTCCATCACAACAACATTTTACTAGAAAACAATTCCTCACCTCTACCAGAAGGTTCCATAAAATGTAATTATTGGAATACAAAATGCCATTCTACCCACTGTACACTTAACCACAGATATGTGGACAAGCGGATCTGGGCATACTAAAGATTATATGACTGTGGTTGGTGGATTGCCTTCAGCAGCAGGAACAGTAGCAGCATGTACCCAACAACGCCAGATTATTCTGAGGTGGGCTACTCTGTGTATTAGCGGCTTCACTAAGAGGCATACCGATGACAACCTGTATGAAAAACTATGTACTCTGCTGAGGATGTAATTTATGATAACACCACCGATATTGTGAGAGCATTACAGCTGGGTGAAATCCATCACATTCCATGTTTTGTTCACACAATCTACTTGGTGGCACAGAGCTTTTTAAAAAATGACAGGGACGTACAGGAGATACTATCTTTTTCTTGAAAAATTTCGGTACATTTTCAGCATTCTGCAACAGCATGTAGTAAATTGCAGCAGCTGCAAGAACAATTTATTTTAACCTGTCACCAACTGAAGCAAGATGTGGTAACAAGGTGGAATTCCACACTTTATATGCTTGTGAGGATGGAAGAACAGCGAAAAGCCATCCATGCTTACTCCACAAGCCATGACATTAGGAAAAAAGGGGGAATGTATTTTAGTCCAGCGCAGAGGATAATACTTTCCTTGTTGTGCAAGGTGCTGAAATGATTTGAAGTAGTCACCTGTGAACTGTAAGTATAATAGAACAGACCTTAAGGGCGCTTCACTAAGGTGTGCAGCCGTGTACCCACCCCAGAGCTTCCACCAAAAACTCAAAAATAAATACACAGTACACACAGATGGGTACGTACACTGGCGCTACCGTCTTAGACTCACAGGGAACCTCTGAAAGAAGGACTGTATCACCTCAATCCTCTCGTCATGCGAGGTACATAATACAAGAAAAAACAAAGAAGAAACAAAGAAAAAACATGGCATAATAACGTAGGACACTCAATAAAAGTCCACCACCACTATGGGGTATAAGGTAATCCTCCAAAATGGGTGATGTCAATGAAAACTTCCAGTAAGCACCCGTGGTATATTCTTCAATTCTCTCCCCCTTAGGGTATATGCTTACATAACAGAAGATCAATATGCGCCTGTAGGGTTGTGCTCTGCTCCCTTAACAGTGTTGCAGTGTATGTTTTCTTTCACTCAACTCCAACATGTAGATATAAAAAGAAGAGAAAGCAAAGCAACCACAATAGTGCATTATCACAAAGCACATTTATTATCCATAAAAACAATCTGAATGATTGGAGTCAATAGTGTGGACCCGTACCAAGTGTAAAGCATAAAAGTGCATGAGTATAAATATTCACTGCTGCAGCTCAGTTCCAATATAAACAGCACTGTCACCTGTACACACGATAACCGGGTCACCAGCCGCCAACGCGTTTCAACCCACAGTCCAGGGTCTTTTTCAAGGCATGACTCTTACAATCCAAATCCCAGTTTAAATACTCTTCATTCCCCGCTGATCACGCAGAGGCGCTGACGGAGTGTTCACAGCGTGACTCACTCAATGACCACGCCCCCCTTCCAAAACGAGGTCTGGTTGAGAATAACTTTATGCATCCCAGACATCTGAACATCACACTGTTCATACGGAGATCACATCGTCTGTCTGTTCTTTTTTCAGACTGAGATCTAATACATGAGATCTCCTTCAACAGCGGGCATCATAGCATATTAAAAAAACGATGTCACAGATATGAGGGGATAAAAATAAACAAAGTATTAAAATCATACTATTAAAAAATATACTATTAAAAAATACATCTGCACATAAATAACAATATCTACAAAGGGCAATATGAAAACATGTATATGTACAATAGCAACATGGGTCAGAAGATGATGACCTATACATTGCAAAAAAACTAAACCACAAATCGCATCTGATTCGTCCCAAGGAAGTGAGGCTAATCAATGAACTGCAGGGCAGATAGGATGACAATATCAACAATACAATGGATGCAAACGCACCCATGATAAATATACACTGTACAGGAAACTAGCCACAGGACAATTCAACATACGACCTAATCCATGAGACATAGGATGCTATTCATAACTAAAAGGTGTCATGAAGCACCCCCTGGATATGCAAAAAGGATATAAAATCATAGGTCAAATGTGAACCACACACTGTGACACACATGGCAGGTAGGCACATATATATCAGAATGTATAAAAAATGTATAAAAATTGTAAATAATATATATATAAAAATATATGAAACATGGGTTATAGAAACCATTTGATCTCGAACTCCGCATTTAAACCTGTGGTAGCTAATGCTTGTAAATTGAAAATCCAGCGCATCTCTGCCCTCGCTAAATTCCCAGCCAGATCCCTATTTTTCCATGAGGTCTCTAACAATTGAATGCCCCAAAACTGTTCTATATGACGGGGTTCACATGAATGATGCTGTTTAAAATGTTGTGAAACGGAGTGGGTCTCCAAACCTTTTCTGATGTTGTATATATGTTCCCGCATCCTAATTTTGAGTGGGCGGGTAGTTTTGCCAACATATATCTTGCCACAAGTACACCTTAACAGATATACCACATTTCTCGTGTTACACGTGATGAATTGGTTAATTTTAAATTCATACCCATTGATGTTAAGCTCTGTGGTCTTAGAGATTGGCGATTTACATGTCTGGCAACCTATACATAACCCACACCTATGGAATCCCACTGTTCTAATGGATTTTCTGTTGTCTTCATCTAGGCAGCTTCTCACTAAGCTACCCTTAATATTCGGTGCCTTTTTAAAAATAAACATGGGTTTCTCTGGAATTAAGCTCCCAATGGTTTCGTCTCTTTTGAGCAAATCCCAATGTTTTGTGAAAATCTTTTTTATATGCTGATGATCATCTGAAAAATTGGAGATAAAAGCCCACTGAAATCTATCAGACTTCTGTTGCCCTGTCGCTTTATCTGCCATTAAAATATTTCTATCCGAAAGTACTGCAGTTTTCATTGCTGTGTTTAATTTATTCTCATCATAACCTTTCTTAAGAAATGATTCCTTCATTTCACAAATTTGTCTCCTACACACTACATCCTCCGAACAGTTTCTCCTCACTCTCCGCATCTGTCCCAAGGGAATGTTATCCAACCACTTAAAGTAATGGCTACTATCTCGTTGTATGTAGCTTAAAGTGTCTGTAGGTTTTCTATAGGTCATGGTTTGCATCATATCCTCCTTCACATAGACCGTTACATCCAAAAAGTTGACCTTCGTTTGACTTATATCAAAGGTCAATTCAATATTCATCTGATTGTCATTTAGGTGACTACAAAACATGCTGAGGTCACTTTCAGACCCCTTACAAATAAAAAACACGTCATCAATGTACCGGATCAGGACACCAAGTTCGTCCCAAATGGATGGCCCGACCATACACTGGACTCCTCCCAGTGGGCCATGAAGATGTTAGCATAGCTTGGGGCGAACTTGGTGCCCATAGCTGTGCCGATACACTGAGAATAATAATGATCTTGGAAACGAAAATAACTATGAGTCAATATATAGCTTATGCCCTCCAATAAAAAATTCCTTAGGCCCACTGAAAGATCAGAATTTTCCAAAATTTCAGAGACTGCTGTCAATCCCAATTCATGTGTGATAATCGTGTACAGTGATTTGACATCAGCTGTCACGAAGAACATTCCGGGAGTCCAAACAATCTGAGCGATTTTTTGCAAAAAATTCTTAGTGTCACGTAGGTATGATTTTGCCTTTTGAGCAAACGGTTGTAAATGGAAATCAATCACCTGAGACAAATTAACCATCACTGACCCAGTGCCAGACACAATGGGTCTACCCGGTGGTGCTTTAAGATTTTTGTGTACCTTAGGTAAGGTATACAGTACTGGAGCGTTTTTTTAATATGCTATGATGCCCGCTGTTGAAGGAGATCTCATGTATTAGATCTCAGTCTGAAAAAAGAACAGACAGACGATGTGATCTCCGTATGAACAGTGTGATGTTCAGATGTCTGGGATGCATAAAGTTATTCTCAACCAGACCTCGTTTTGGAAGGGGGGCGTGGTCATTGAGTGAGTCACGCTGTGAACACTCCGTCAGCGCCTCTGCGTGATCAGCGGGGAATGAAGAGTATTTAAACTGGGATTTGGATTGTAAGAGTCATGCCTTGAAAAAGACCCTGGACTGTGGGTTGAAACGCGTTGGCGGCTGGTGACCCGGTTATCGTGTGTACAGGTGACAGTGCTGTTTATATTGGAACTGAGCTGCAGCAGTGAATATTTATACGCATGCACTTTTATGCTTTACACTTGGTACGGGTCCACACTATTGACTCCAATCATTCAGATTGTTTTTATGGATAATAAATGTGCTTTGTGATAATGCACTATTGTGGTTGCTTTGCTTTCTCTTCTTTTTATATCTACATGTTGGAGTTGAGTGAAAGAAAACATACACTGCAACACTGTTAAGGGAGCAGAGCACAACCCTACAGGCGCATATTGATCTTCTGTTATGTAAGCATATACCCTAAGGGGGAGAGAATTGAAGAATATACCACGGGTGCTTACTGGAAGTTTTCATTGACATCACCCATTTTGGAGGATTACCTTATACCCCATAGTGGTGGTGGACTTTTATTGAGTGTCCTACGTTATTATGCCATGTTTTTTCTTTCTTCTTTGTTTTTTCTTGTATTATGTACCTCGCATGACGAGAGGATTGAGGTGATACAGTCCTTCTTTCAGAGGTTCCCTGTGAGTGTAAGACGGTAGCGCCAGTGTACGTACCCATCTGTGTGCACCTGTGAACTGTGTTCAGACACTGATAGCTTAAGTAAAGTGATTCCCTTAATAAGACTTTTGGAAAAGAACCTTGAAAAATTGAAGGAGGAGATGAAACAAAGAAATTACGCTAAGTATGTCAGACTTGTAGAGGAAGTACTTTAATCGCTCCGCTCCGCCAACTATCAACTTCTGGAAATTGTATAACTACATTTTTGTCGACTATGCTTGATCCTAGGTTTAAGAGCTATTTGGGTTTAGCTGCTGAGATGTGCAGGTCGCCGCCCTCCCAGGTAGCTACCAACAAGGTGTGGTGAACTATCGGAGTCATACAAACCAGGGTCAAAGCCAAGCAGGCAGGAACAGGTACCGAAGAATAAGGCAAACGGATAGTCAGGAGTCCAAAGGTCAAACCTGAGAATCAGGAGGGGTCCAAGGGAGAATACGAAAGTGTGGTCAGGCAAAGCTGGGGCCAAGAATCCAAATAGACAAGTGTGCAGGATAACAGTGCTGGAGCCTAGGAAACTAGATACTCTGGCACCACTAGGATGCAAGAGTAAGGTTTAAATACAAATGGCTGGAGATTCATTGGTGGGCATGGGATCGGTGGTCAGCTGATCTGACTGCCAATAGGAAGCGCTAATCGGCGTATCTGTTGCCTAGCAACGGAGAAGCGATGTTCGGGCGCATGCGCCCGAGCCTCCTGCTCTATCCCAGAAGTAACGTTCCGTTGCCTAGCAATGGGACGTCTGGGAAGAAGAGAAAGCGACCGTCCCCGGCACCTAGCGTGTGTGGGGACAGTGCCTGACAGAAGAATTGCCCAAAAATCGGGATCCCTGTCGTAAAATGAACTACAAGTTCACAAGGAAGGCCTTTACTGGAATTTGAACAAAGTACAGAGACTTCTGTAGTGGTGGATTTCCGCGGGGATAAATTAGTATTGTGTGATGATGATGTACACACTGATGAGGGTGAGGATGATTACAATGTAGATTGCAGGTGCTGAGATCTAGCTGAGAGAAGGAAGCTAGCTGATGCTGGAATGCTTTTTAATATTTGGGTAAAATGACATGTTGGCAATTTTATTTATTTCTACAGTAAGGTTTCACCTTTATTAAAGATGTGTTTTTTCTTTAAAAAGATAAAAGGTTTTTCTTTACATTTTTGCTTTTGACATTTATGCTACAGAGACTTCTGTTATGGTGGTTTCCTGTAAAGTGGAATTAATATTGTGTTAGGATGAAGTTTGGTTTCAATCATCCTTTCAATTGATTCTCTCTCATAAGTATGACCACAAACTTTATTTTTCACTGGGTTCACCATCTCCAACCCACTGAGGCACCCTGGATTCATCTTGGTCTGATAAATGCACGCATCTCGGGGGGTCAGCACTTGTCACCATGTATTAACTGTAGAATTAACACAGTTATCCAAGTAATGGGTGGAGCGATCAAAGGAACCATAACTGATTCAATGAGCCATTCTAAGTTTCACTGCACCGGCCATGTGCTCTGGGTGACGGAGATCTCCTCGTCTTCATCTTCCAAATCTTTGTCTGCAGGGGCCGGTGACACAACCATTTGTTTTCTCAGGTGTCTTAGCTATTCCTTAAACTGGACATATTTATCATCCAGTCTCAAGGCCTCCCCTGTATTATTCTTCTGAAGCGCAGTGTATCTCTCGTGTGCAAGCTCTCTTCAATCCAAGATCTCATCCGGTGGGACAAGTTTTCATTTAAGTATGGTGTCCTCAATTGCTTCTATATATTGGTTTATATCTCCATTCAATGCAGTGTATTCCAACATGATGGATTCCATGCTGCTCACATGTTCTGTGTCACAGTTTGTCTAAAGCAGATGTAATGCCACTCCAGTTGTTATATCCATTCCTGTGTCTACATACGTTTGGCAGTTCTTCAGGGATGAGAGGGAGGTATCCACAGAGGAGAAGGATATTAAAGATGCAGCACAACCAGACATGGTTTAAGAATGTTGAGTTCATTGACAGCACTGTTAGGCTTAAGCTATTGGTAGCTTGTTTTGTGGGGGCCCAAACAAACCAAGCACTTCAGCCACAAAAGTGGCACTGCTTGTCACTGGAGTACTTGCTTTGCTAAAATGTATATGTCCTTTTCAATATCTTACATAAGGGTGGGTGGAGGGCCCAAGGACAATTTAATCTTGCACCACTTTTCTTTTCTGCCACTGCTGTGTGGCAATGTTTCCTAGATGTGCTATGAACTGCCGTGTGTTTGTTTCTTTATTCTGTCGCTGCAGTCTTTGTCCGAAAGTGTATGAAAATAATATTGTGACCAGTGAAGTGGTCAAACGTGACTGGAAATGACTGGAAATTTGTGTTATTGAGGTTAATAATAATGTAGGAACTAAAAAAAGCTAAATTATGTGATTTTAGCATATTTTAGGTATTTTTCTAAAAAAAACAGGTCCAAAACCAAAACCAAAATCAAAACACGCAAGGTCGTTTTTGCCAAAATCAAAACCAAAACACAAACTTAATCCAGATCCAGAAAAAAATCAAAAACAAAAATACGGGGGTCAGTGAACATCTCTACTCTTGGCCTTAAGCTCTACCAACAATTTGTTGGTGAATCCCTGGTTTATTTGAATGGAAACCTCCATGAAGCTAATAATAATGGGAACAGAAAAGTACATGTGCTCATTTTTAGTGCATTGTTCACAAAATGTATCTGTTTTTTTTACTGTTTTTTGACAATTACTATTTATTACATAATTATAGTGGTTATATAGTTTCTATGTTAAAATCAATCAGTGCTTAGTTTTAATGTGTAAGGCTGGCTACACACTACAGAATTTTCCAACCAATGTGTTATCTACAATGTTTTTATTAACGACTGAAGAAGAAAAAAGTCCCGATAGCATACCGATTCATGCGTACAAACTATACATGTTTTAAAAGATTTACCCTCAGATCTGTGCTCTTCAACAGTCATAACAGACTGCTGAAGAGATCATGACTCTATAAACTCTATGTAGATCCTAATTGTGACTGTTTAATCACTGCAGGATGGGAAGGATGTCGTTCCATAGCTGAACAAGTTTTATATTTCTGCTGAACAATCAAAACAAACAATGGTGCTTTGGAACGGCTATCGTGTCTAAGTGTACACGCTAATGTGATATCAGGCTGAACGGTCGTTTATTGGGTGACTGGCCCGATAATTGGCTGAAAAAACTGTAGTGTGTAGCCAGCCTAAGCAAAACTCTTTATTTAATGACCATTCTTCATTGAAATTTTTACTGGATCACTTCCATCTACAGACAAAGGGAGACATATATGAAAGTGGAGGCGGAGTAAACATGAACAAAATATGGGGTTATTTAAGAATTCTATAATTATCACTATTGTATCACTAGTGTATAAATCACTACATATTTTTATATATCAATCGATCCTTGTCTTAAAACAAGTGAACTGGTGGCATTTAAAGAATTTCATCCTATTTCTAGAACATATACTGTATTAGCAGCAATTTTATGTGTTTCCTGATTAGGTTTTACCAGGTCCAAAATGAACTTGAAGTTCAACTGAGTTATCTGACATAAGGTCATCTTTGTGCCTTTTGTATAAAAATAGGCTTTATGTGTGTATGGTCAATTTATCGGTAACTTTACTAGAAAATTAGCAATTTTCAAAAGTATTTAGTGTTTTGTATGTTGCAGATACTTTAGCAAATCCAAAGCCTTATTCTAAATCACTATCTTTTAGTAGCACTCAGGAGACAGTGTCATATCCTTACATATTTTAGAGACTGTATTTGCCAGTGATAGTTTATTTTAAATGTTCTTGCATATTTAGTAATAAATATAAAAGGGAAGAATTCAATTAAAACACAATAAAGCTAATAGTATTTAGCATTAGAACAGCATGCAGGGTCGGCGGAATGTGGTAAGCTGGGTAAGCAATGCGGGGGCGCGCCATGCTGGAGAGGCACTTCTCCCACCTGCCTTCCCCGCTGTCCACCGGCCCAGCTTCAAAGAAAAAAAATCACTTGCTGCGGTGCCCGACACCTTCCTCTTTGCTCCCTGCTCACTGTCAGTGTCACGGCGTGACGTCATCACATCCCGACACTGTCAGTGAGGGTCCAACACAGAGAGGAGTACTGAAGAAAAGAAGACAGAAGAGGAAGAAAAGAAGACAGAAGAAGAGAAGGTCATAGAAAGGTATGTAAACAACAGAGGAAACAGTGTGATGAAGAAGGGCACAGGGTGATGATGAAGAAGGGTACAGTGTGATGAAGAAGGAAAGGGCACAGTGTGATGAGGAAGGGGCACAGTTTAGTGAGGAAGGAGGGCACAGTGTGCTGATGAAGGAGGGCACAGTGTGCTGATGAAGGAGGGCACAGTGTGCTGATGAAGGGTCATAGTATGATGAAGGAGGGCACTGTGGAATGAAGGAGCACAATGTGATGATGAAGGGGGATAAAGTGTGATGATGGAAGAGGCACAGTGGGATGAAGGAGGAAACAGTGTGATGAAAAAGGGGGCATTTTTTTTCTCTTCTATTCTTCTCACCAAATTAATTTGGCAAAAATTTAAAATTTTAAAACAAAAAATACACATTCCTCATTTATATTATTTATATAGCAATAGCAAAGTTTATTATATGATTTGTATTAAAAGAAGAAAAGCATTATTGAATGAACAAATAATTTATAAAAGAGGAGGGGCATCAGACATGCTAGCTCCGACCCTGGCAGCATGCAGGTGTGGGCTGGGAGAGGGAAGCCCGGGGGGCACACAGGCGGCCGCATACCATGAAAAGGGATGCGGCCGCGTCATTGATGATGCGGCCGCATCCCCTGTCATGTGATGTGGCCGCCTGTGCGCTGACGCGGCCGCATCTCATGTCATCAGATGCGGCCGCCGGGGAAAAGGTTATATATTACATCCGGGAGGCGGCCGGCCTACCCCCCGGCCCTAATAGCGGTCAGACTGAGCGGCCCGGGGGGGGGGCTGCCCCCCTGCCCCCTGGGCCAGCCCGTCCCTGGCAGCATGGATGTGTCAGCATTTACAGTGTTGATATTTTTCGTCATCAGGATATGTGTCTACACTTCCACTGCCGGTAATATGACTACCTCCGTATAGTACATCACTATTATTGGTTTACTGACCTGTACAACATCACCATTATTGGTTTATTAGCCTGTTGGACATCACCACTCTTCACCAACATGTAGAACTTTGCCATTGTCCAGCAGGTCCTTTAATGATACACATAGGTACATGTACTCCATTGATGTATGAAATCCTTTTTCTGTAACAGAATTTATATATGGTATTGACCCAATCTGAACTTCCTTTTAATCTTTGTTTATCATTCCTAAGTCAAAGCACCTTCATAGTATTCATAGTATTATAATAATTGCAGGCTTAGTTGTCTGCATGATGCAATGCTTACTTAACATTGATAAATATATGTGGTTACTTATGCACAGAGAAGATAAAAAGAAGTAGAGAATGCATTGGAATTAGGATAATCCTGCTCTCTACAGGATGTGCAACAATTCTTTCACTCACTTCGGTGTCAAGGCACGTACCGCTGTCCCATTCTACAAAGCTTGCTGCACTCACACATATTGACTGTCCCAGAGGATTGTGATAGTTTACAAGTTACAGATATTGTGAGTCACATTCCAACCTTTTAGATTTCCTTCAGACCATAGAAATTGATTCATAATAAGAGCTTTCATGTAGAAGGGAAAGAAGTGGAACTCAACAAAGCAAGTAAATGTCTGGGGCCTTTCTTGGAAATGTGTCAGGGGGGGAAGGCATTAAAAATCTGTCCAAGTACACAAGTAGGACAAAAAGAAAGGATGTGAGAGGAGCCTACATCGACCTTAATATATCAGAGACATCAACAAAACACTACGTTTCCTAAAGGTGAGTTATTAATTTCATCAAAGAACTTCAAGTTAAAGAGTTTACCATGTCTCCTGTATATAATCAGCCCAGTATCATAACCATATCAATCATCTGGGTCATGGATTAGATAACTAAACATCAGTATAGCAGAAACAAAATCAGCTGACAACACTGTTAGTATTCAAATGTCTTGCTTAAAATAAATTGTGATTCTTTAGAAATCTTTAATAAAACATTATTTGTTACAGAAATTTTTGGTCTCTGATTTACTTTTAGATTCCTACCAGCTTTTCTGCAGTATAAATAGAACTTGTGCTTTCTTTTTAACAACGTGCACAATGCATTCATAGCATTTTGTTGAAATTAATGTTATGTTGGCTATAAAATACATTGACTGGTGCCAAATACTGTACATATATTATCAAAAGCTGGCTAAACATAACTATTGATGATTAATGGATTAAAGCCAGTATGCATCTCACTACACATGCATGTTGAGTATATTTGTTTAAATAAACTATCCCACGTGCATTTTCATGTATAGAGTGAATTTAATATATATATTTGTAAAGCACCGCAAAACTCATCAGCACCAAACAGTGCTTCTGAGTTTGCGGCAAACCATACAAAAAGCAAATAATACTTAACATCTGTACTGGACTCTACATTTTATGAATGAATCACTTTCACAATGTTTGGTAAGAGTCCCAGTCTCAGCCAGTAGTGGTAGTACAAGAAAAACTATTATATTTCTGGGTGTTACATTATAGTAACACTAGGTGAAATAGTAACGCATGAATGGCTTGATGCAATAAAATTAGGATGTGTAAGAATCTTATAACACTGCAGTATGACGTTTAAAATGAAACCAATTACCAGCATAGACAGTGGACTCCACTAACTTACTATGTACAAATAAGAAGCTTCAGTCATGTGCCAAGTGGTCACATAAAATGTTTTCATGAATAAGTCTGGGACAATGTGTCCTTTAAAGTGTCAGTCTTGTGGAGTAATACAGCCCACAGTTATTCAATCTGGATATCGGTAGTAGAGATGAAATTATGTTTAGATCTCTCTATAGAATAGAACTAGCCCTAGCACAGATTCACAGAACCATCTTAATTTCTATAACACCAATAAGACTAAGGGCTAGATTTACTAAACTGCGGGTTTGGAAAAGTGGAGATGTTGCCTATAGCAACCAATCAGATTCTAGCTTTCATTTATTCAGTGCATTCTACAAAATGACAGCTAGAATCTGATTGGTTGCTATAGGCAACATCTCCACTTTTTCAAACCCGCAGTTTAGTAAATATACCCCTAAGTGCTGTAACAGATTCCCTTTAACACTTTCTATATTTATATCTTCTATACACATGGTTTATCGGATGTCATGAGTCTGGAGCTGATCATTGATCGGGACACAATAAAAGTGTCCCGTGGGACATAAAGGACTATATATGTGAACTATCCTATAGAAGATGATAAAACAAGGAGGGATAGGTTGCGCTCCCTCTGAGTATGTAAAGCAGCCAGAGGTGAACCTGAAGATGTGTAGGAGGGAATCCCTACCCTCCCAAGTGAAGGCTGATTAATGAAACACAGGTTCTGGGCACTAATAAATGTGGAATATAAAAGTGGAATATAAAATGCATAAAGTATTTATTGTAAAACAAACTAAATATGAACACATTCCGGCCGGAAAAATGGTTAAACATGCATGTGTACATGAAAACAAATAATGCTCATTCAAATCAATGAATTGATATGTGACAAAGTTCTGGCATTCTGGTCTAGTCTGCTTATAACTGCTGTAAAAGACCGTATGTACTAATAGCGCTGTTGTAACAATTAATGTCCAATAAATAACCAATGACCCGAATGCCTAAAGACACGAATCCAGAGTGACTAACGGGACAGAATCAGATCAATGGGTAAATATGTATCAAAGTTCTGGCATTCTGGTCTAGCCCGCTGATACTGCTGGGAAATGACCGTATGCAGTTTTTTTTACAATAAATACTTTATGCATTTTATATTCCACTTTTATATTCCACATTTATTAGCGCCCAGAACCTGTGTTTAATTAATCAATTATCCTATAGAAGAGAATTGTCCCACTTATGTTGTTGAAATACTAATAACACAATAGTTTTTACTCACATACTATAATATCCAGGAGACTGACTGCTGTCTTAACCTAGTTTGTGTGTAATACAACGGATGTCACATTTGTAGGCGCACAAATTGGCAACTGTAGCTGAAGAACCAGTTTAGTCTCTGAACTGTTTGGCAGCAGTGTCTACAAATGGGACATTAAGTTTGTTATGCATAAAATCTGTTCATGAATATTGTTTCTTCACTTTGTTTAACTTTATAGCCTTTGTTCAAGGGTTAGGCTAGGTCCCCTATTAGAGAAGACAGATGATATTCTGTTTGCACTAAGAATTACGTTACTCAGCTGCTAAAACTCAATTAAAGGCTGATATATATATATATATATATATATATATATATATATATATATATATATATATATATATATATATATATACATGTATCATTTTAAGAAGAACAAAGCAATTAACCTTCTCACACAGAGAGAAAACCCTGATCAGCAAAACAGGCATCTAATATAAGCAATATATTTTCACTAATAAAATATTTTTATGTAATGTCAACCTGAAGCTTTGCACCCAGCACCAGTGTCTTCTGATATTTGTCTTTGGCTCTCAGGATTATGTTGTGACATTGTCTTCCTTATTTGGTACTTCCCAGAGCTTAACTCTTGAACGAGAATCCTCTTATTGTATTTACCTTGCCAGCGTGTCTCAGACAAGTGCTGCTACAAATTTTGCAACTGTAGAGAAGCTAAGGGCTGAACATATAGGAGACAGGGGTTATAGAAATTAAAAAACACTGTTTCCAGGTCAGTCATGGAAAGGCAAGGTTATTACTGATGAGTGGTTTGAATTCTTGCTAATCCGACACATCCGAGTTTTACAGTTTTACCAAGTAGGGCCTTGAATTACCTTAGAACTGTCAATGCTTCTTGGATTGGAATGTGAGGCAAAGCATAATTTTCAAATGTTTGGACCTTGCGAGAATTGGTTGACGCTAGTCCAGACTTCTCACTTTCTAATAGTCATAGTCCCTGTACATAATGTTATACGAGAACCCCAACTACAACTCCCAGTAGCCCAGCATAGATCACATGGTGTTATTGGACCATCTAGTAAGAGAGACAGATGTCATCATGGGTGGTCAGAGATATGGAGGGAACCCTGTTGCAGCTGGCTAAGCATTTCAAGTCTGTAGGCAGGTTTAAGCCAGACAAATAAGTGTGCATTTTATCCTCTATGATTTTACTGCAATCATTATCATGTGTTTGATGGTCCATTTGTGTGCTACATGAATAGCAGCCAGTATTTATCTTATGTGCAAAATAATAAACGAATTTACACCCCTTGCATTGCAACATGGTTTTATCCAGAAACCGTAAAAAAATGTACTCAATTTCTTGCCCAAGTTCCTTAATGAATCTGGCCCAATATCATTATCCCTACATATTGTAATGATGATACAATGTCATTTGGCTTGAAATATCTATGTTTTTGTAAAGCTGATTATTGAGATGTGTGTGATAATGTTGATGTCATTTGATTTAAAATATCTGTGTGTACATAATGCTGAATATTGGGATAGTTGTGATGACGGTAATATGAAATCCCGCTCCATTGCTTACTTTCTCCACTTTAAATTCATCATTTTCCCCCTCTTTTCTGCCCTCTCTCTTGCTAAAAAAAACCTATTTTACATCTCTCATCTCCTCCCTGTCCAGTAAACCCTGATCCCTCTTTGCTACCATTAATTCTCTACTCTGTCCTCCCCCTCCTTCTTCCTCATCATCCATCACTGTTTTTGACTTTGCCACCTACTTCAAAGACAAAATTGACTCTATCCACAATGATATCTGTTCTAGCCAGACTTGCCTCCCCCATCTGTCTTCTCTATCACTCATTCTGCCACCCATGCTCCTAATCTCCTGTAACTGTGCCTGAGATCCTCTCTCTTCTCTCCTCCTCTTCTTCTACAACCTGTGCTCTCGATCCTGTCCCCTCCAAGTTACTCCGTTCCGTCTCTTAGAATGCTTGTTGTCACCTTGCTCAACTCTTTAACCTTTCTCTCTCCACTGGTATCTTCCCCTCATCATTCAAGTATGCTCTCATCTTCCCTATTCTCAAAAAGCACTCTCTTGACCCATTGTCTCTCTCCAACTATTGCCCCATATCTCTGCTTACATTTGCTTCTAAAATTCTTTAACAACTTGTCTTCAATTGTATGACCCACTTTCTCTCTCACCACTTTCATTTTGACCCTCTCCAGTTTGGCTTCCTTCCCATTCACTCAATTGAAACTGCCCTCAATAAAGTAACAAATGACTTACTCTCTGCTGTCCAAAGGTCACTTCTTCCTTCTCATACTCCTCAACACCTCTACTGATCTTGACACCATCGATCATTCTCTTCTCCTCACCATCTCTCAATCCCTAGTTCTTCACGAAAAAACTCTCTCCTGGTTTGCCTCCTACCTCTCTGGCTGCTCTTTAAGTGTGTCTGCATCTGACCACCCCTTCCCTATTTTATTGGAGTCCCAAAAGGCTCTGTACTTGGCCCTCTGCTCTTCTCTCTACACCACCTCTTTCGGTGAACTCATTCAATCATTTGGTCTCCAATTTCACCTCTATGCTGAATACTGGCAAATCTATCTTTCCTCCCCTGACCTCTCTCCTGCCTTCCTAACCCAGGTATCTAGCTGTCTCTCTGCTGTAACTACCTGCATATCATGATATCATAGAGCTTCCTGAAACTCAACATCTCCAAAACTGAGCTCATCATCTTTCCTCCTGCCAATGTTGTTATCCCTCCCAATATCTCCTATCTTGGTTGACAACATCACTCTTTGTCCTATCACTTAAACCAACTGTCTTGGGAGTCACTCTTGACTCAGCCGTCAGCTTTACCTCTCATATCCAGTCCCTCGCCAAATCTTGCCACTTTCTCCTCTGTAACATCACGAAAGCCCGTCCCTTCCTCTCTCAGAAAGCAACCAAAATCCTGGTCCACTTACTCATCATTTCTCTTCTTGACTATTGCAACCTCCTTCTCACTGGCTTTTCTGACTCTCACATTTCTGACTTTCAATCCATACAGAATGCTGTAACTATGCTCATCTTCCTCTCCCAGCACACCTCTTCTGCTTCTCCTCTGCGTAAATCCCTTCTTTGGCTTCCTGTCCATTTCAGAATTCAGTTCAAGCTCCTTACCCTCACTTACACTACTACTTACACAATTCAATACTCATTACCTTTTCCCATGCTCACCTCCAAGACTTCTGCGGTGCTGCTCCTAATGTTTGGAACTCTATAAACCCTCTCACTCGACTCTCCCTCAAGCTTCAGTTCTTCAAGCGCTCACACAAAACTCACCTTTTCAAGCTCACCTATCCTATGGGTGGGGTACGCGATAGCGATTACTAAGTTTCCTACAAAGTGAGTGCGACAAAAGACAAAATAATTCCGATTGCAGTAATTTAAACACGTAGGAGATAGCGACTTACTGAAAAAGTGAAAGAGAACATTTCAGACAACCTTTCTCTGAATGTCAACTGGATAACATGCTGGCACTCAGATTGACGTCACTTTAAATGGCGACAGTTACATTGCTAGCTGGCTCTATAATGTCAAACCCTTTGTAAAAACATTATAGAACTGGCAGGTCCTTGCATTGTCCCTTTAATACAAGCAATTTAACTGTTGCCATTTAAAGTGACGTCAGTCTGAGTGCCGACATGTTCTCCAGTCGGTCATTCATAGCAGAGTTGCCGGAATTATTCTCTTTCACTTTTTCAGGAAGACGCTATTTCCTAAATGTCAATATTACTGCAATTGGAAATATTTTGTCAGAAATGTAGTCATCGCACTGATGACTACCATGTATCCTACCACCTCCTAACCATTCTATCCATCACCTCCTCTTCCTCACCTGCCATCTCCATTTTCTCTCAGTTGGTCCAACTGTCTGTCACCAGTCCTCCCTCTAGAATGTAAGCTCTGGCGGGCAGGGTCCTCTCTACCTATTGTCCCACATCTGTTCACTGTCAGACTCCCTCCTACGTCCTCTCACTTCTTTTGCTGCCCATAGGATTACTCACACTCATCTGTGCTACTTAAATATATTACCTCATCTATTTGTTACTTGCTTCTGTATCAGGCGCTACGGAATCTGTGTCGCCTTATAAATAAATAATAATAATAATAATTATTATTATTATTTTAGATTATTTTCATCAAATTAACACTTTTTTGGTGAAATCCAAAACTAAAGCACCAGTTTTATTTTGCCAAAACCAACACCAAAACATGAGTATGGCTAATAATTCTGCCTCTCATGTTAATGCAGCTCACACACACACAGACCCTGCCACTTGGTTTGAGGTCTGAAAAACTGTCCAAATTTGAAAAATTAGACGCGATCTGGCTATTTCATGTCCTCTACTGAAGTGATTACTGCTATTCTGTCTTCATTGATGGACAGAGAAAGCTGTCAGCTCTGCCTCTGGTTTCCAGCTTGTTTTGTGTAATCATGTTCCTATTCTTCTACCTCCTTGCAGTGAAACCTTGCTCTAAGATCCAATTTTAGTCTGCATCTGATCTGACAAACTTCAACTACAAATTATAGTTGGATCATCATACCAATAAAAGAGGGGCCAATCCTGTGTAATTATTCTGCTTATTGTTATGGATTCATATTGGAAACCATTGCCTGAAATAATAGCTGTAGAAGAGCTAGAATTAATGTATACATACTGCATAATATGGTATACTGTACTATTATATTGTAACAATCAACTTAGCTGCCACAACTTTGAAAGATACAAACTTATGAATAGCATGAGAGGGACATGTGTTAGGTCTATTAAGTAATACCTCTAATTTAATAAGTTTAAGTTGAGTAGCAGAATTTATCTATCTACCATATGAGCGAAGGGACAAGGGGAATTTAAATATTCAATTTTTCTACAGTAAAATTCTTAAAAGACTCCTGCACAAACCTTTTTTAATCCATTACTGAAATGAAACCAGCAAAAGGATAGAATTTAAGAATTTAAGATTGAGGAACAAGAGAGCTTAGCTAGAGTATGATGTCTAAAGCAAGTATGTGATTTATGTCTCTTAATTTAGTGCCAGGGATAAGAATTTTTGAGCGCTGGAAAACATTTTTCTTTTGTTTGCACATACACATTGGTCTCAATTGTCCTAGGCTGACGTCTCAAATGATTTTATTCACTTGTACGCATTTCATTAATTTAAAGAAACGCGCCATCTTCTCTTTCACTTAATGTAATAGCTTAATAGTTTAAGGCCTAGGTTCCCAAACTGTGTGCCGCGGCTCCCAGGGGTGCCGCAGCGCTGTCACAGGGGTGCCGTGGACAGGAAGAGGAAAAAAAAATAAAAAAAAAGCTTACCAATCCGGAGGCGCCCAGGACCGAGCATCCTCCTCTCTCCTCGCGGCAGGAGAGAGGATGCTGGGTCCTGGGCACCGCCGGATTGGAAAGTTGTTTTTTTTTTAGGGGTTTTTTCTCTCCTCCTGGTCATGGCGGGATGCAGAGGAGGCAGAGCGAAGTTGCAGAGGGGGCAGAGCAAGGAGGCAAAGAGGACAGAGCGAGGATGCAGAGGGGGCACAGCGAGGATGCAGAGGGGGCAGAAAGGATGCAGAGGGGGTAGAGTTAGTGGATACAGGGGCTACAGAGAGTGTGGCTGCAGAGGGGGCACAGAGAGTGTGGCTGCAGAGGGGGCACAGAGAGTGTTGCTGCAGAGGGGGCACAGAGAGTGTGGCTGCAGAGGGGGCACAGAGAGGGTAGCTGCAGAGGGGGCACAGAGAGTGTCGCTGCAGAGGGGGCACAGAGAGTGTCGCTGCAGAGGGGGCACAGAGAGTGTTGCTGCAGAGGGGGCACAGAGAGTGTCGCTGCAGAGGGGGCACAGAGAGTGTGGCTGCAGAGGGGGCACAGAGAGCGTGGATGCAGAGGGGGCATAGAGTGTGGAGATGATGCAGAGGGGCACAGAGTGTGGAGATGATGCAAGGGCACAAAGTGTGTGGAGGTGATACAAGGGCACAGTGTGAGTTAGCTGTAAATTATTCTTTTACAGAAATATAATTGAAAAAAAAGATATAAAAATATTATTTTCCCTTGGATTTATGTGTATTTTTGCATACAACTAAATAAGTATTTCTGTCCTGATCTAAATACTTATTACGTTTTTTGACCCAGCCGCTTATAAAACAGGACTGCTCAGTAATTATTTTGGAGGGGTGCCTTGAAAAAATTATGGAGACACTAAGGGTGCTGCGAACTGCAAAAGTTTGGAAACCACTGGTTTAAGGTGACAAGTTAGCGCTCTAATTTTTTTTCCAACCTCAGAGGTGCAGTTCAAACAACTTTAGCAGGAAAACAACTCTAGAACGTGAGAAGCTTGGGCAAACATCACCCAAATCTTGCAAGATCCAATCACATACAAATGAAGGCAATTCAAAGATCAATTAGAATATGTGAAACTCACATGTGTCGGACTAGGCAGATTTCTGTTTTTACTTTGTATAACCCCTTTCTCCTATACATTCAGCCCTTGGCTGCTATTTAATTGACAAAAGCAATAGCAGGGAAAAGAGAGTCCAATATGCCTGCTATTTTCAGACTTCTAATAACTGTTCTAATAACTGTTATTTTAAAATAAGAGGTCTTTATTGCTTTTATAAATATTTGGCACTTATGTAGCTCTCTATTCATGATCTCATGAAGGGTATATATTGCAAAATAATTTTGGACTGACCACTTAGCCATAATACTACATTTGGATAGCTTTGCAGATCCCAAGAGAGCAAAAGCATGTCGAATGAATGACTTCTTTTTAAAAAGATTTTGCTTTGGAGGATAAAGTAGAGCAGCAATTTAAAGAGTGCTTTGAAATAACTGCAGTAGGTCGCCCCAGTCCAGGAATAGTATGGACTGCTGAACATAAAGTGGTAGTATAAGGAATCTTCATTAGCCAGTCTTCTAAGGAGACAGGGGGGAAACAAATTATGTTATGGGAAGCTTTTCAGATAAAAAAGATTAAGAACAAATGAAAAAAGTGAGCAAAGAACTCAGAAAATTGTATAACAGCAACATTAATATCTTGCTGACTAACGGGTGTGACTTGATGACGTCACGCCCGGCAGTCAATGTGAATGAAGCAGAGAGGAGGAGCGCAGCTGTCACGTGAGCTCCCCCCACCAACCATCGAGGCGGACCAGTACCCCATCACCCCCTCCCTGCGCGGAGGGAAAAAGAAAAAAAAAATCCGCAGGGAATGAAAAAATGTTTTTTTTATTTTTTTTAATTAACAATGAGGGCCCGGCCCAGGCCCCCTGGCATGGCCGGGCCCAGGTAAAATGTACCCGCTCCCCCCCCTCTCGGCGGCCCTGACAAGTCCTCATGTTAGTGTTCCCAGTACGTCATCTGGGCAAGGCGATGTCAAACTACAGAGTGTTTCAAAATCAGTCCAAAAAACACACAAAAAAAATAATTTACTGTGTTGAAGCGAAAAAGAAGTGTTACTGAGCAAAAGTTAAGTGCCGATAAAAAAAAATTGCCAACATGCCATTCTACACACGCAGTGGCAAAGAGAGAAAGAGGCCTTCACCTTTGGCTATTAGTGGCAGATCCAAAAAAGTTACCGAGCCTACAATTGGTGCACAACTACTGTTACACGTCAAAGCCGAGCTGCAAGATAACAGTAAGGCATTAGAGGATAATGTTTGCTCTGATTCACAAATGACACCAATCCCTGTGGAGATTCCATCCAACAGTGGGATGTCTAATCGTGAGCATTCTGCTGATGGGTGCCTTAATAGCCCGAGTGTAGCCGGTGATACACAAATTGAGGATGTCACTTTGGAATTAGAAGAGGATGAGGGGGAGATTTGTGTAGGCGACGAGGGCGCTAATGAGGATGTTGAGGAGGTTGTTTGTGTAAGTCCTGCACCAGTGGCAGCAGTTCTGGCACGTGACAAGAAAAAGGCCATTGTCATGCCTGGGCATAAAACAAAAAAAATCCACTTCTTATGTGTGGAATTATTTCTACCCAAATCCAGACAATTGTATAGCCATTTGTAGTGTATGTCAAGCCACAGTCAGTCGAGGGAGGGACCTTAACCATCTTGGAACCTCGTCTATGTTACGCCATTTAACGAGAGTTCATGGTAAAGTGTTGGGAAAAGCTGAAAGTTCTTCCCAAAAAATTACAAGCACTCCATCATCAGCTAAGACCCTCCACTCACCGACATCCCGACGGCTAGAAAATACACCCACCACACCATCCTCATCAATATCCTCAGTAGCTCTCGGAGTTAGCCCGGCATCCCACTTAAGGTTGGATGACTCCTGCACTATTATTGATTCCTCTGAAGAAAGCGTTAGTCCCACTGCTGCTGCTACTGTTGCTGCTGCTGGGGGTGAATCGTCATCCCAGAGGCAGGTCAAGAAAATGAGCAGTCTTGGTCACTGAAGCTTCTGCCAAAATCGCCCCAACAAAGGTCTCACAAAGGTCTCCTCCAGGGGCGGAGGCCAAGGCAGTCCAGCATTTCTAGCCATGACTCTGACCACACTAGGATGTTATTTGCTAAATTAAGACATATGTCCCACCTGTGTGAAAGGCCATGTTTGGTGTCCCTCATTTACACAGATGATTCCATTTTAATGTCCATTGCCTGCAGCAAAAATTGTAGGCAACATCTCCACTTTTTCAAACCCGCAGTTTAGTAAATATACACCCAGGATGAGGTTTAGAATCTTATTTTTGAAATAATGGAGTCTTGGGCATGTCTGCCTCTAAACTGAGAACTCATTTATGTATAATACCCATTATACAGTTGAAATGATCAAACTAGTTTTCTGTTTTGCACATAAGTTAAATACTGACTGTTTTTTCATGTAGCACACAAATACTTGATAGCTTATTTGTACACTGAAATTCAAAGTTGATATTTGTGTGCTACATGAAAAAACAGTCAGTATTTAACTTATGTGCAAAACAGAATACTAATTTTTACCCCTTGCATTGTAACATGGTTTTGTCTAGGAGACTTAAATAAGATATTGCTAAATTTAAGATCCTTAATGAATCAGGCCCCATGTCTTTAAGCCATAGCTGAGACTAAATTGATCAGTGTTTTGGCTGAAAAACATAAAAGTTACAGTTATTAAAAAGGCTGCTTCCAATCCAAAGTGATAGGAGGCTAGACTTTGAAGTGATGTTTTTGCTGTTTTTTCACCATACGCTGTTTCAGGTTAATGCATCAAACTGCAAAACTAGACACAGATTTTACTGAAGTATTTCCAAAGTCCGGGAAACGAGAGTGCACCTTTAAATAGATAGATGCACTTGTGCACATAAACAAATATACATGTGTTCAGATTTTGCAGCTCCTAAATGACCCTTCCCGTGTCCTTATTTCATTCATCTCTGTATAACTCCAATATTGTCCAGCAGATGGCATTAAAAAAACATTCCCAAGCATATGCAATGTTTGTACTGATGCAATGATGTGCTGGGAAAGTTCCCAGCGTAACTTCAACTCTACTTGATTTCTGTGACATGATCACCGAGCAGGAGCGAGAACTGAAAGCCACATCATCATGCATAAATGTGTATGTACCTGCTGAGGAGTAATTATAATGTCCCATCCTCAGTGCTATGTTTTGGTTACTTTGTAATGTTAGTACAGAACATGTGTTGCTGATGAATATTGCATCTAACCAATGAGGATCTTGGGATGTAACCTATTTATTTATCTTTTGTTGTCATGATACAGACCGGTTGACAGAATTGCGGAATGACTCTCTCCTCCCATCCATTTGTAGAGTGAAGTTGGACTGTGACCTTGCTTTGGAAATGCAGCTTCATAGAGGATATTTCAAAACACACCTTGATTACCTCCCACTGTCTAACTCAGCACTATATCAATGTGAAGAATCCTAGGAAGATCACATACATCTTCTGAGGACTTCAAGGACACAGCACCTTTGGATCTCAGCCTGCCCGGGAATCCAATAGACAACCTGTATTTATTACCACTTTCTTATTTCTCCATATGATGGCACCATGTGTGAAACATCTTTTGAACTGCAAGAGGTTTTTCATTTTGTTTGCAACACCTCTGCTGCTGTTGCCATTGCCTCTCATCATTGGCACAAAGGTAAGCAAGCATTGACATAGAAACATATTGCATATATTGTCTGTCTGTCTGTTCTATCCTAGCAGTTGTTAGATGCTTCAGCCAGCTAATGCCCTTAGGGCACATTGACGTCTATGTGTATGGTGTGTTGCCACCAAGTTGTATAAAGTAACATATGCTGGTAGTAGCGCATTGAGGACTCCAGTTCAATTAGTAACATACAAAGAAAGGACATAACTGCATTATTGCATTGGAAAAAACGTCTACCGCACTGGAAAGTAAGCAGGATGAGGTTTAGTTATTAAAAACAACCCAACTTCCACATTATAAGAATGTGTCATTTATATGTTAGTTGCTTTTAATTACATCTTTATTTGAAAATCAACATTGCCATTGGGGTGAAGCAGGATTCAGATGATTGTGTATTTTCCTTATGATCTATGGATTTCCAGTTTTGTAGTCTCTGCTTTTTTATTGGATAGTTTACAAAAGTCAATCAGATCTCTGGTTTGAAAGACAACCCTTATTAGCCTTAATTTATGTAAATTCAAGATATTATGCAGTGCTGTATAATAAGAGATTATTCCATGATTGCAAAACAATGAAAAAGCTATGACACTAGAGATTACAATCTAAAGTAAACGAATCATCTGCAATATAATAGTACCAAAAGTAAAAGAGATTTTAGGCAATGAAGTTCTGGGTTATACGTGTTTAGAAGTTAGTATATAACCTGTAAGAAATCTACTTGTGTTACACATAAAGGAAGCAATGGTAATACATGATTATTTCTATTTTAACTTTCTAAAATATGAGTTGCATAGCCGAGTGATTTGATGTTATTTTTTACTTTTACCAAGTTTGTCTTTAACAGACTAGTTAATCTTTCAGGACAGCATTGTAAACTCGTTGTGGAAAAATGCTTTCCATTGGGTTCTTTAAATTCAACCAGGTGAGGTTCAGGGTTTAGATACTGTATTACATTGATTGGGCAATTTATATATTATTACTTTGAGGCCACTTTTTACTGTTTAGACTACTCTGTTACTATGTGTGGAAGCTATTCACAAAGCTCCATGTTTATTGAGACCGTTTTGTTTCATCCTACTATCTGCTGATCAGGGGCCTGATTCATTAAGGATCTTAAATGAAGAGGTATCTTATTTCAGTCTCCTGGACAAAACCATGTTATAATGCAAGGGGTGCAAATTAGTTTTCTGTTTTGCACATAAGTTAAATACTGACTGTTTTTTCATGTAGCACAGAAATACTTGATAGCTTATTTGTACACTGAAATTTAAAGTTAATATTTATGTGCTACATGAAAAAACAGTCAGTATTTAACTTATATGCAAAACAGAAAACTAATTTGCACCCCTTGCATTGTAACATGGTTTTGTCCAGGAGACTGAAATAAGATACCTCTTCATTTAAGATCCTTAATGAATCAGACACCAGGATACCAAGGTTCTCAGAAAGGGGAATATATTTCCTGTAATGCTGGCCCAATTGTTAAACAACCACATCTGTCTCCAGATTGACCGCACAATTTGAGGGTCATATTACTAGGTCCAGTGCTTCGGGTACAGAGTCAAAGGCAGGGGTTGACTAGCAAAACTTTTTTTTGTAAAATTGGAAATCATGACTGTAGATATTTGATTTAATTATCTATGTACTACTGGAAGAGTAGATTTGTTTCTAGTACACTAGTTTTCATAAGAGTCGTCCTATATGTTGAGAAAATTAAATGTCAACAATACTCGGTATGGGGTTTACTCATGAAGTAACTTTTAAATATGAAATGTTCTCTAAATTAGAGATGTACTAGATCCAGTATTTTATTTTGCAGCCAAAACTCAAATCTTGATAAATGGAACCTAAATTTTATTTAAAATGTTTGTTTTTGTCTTGTTTTTAATAAATTTTAAAGGATGCATATATGTATTGGACAGCATAATATGGCATATCATAACTAACAATGACCACATTTACTTATACAGCTAATCATCACCTATATAATTACCACATACATCACACAGAATACAAGAGGAAATATAAAATAATCGTTTGGAGACCACATGTTGCAGAGCAATTGAAACTCACATTGCAAAGCCTATTTTACAGAGCTAAAACCCAGCGCACAGCAAACCACAAGTTTCAAACTATTAACCTCCCCTCCCAATACCACCAGCTGCCAGCCTCCTGGCACATAGACCCACATCCCGACAACCAATCTTCTACCAATCTTCTTCTGAATCGCCTGATGCCTCCACGTTGTTCTTGTCACGATCATGTAGCACACAAATAGGGCAGCACAGTGGCCTAGTGGTTAGCACATCTGCCTCACAGCACTGGGGTCATGAGTTCGATTCCCGACCATGGCCTTATCTGTGTGGAGTTTGTATGTTCTCCCTGTGTTTGCGTGGGTTTCCTCCGGGTGCTCCGGTTTCCTCCCACACTCCAAAAACATACTGGTAGGTTAATTGGCTGCAATCAAAAATTGACCCTAGTCTCTGTCTGTCTCCCTCTCTGTCTGTCTTTGTGTGAGTGTGTGTATATATTAGGGAATTTAGACTGTAAGCTCCAATGGGGCAGGGACTGATGTGAATGAGTTCTCTGTACAGCGCTGCGGAATTAGTGGCGCTATATAAATAAATGATGATGATGATGATCATACAAGCCTATGAACACACAGCACTGACAGGTCATGATGACCATGGCGTGGTGCAGTGATGGCAAGTTTGGCTGTCTCTTTTGTTGCTTCCAGCCAGTGTGCAGATCCTTTGAAAACTTACCGGATTCATAGAGAACACCAGTCTAGATCCAGGAGTCAGTAAATTCCTACTGTAAACGTACCAATAACTGTCATGCTACAGCTCATGAGGGTGATTAGTAAACTAACATTTTACAGAGCATTGGTAACAAACGGTGAAACAAACAAGTTCTGAAATATTGGCATAGACTGATCCTGCCATTCAGCCTGAGCACCGAATTAAATGAACAGTTTCCAATTTAGCCCCACAAACGGGTCACATGGTGCTTATTTCCCAACAGTGCCGATTTTGTGAAAGTATCAAAATTTAATTGCCAAAAATGAGCATGGTTTTGGTGGAAGTAGGCAATTTTGTCCAGATATTTACAGTGGAATGTTGGAAGATATGACACTACTATCATTTCGGTGTGACCTAAATATGACCACAATATCTGATACTGACCCTCTTTAAATCATTCACGTCCTTTTCAGCCATGTTTGTAAATGTGGTTAAAAGATGATCACTATAGGCCTGTGTGTACATTTATCTTTCAACCGCATTAACGAGCCCAATGACATTAGAGTAGCCAGTTTTAAATTGCAAATGTCTGAGTCACATGCCTGCCATTATAATGAAACAGTGCCAAATAATAGTAATACATTATAAACCTTCAAAGCCAATTATACTCCAAACTTTATCTGCCTCTTGTTATATAAACAAGTAACAAGCTACACAAGCTACAGGTTGTTCTCAGTGACTGTCACATTCCGTTCATCACTGAATAAACAACAAACTTAGCTTTGCCAGTTCAAACTTACTAAATACTTTGTACAGGAAAACGCTAAATGTTGTTTCCCAATCTAAATCATTCTTCTGTTTAACTATGCATTTTATGAAATAATCATGCCTCTACAGAATTACACAGTGGGTATAATGTAAAACTGCATTTAAAAAGAGCACAATTTCTTTAAATGTATTTTACAAGAACAGTATACAAGGTGTATCTGTAAAAGAGGAATCCTGTAAGCTGTAAAATAAGTGTATTCTAATACTGGGATCATGTGCTCTAGAGATCAGAGAAATGTCAGTTTTGAAATTTACTTGATTTCAGCGATTCCACTGACTAGCAAATCAGGTTGCAAATGCTTAAACCAGAAATAGTCAGGCCCTTTTTTTACTTCCAACTTATTTCTCAATCAAAATGCAGAGATTTATGCAATAGACCAGTGGTTCCCAAACTTTTTCAGTTCGCGGCACCCTTAGAGTCTCCATCATTTTTTCAAGGCACTCTTCCAAAATAATTACAGAGCAGTCCCGTTTTATAAGTAGTTGGGTCAAAGAAACGTAGTAAGTATTTAGGTCAGGACAGAAATACTTATTTAGTTGTATGCAAAAATAATACACATAAATCCAAGGGAAAAGAATATTTTTTATATATGTTTTGTCAATTATATTTCTGTCAAAGAATAATTTACTACTTATGCTGTGCCCCCTCTGCATCCATCATACACTCTGTGCCCCCTCTGCATCCATCATACACTCTGTGCCCCCTCTGCAGCCTCCGCTCAAACTCTGTATCCCCTCTGCATCCATCACACACTCTGTGCCCCCTCTGCAGCCTCCGCTCACACTGTGCCCCCTCTGCAGCCTCTGCTCACACTCTGCAGCCTCCGCTCACACTCTGCGCCCCCTCTGCATCCTCCGCTCACACTCTGTGTCCCCTCTGCAGCCTCCGCTCACACTCTGTGCCCTCTCTGCAGCCTCTGTTCACACTCTGTGCCCCCTCTGCAGCCTCCGCTCACACTCTGTGTCCCCTCTGCAGCCTCTGCTCACACTCTGTGTCCCCTC
Source organism: Mixophyes fleayi (assembly GCF_038048845.1). NCBI lineage: Eukaryota > Metazoa > Chordata > Amphibia > Anura > Limnodynastidae > Mixophyes > Mixophyes fleayi. The sequence goes on along the minus strand of NC_134403.1, from coordinate 326,492,720 downwards.
TGCAGCCTCCGCTCACACTCTGTGTCCCCTCTGCAGCCTCCGCTCACACTCTGTGCCCTCTGTGCAGCCTCCGCTCACACTCTGTGCTCCCTCTGCAGCCTCCGCTCACACTCTGTGTCCCCTCTGCAGCCTCTGCTCACACTCTGTGCCCTCTCTTCAGCCTCCGCTCACACTGTGTCCCCTGTGCAGCCTCCGCTCACACTCTGTGTCCCCTCTGCAGCCTCTGCTCACACTCTGTGCCCTCTCTTCAGCCTCCGCTCACACTGTGTCCCCTCTGCAGCCTCCGCTCACACTCTGTGCCCTCTGTGCAGCCTCCGCTCACACTCTGTGTCCCCTCTGCAGCCTCCGCTCACACTCTGTGCCCTCTGTGCAGCCTCCGCTCACACTCTGTGCCCCCTCAGCATCGTGGGGGCCAGAAAAAGGAAAAACAAACAAAAAAACAACAACTTACCAATCCAGCGGTGCCCGGGACCTAGCATCCTCCTCTCTCCTGCCGCTTGTCACTGAAGCGTGATGACATCACAGGGGCTCTGCCTGGAGTGTGATGATATCACGCCCAACATTCAGTGAGAAGCGAGGAGGGAGGACGCTGGGTCCCGGGTGCTGGCGGATTGGTAAGTTGTTTTTTTTTTTTGTTTCTCTACCTGGCCGCGGCACCCCTGGGAGCTGCGGCGCACTCTTTGGGAACCGCTGCAATAGACTGAAATCTATTTCAAATATGTATTTATTTTTTGTTTGCTATTGAAAAAACAGTTGTATACTTGCATGAGAAGTAAATGCAAACAAAGATTAGGGGGGTTGTGATGAGATCATAATCTATGAATGGCAACCATAAGTTTCAGAATGACTATGCTCTACCTCATTTAATATCCTTCTCCAGCCAAAACAACAAGCAGCATTCACAAACAGTACACCATATGGCCTAGCTCCTCTGCTGTGCTATAAGCAAAGCCAGACCTGGATCGCTACCTGCTGATTAAATCATGTTCAATGAAATATCTGTAAGACTAAAATGAGATTTTAAGTCTTATGTAGACAGTATGAAATCACCTGCATGAGGATTGCATTAAACAGGGGTAATTACATATTTTCTTAGTAAGCTTGAAATGTCTGCCATTGTATTCATTTATTTAAACTACTAGTTAAATATCTTTTTTATTATGGTTTATGGTTTGGTGTATTTTTATAATGGTTACTAATATACTAGTTGCAACATTGTACACTTTATAATACTGTGACATATATTTATCACATGCTCCTTTTCTCTATTATTATTATTATTATTATTATTTTTTTATTATTTATAGGAGAGGCTCTATCCAGAGAATATTGAACCACTCACATCAGTCCCTGACACATTGTAGCTTACTGTTTAAATTCTGGAACAAACAAAGATCCCCTACACACACACACACACACACACACACACAAACACACACAAAAACACACACCTTTATCTAACACTGAGCACAACACTAATCCAATTCCTGTTTTAATGCTACATGTTTTTTTTCTGGTTTTTAAACTTCTTTTAAAACTCCCTCCACTTTCAAAGTTAAAAGTGTGTGTGTGTCTGTTTGGGGGGGGGGGGGGGGGCTGTCATTAAATGGACGTTTAACCATACTGAGTGTTTTAAATGCCTTCAGATAATTATGACAATGTGCCCAGGCATTTTTGTGTTGTTAGAACAATCCAAACATTGTTGGCAGGTTCTCTTTAAATTTATTAACAATCAATAAAAAAAACAAAACGTAAAATCTTTGTCCAGTATTCAAAAAGTACAATGGTCGGTAACAATTACATCTTACTCATAGTACCACCCTATAGATAAAAAGGGGACGACTCGTTAGCACTCTCCGGGCCTGAATTATAGTAGAACACATTTTAAGCCCAATGTGCAATTCTTTAAAATAACAAACTGCGTATTCCAGAATTCAACGGATCTGAAGATACGTGCGGTGCGGAATTGGGGTGTAGGTCTGCTGTGCTCTAATACACAAGACACTGCATAATACTTCCAATATCTATGTGGAATATTAATTGACAAAAGAACGTACAGAAAAAAAAAATTCAATTAATGTCATCTGTTAATAATAAAGGCAATATTGATAAAACAGTAAAAAAGAAAAATAAAGATGTTTTTCTTTGTTTACTTCCCTCCAGTAAATACATTTATTAGGAAGTTCTTAATGTCTACTGAATATAAAATACCTTTTAACAGTTGATCCTGATTGCAAATACATGTTATTATACACGACTGTCATCACTAGTATTCAGGGCTTAGACTACCCCTGTAGCTGGAGCAAGAGATACGGCAGAATAACAAGTATTTTTGCGATGCTCAGAGCTTGATGTGGACGTGGCTGCGTGCTCTTGAGTTTAACATGCCCTTACTGTAAACTGGCTGTGGCCAAATACCACTTCCACTCTCTGAAGAGAGCTGCGTTTACTAGTGTATGGTCCGGATCTGTGCATGCTCAGAGTGATTTTGACCCATTTTTCCTGTACATACCTGGAGACTTTGCAGAAAACCTTAGTTCATACAGAGGTGTGCTTGTATTTTAGAATTATAATAATCTACAGAGATGCTCGTTAATAAACTGTTTTTTATTACATGTTTATGTTTCATAAATAATATGTCAGCAAAATCTATGTTTCCTGAAGCATTTTTATAAATTTCATAAAACTATCAATAAAGATTTTCAGTTGATAGTAAGATACAACCCGGCTACTAATGAACATTTGGCAACAGATGAAAACAGATGTTTCTCCCATAAGTTGCAAACACATAACGCCTACAAATTGAAAATCATTAGTGCAACTAAATCACAAGGCCTTTGTACTTATTATTATGTGAATGAGAATAAATGAGTGAAATATAAGCAGGGGCGGATCTAGAATTTTTTTCTACCCCGGGCGATATAGAGGGGGGCGATTTAAGCCCCGCCCCCTTTCTAGCTTCTAAGGCTGCCGGCGGCTGCACAGTATGTGCAGGTCCGTTCGGCAGTGATAATGTGCTGTCCCGCTGCTCTGATTGTGTTTAAAACACAATCAGAGTAGCCGGGCAGCCGCCGGCAGCAAGCCCCTGCTAGGGGGGGCGATCGCCCCCCCCTGGATCCGCCACTGAATATAAGTTCATGCACGTAAGAGTTCATTGAGTTAGTGGCTAGAAAAATGCATTCCACACCCAACCAAAAACATTACATATATTGAAATATAGAATGAAAAAGTGGAAAAGAATGTTGAACCCTTTGCTGTATCTATGTACACTGAATGCACAGTGCAAAACACTTTGCATTGCATCAGTGCGGCTTTATTTATTCTGCTCTTGACATCTTTGGTTGGACTTCATTTATGGCTTAAATTAATCATGAAAATGCCTCCAGCTACATATATGACCTGCATTGACCTTAATGAAACCACCATCAAGAATATATATCCACTCCCTTTAATTACAGAACTGTTCCAGAGCCTTAGATGACAACATATTTTTTTTAAAAAATTAGAATTACACAGAAATCACAAGGGAGATGTGTGGGAAATAACATTCCTTACAAGATATGGCCACTTATTGGTCATGCTACTTGGATAAAGCAATACACCAGTTACACTTATAAATGACATTTTTATAAATTTCATGGACATCTTTGTCATGGTATATTTTGATAACATTCTTATATTATCTTCATCCTTGGTAAAACACCATAAGCATATCAGGGTCATTTTTTACGGATGATGGATACATAGATTATGTGAAAGATGAAGATGTTTATTTAGAAACAATATTATTAACTTTCTGTAATGTTTAGCAGGAAATCACTGCTCACTGCTCAGGAAATGAATCTTAATGTAGATACCAACATAAACTGACCAGATGAGTAGGATGGAAGTATGTGGGGAAGTCTAAAGTAAGTTGTGGAGTGTATGCGGGGTCTGAAGACATGTGGAGTATTTTGGGGACATTTCCTCGCAAGAGGGCATCTGAGGGCATGTGGGGAAATTTGGAGCAATTTTAGGATTTGAGTGTCATGTGAAAGGTTTGAGTAGCACATGAGCGCTTTTTGGGATGGGTGATCTGGTGTAGTGGTGCTGAGATCATTTTTGGATCTCATTGTGGATATTGTTTTTTAAAGCAGTTTTTGAACAATATATTTACTGAAACAGGTAGTACCTGTTACGGCAACTAGTTCGGCATAAACTTATAGAACAGTTAGACGAGGTCTTCACCTTTAGCAGCCGCCTTTCCCATAGAGACTGGTTATACTCATAGGTACTCAGATGCCCCCAGGTCTTAAACTCTAAGTACATGCTTATTAACCCTCAAGCAAATTATTAGGAGACGGCAGGCAAAAACAGGAAGAAGGGACCTAGGGGTAAATTTATCAAGGTGCAGGTTTTAAAAAGTAGAGATGTTGCCTATAGCAACATATCAGAATCTAGTTATCATTTATTTCGTACATTCTACAAAATGACAGCTAGAATCTGATTGGTTGCTATAGGCAACATTTTCATTTTTTTTAAACCCGCAGCTTGATAAATTTAAGGCCCTAGTCTCAAGGTTGGCATCAAGACCTTGCTTTCCACCACCAAACCCTGCCTTGCCTGCCCTTCCCGAAAAACTATGAAAAAAAAACTCATGGATCCATTTACTAATGCACCACAAATATATAACTTCTACTTTCTTACAAGATAAATTCTGTGTTTCATATCTTATTACTTAAAACCTGTCACTGCAAATCATTTGCCTAGCTGCTGTTCATCATCTGTACCTCCTCTCATCATAGAGGAGTTTCAAGTACAATCTACTGTGGATTCCAGAATTGAGAGGCAATCTCTGGTACTTTGTGCAATAGAAAAGTGATGGGCTAATAGGAAATTCTTGGAAACTACCCAAAATATTTCTGCTCCCATACTCATGAAGAAATGTCATTTTTTTCTTCATAAACCAACTCAATCCATCTAATGAAGGCTGCTCCCAAGAAGTATGGTCATGAAAGAAAGAACAAATCTAGGAGAGTCCATAATTGTATTCAGACATGCCATATTTGGTTGCAGAACCTGCAGTAGTGGTTACCAAGTCGCCTATGATTGAATATGTCTATGTATCAACTCCTATGTCTAAGTTCTTGCTTAACAGTCTGTAAGACATGGGTAAAGAGCCGATAGACACATGTGTGTTCAGTGTCTGAAGAGACTCAAAAGATTTGTACTAAAACTGGTATGAGCTATATCAGTACACCATTCACTTCCATTCATTGTGTGAAGGTCTTCAGCCTATTCCTACTGCTTCTTGCATTTCTGATGCCATTTTGGTCTACTAAATACTACCGGGTCTGACCCTCTGTCTTCCTTATGGCCATCTGCTTGCTTCGTCTCCCCGACTCCTGGCTTGTCTGTCCCTGACATTATTTGAAACATAGCAATCATGCATTTGGTACTCCTGCTACCCTCCTCATCTCCAGACTCATATTCTCATTCTCAGGAGGCCATTGTGTATGGGAGAGGCACATGTTAGATACATCTATGCATGTGGCTTACTAACCCATCAGGTATGTGACAGAAATGGAAGTTTTGGAAACTATTTTCCCTAGAAAGGCATTAGCGTAAATAACTCTCTGTACCAGTGTCATAGCTAAAAAGGCATTAACTCAAGTGCCAAATCAGATGTGTCCCCGTTACATTAATCTCATCCACTGAGATTACTGCTTAAGCACCAGTGTTACCCATTCAGTAGAAATTGGAGACATTGTAGTTGTGAATACATGCAGGAGTGCTGAGCAATGACATTCATTGCATATTCCACTAAATGCAACAGCCTCCTGCAATTGATAAAAAGGTCATGCTATTCTATAAATGTTAGTCTTAAAACCTGTATGACACATTAATTAAAAAGAAACAGTAAAAACATATCTAAAGGATGAACAGCTTTCAGCTTTAGCATTAATGATGAAAATAGATAATCATATATCAGTATAGGCTAGTGCCCTTCTAATTCACCCTTTATACTGGTGCTATGCCATAACATGTTTCACACTGACTATTATCAGTATTACTAAGGAATTATAAAAATACTAAACTGTTACTATAATTTCACTTATTTGTAATTTAGTGTACTTAACATGTTTTCAGTATGCAGTCTGCAGTTGTAAATTCTAGTTGTAATTATTTTAATTTGCATTTACACATCAAGGGACCAAGCCCTTTGGAAGGTCTATTGTTCATTTATTGGAAGTGTTTCAAACCACTATTAAATTTATACCATGAGCCTGAGTCATTAAGTGACACGTAAATGCCTTACTGGCTGTAATTAGGCTCTGCTTAGACCAGTAGTCAACAAGGAATGGATCAAGATGGGCTGCCATTAACAGTCTGGGCATGCTGGTGCTTGTAGGACTAAGATACGTTCCTTGTTGACTATGGGTGTAAGCAGAGCCTGTTTGCGGCCAGTAAGGCAGGTACGTGTCTTAATGACTCAGACCCATGGAGTATATTTACTAGTGGCTTAAAAAACTTTCAATAATATACTCTAAAATATACACATTTATATCTAGTTTTGCAGTAAACCCCTCACATTACTTATGTTGATTAAAGCAAGCATAATTTTGGTAACATATAAAAGTAAATATCTTAGTTACTAATATATATCCTGCATGCAATACCACCATATGTGTGTACTTTGTCTGATTATGACACAGTTATAGGGCTCTTTATGTGTACATTTTTGTTACTGTATTTTAACTAGGACACATGTATATTAGTTACTGTAACTCTTCCCGTCCCAATGTGAGAGAAGCTTTTATCATTAGTTATATGACTTGTGGTCCCAGGGTCACACTGGTGATCAGGGCCGGACTGGGAATAAAAATCAGCCCTGTCATTTAAAGTACACAGGCCCACCTCAGTTCCAGTTGGAAAAAAGCTATGACCCGCCGCGCAGAGGCAGCGTCGAAAAGGGCGTGGCCACATTGTGTTGTGGGTCTGGCCAACATGGGCCAATGATACATACATTATAATAAAATATTACATTTTTCACGCCCTCCCAGCCACATCACGCCATCCCACCAGGCACATTATGACTCCCCCAGCCCACTGTACTTATCTATGCTTCTGGTGCTGCTGACATCCATCAGGGTGGGAACTTCCTGTAGAGTGAGTAGGAAGCTCTTTGTCTCACAAGATTACCAATTCTTGTGATACTTAGAACTCCTCGGCTTGCTCTGCAGTCTGTGTCCTGTCCGGGAACTGGGAGCAGCTATCCTACCCCTAACCTTCCCCTAACCAGAGGTGGATTAAGGCTCAGGGGCCCGGGGTATTTAAGACAGCAGGGCCCCTTTTATGTAACATGGGTATCATTTTAGACAAATACACAGGCACTACTGTTAGAAGCACACAGCTCTGCCTTCACAAGCAGTATGTTGTGAAGCGGGACATACCTCCCAACTGTCCTTGCAGTTAGACCAAATCCTGACTAAGTGAGACAGTCACCCATATTCAGGACTGCCCCACCAGATTCAGGACAGTTGGCAGACTGTCCTGCTCTCTCCTACCTGTCTTGTCACTTTCACCACTTGTAGCAGCTGGTTTCTTTAGCTCAGTTCATTCTTGTCTTGATCCTGGAATATTGGCTGCCCTATTTTTTTTTAAAAAAATGGGTACACGAGATTTAGAAGACTCTAACCAGCCCCGGTGTTAAAACAATAGCACGTTTTATAATTAGGCCTCCTTCCAGTGCCCACAATAATAATATTCACATTTAATAAGTAGACCTATTTCCCTCCAACCAGCCTCAATATTAAATTAACAGTATACCCATTTACTCAAAACATATTTCCCTCCCTCCAGTCCCAGCAATAAATTAAACAGCATTAAAGTTTAATAAATATAGCCATTTTCCACAACCATCCCCGGCAATAATTCATATTCACATTTAATAAATAGCCCTCCTCCCCAAAATCAGTCCCATATTCAACTGATAGCCCTAAACCACCCCACCATTAAATTAAAGGTTCCTTCACCTCACCTTAAATAATTAGCCCCCACCTACACTCCACCATTAAATAGCCTACCTCCCACACTATATTAAGATCCTCCCTTCCCTCACTTATTATTTTAAAATACTGCGTGCACACACATATGCACACTGTATGAACATGGCCAAACACACACACACGCACACTATAGCAACATGGGTCCACACACGCACACTATAGCAACATGGGGCCACAAACGCACACTATAGCAACACGGGGCCACACACGCACACTATAGCAACATGGGGCCACACACGCACACTATAGCAACAGGGGGCCACACACGCACACTATAGCAACACTGGGCCACACACGCACACTATAGCAACACGGGGCTACACACGCACACTATAGCAACACGGGGCCACACAGACACACACTATAGCAACACGGGGCCACACAGACACACACTATAGCAACACGGGGCCACACAGACACACACTATAGCCACACGGGGCCACACAGACACACACTATAGCCACACAGACACACACACACTATAGGCACACACTATAGACACAGACACTTACCTTGTTACATCCGATCCCAAGCAGCAACACCTCCTTCCTGCGTGCTGGTCAGCGAACGGAGATCATGATCCTGGATTACACGCTGCTGCCCACTGTTGCCCTTTGCTGTTGATGTTTTTCCCTTCAAGTTTCCTGCTGACATCATCTTAGACACCTCTGCTCATGAGACCAGGGCCGCCAAGAAGGGGGGGGGGAGCGGGTACTAATTACCCGGGCCCCCACTGTTCAGATTTTTTTTTTTGTTTTTAAACTTATTTTTTTTCCTTTCTTTCCTTTTTTTTCGCGCCGGGGGGGGAAGGGGGGGGGGCAGTGGTATAGGGGGCGGTGCGGCGGCTCGGGGGGAGCAGCGTTGTAAAAAAAAAAGAGATACCTACGTAATAGCGGCGCCGGCGTCCCTCCTCCCTCCTCCCTCCTCTCTGCTCTGTTTACACTGACTGCCGGGCGTGACGTCATCAAGTCACGCCCGGCAGTCAGTGAGGAGCAGCGCAGAGAGGACCAAGACAGAAGAAAGAAGCAAGAAGAGAGAAGAGAGAAGACAGAAGACAGAAGACGGAAGAAAAGAGAAGAGAGGAAAACAGTGTGAGGAACAACGGTGGGGGGAGAGAGAGCCACAGTATTAAGAAAAAGAGGAGTAAAGAGAGGCACAGTATTAAGATGAAGAGGAGTAGAGAGGCAGAGTATTAAGAAAAAGAGGAGTAGAGAGAGCCACAGTATTAAGAAAAAGGGGAGAGAGAGGCACAGTATTAAGAAAAAGGGGGTAGAGAGAGCCACAGTATTAAGAAAAAGGGGAGAGAGAGGCACAGTATTAAGAAAAAGAGGTTTGAGAGAGCCACAGCATTAAGAAAAAGAGGGGTACAGAGAGGCACAGCATTAGGAAAAAGGGGGAGAGAGAGGCACACCATGAGGAAAAAGGAGGGGGAGAGGCACAGTATGATGAAAAAGGGGGTGGGGGAGAGAGAGGCACACCATTAGGAAAAAGGGGGAGAGAGAGAGAGAGGCACAGTATGAGGGAAAAAAGGGGGGGGGCAGCAGAAAGGCACAGAGTGGTGGAGAGGGGGAACAAGATGGCACAGTGATGGAGAGCAGGGGCAGCATGGCACAGTGATGGAGTGGGGAGGCAGGATGAAACAGTGATGGAGTGGGGGGGGGGGTAGGAGGGCACAGTGATGGAGAGCGGGGGCGGCATGATGAAAGAGTTTAAGATGGGGTGGTTTGGGGGCTACTGAATGTGGGGGACAATGTGGTCTCTTTATTAAATGTGCCTATGAATTATTTAATGTCAGTGATGGTTGCGGTAAATAGGTATATTTCTGAAATGTAAATACTATTAATTTATTGCTGGGGCTGTTTGTAGGGAGGGAAATAGTATTCACATTTAATAAATAAACCTATTATTTTAATATTGGGGCTGGAGGAAGGCCTAATTGTTAATCGTGGGTGCTATTGATTTAACGCTGGTGCTGGCTGTAATTTTCTAAAAGTACCCATTTTTTTTCCAAATAGGACCCCAGACATTCCAGGTTCCTGCCAAGCTGCAGCTAAGGAAACCTGCAGCCACAGTTGGTGAAAGTGAGAAGAACAGGTAGGAGAGAGCAGAAGAGTGTGAGAAATGTTGTGATTCTAGTGGGACAATCCCAATTTTTGGTGACACAGCAATGCAAGTTTTTTTTCTGTAAGAGGGTTTCCTGGGCATGCCAAGTGCTTCATCGCCATGCCCCAAATTGTACGACCACACCCACATGTGCGTGTGGTCGTACAATTGTGCGTGTGGCTGTACAAATTTTTTGTGGCGCCAAATTTTTTTCTGGTCGTACAAATTTTTTTTTCTCTTTTTTTTACATTTTTTTTTTAGCCGCACCAAAATGAGTTAGCACCCCAAATCTTTGGTGCCGCTCGGTAATTGACCTTTAGGACCTTTTGAAGGTCGATACTATTATTTCTGCAGTTAAGGGGGTCATGCAAGTAGGTGCCGGCAATGCAGTGGCGCATGCAGGGGGGGTTTCTGAGTCTCCAGAAACCCCCCACTGCGCTAACTAAGTGGCCGCTATAGCTGCACTGTCCTATACAGCAGCCGCGGCGCTGTCAAAGAAGCATCCACGGCGGTGCTGTAGTGTATACAGCACCGTCGCGGATGCTTCTTAGACAGCGCCGCGGCTGCTGTATAGGACAGCGCTGAAGAAACGGAGCTGCTGCGGGGGTGTTTTTTTTTTTGGGTCGGGGGGGAAACCCTCCCCCCCAACAATCCTCCGTTCGCCCCGGCAATGTAGAAGCCTTGGTAAAAAAACATTATTAAATCTACCACAAAGACTACTACAAGAGTAACAATTCAGTAAGTTATCATAATTCAATAGTTGTTTATAGCTATTTCTAAAATCTCAAATCAATCCACCAAATGTACAACAGTGCTTAAACTTGTCTTAAATTGTAAAATGAAATTTTTAAAAATATAAAATTAGGTACATTTTAGAAATACCTACATTTTTTCATCCAGATCTTTTGCTTGATTCGTCCATGTTTTGCAAGCTGACACGTCACACTGCTTACATTCCTGCATGAGGATAGTACAAAAGTAAAGACAAGCAAACCCGTTAGAGCAGTTTTATATGCATATTGCCAAATATTAGGGTCTGAACAGGAAATCATATAATTATTCATTTAATAAATTACTTCCCATTTGCACCTCTAATGGGTTTTTCATTTTAATATATGTTTTGTGTAATTTTTCAACGGTATTACATAAAAGGAGTACACATTTTTGCTTAGAATGGTGTCCTATTACAACTGGGGGTAATTAAAATATCAGCACAAGCTAGACACTAAACCAGTGGTTCCCAAACTTTTGCAGTTCGCGGCACCGAGTCTCCATCATTTTTTCAAGGCAGCCCTCCAAAATAATTACCGAGCAGTCCTGTTTTATAAGCAGTTGGGTCAAAAAAACGTAATAAGTATTTAGGTCAGAACAGAAATACTTATTTAGTTGTATGCAAAAATAATACACATAAATCCAAGGGAAAAGAATATTTTTATATTATTCTTTCAGTTATATTTCTGTGAAAGAATAATTTACAGCTAACTCACTATGTGCCCCCTCTGCATCTCCACACACTCTGTGCCCCCTCTGCATCTCCACACACTCTGTGCCCCCTCTGCATCTCCACACACTCTGTGCCCCCTCTGCATCTCCACACACTCTGTGCCCCCTCTGCATCTCCACACACTCTGTGCCCCCTCTGCATCTCCACATACTCTGTGCCCCCTCTGCATCTCCACACACTCTGTGCCCCCTCTGCATCTCCGCACACTCTGTGCCCCCTCTGCTTCTCCACACACTCTGTGCCCCCTCTGCTTCTCCACACACTCTGTGCCCCCTCTGCATCTCCACACACTTTGTGCCCCCTCTGCATCTCCACACACTCTGTGCCCCCTCTGCGTCTCCACACACTCTGTGCCCCCTCTGCGTCTCCACACACTCTGTGCCCCCTCTTGATCTCTCCTCACTCAGGCTAAGCCCTCCCTGCCTTAAATACTAAGTGTGACCAATCAGAGCCTAGCTCTGAAATTGCCCCCAGCCAATGCCTAATAGGTAATGAATTAATAATCAGCCCACAGGCTGGTAAATATACTGCGCACGCGCCCAGCTGCCCCACAGTGCCGGGACACGGCGCTGGAGTGATTAGCATCTGACCGTTGCTAATTCAATGGTTGGGCTGGCCCCGGAAATGACGTCCCAGTTGTCATAGCAACGGCCGGGACGGAGGTGGGAGAGTTCCGGCGGCTGGGCACTGCCGTGGCTCGTAACACCCAGTAGCATTTTTTTTTTATGGGTGGATGGTGTGGAATCACGTTTGGGCTTTCAGTTCCACTGTAATAATGTAGCTCCGTTTGGGTTTTCAGTTTGAAAACAGGGTCCTTTATATTTGACTCTTGGGGGTAAATGTATGAACATGCGGGTTCTTCAACACCCGCGTGTTCAGCGTGTTCGGCGATTAAATTTCAAGCGGCGCTGCATTGTAAAGGGAAGTTTCCCTTTACAATGCAGTGCCGCTTGAAATTTAATCGCCGAACACGCTGAACACACGGGGGTTTAAGAACCCCCATGTTCATACATTTACCCCCTGGTCTCCAGAGTGGATAGACACTTATTGTTATGGCAGAAGTTACTGATCTGCTTTCCAGTGCCGATACAGACTGTTCATGTGCTCCTCACTCTTCTTCAAGGAGACACAAGGTGATTGGTCAGTGAGAGACTCAATTACCGCAGAACTCTGTATCTGTTCAGTGCACTGTTGAGCATGGAAATAGAATTATGGAGGTATTGTGTAGAACAGTTAGAGTTATGCTCTAATATCTCAACTGTATTTATACATATAAATCCTAGGCTTAGGTCATGCAGAAAGTACATTTTCATTCTTCTGTCTCCTGATCTCCTGTTGCAAGTAGCTCATGATCTACTGTTGCAAAGAGAGCAAACAAAAAGCCTGGCTGAGAATCAATAAGTTGTTTGAGTTTCTAAGAGGGCACTGGATAAACAGAGAAAACAAAAATAAGAATGTGTATATTAATCATTCATGTAAATGCAATGTGAACCAACCAGCCACTACAAGGTCTAAGAGAACATTGCATTCACCTAGAATCTATGTCCACCGCAATCACAGCAAAACCTAGAGGGAGAAAATACAGCTGAATGTAAAATACAATATATATACTGTATATACACACACATACCCCATCACACACACACTCACACACATACCAGTGGCGGATCCAGGGGGGGGCGATCGGGGCCCACAGTATGTGCAGGTCCGTCCAGCTGTGACAGGCAGGGACAGTGTGCTGCCCGGCTGCTCTGACGGTGTTTAAAACACAATCAGAGCAGCCGGGCATCACACTGTCCCTGCCTGTCACGGCTGGACGGACCTGCACATAGTGTGCAGCCGTCGGCAGCCTAAGATGTTAGAAATGGGCGGGGCCTAAATCCCCCCCCCCTAAATCGCCCCGGGTACAGCATTTTTATAGATCCGCCCCTGACACACGCACACACGCACACACACACACTTCAATGGAATGATTGCTTCCTCTTATCCTGTGCATAATTAAGTGATATGTGTTATGTCTGCATAAATCATCTCTTGCTATTTGTTATTTTAGTTACTTTTCTGCTGGCAAATTGTTTCACAAGATCCCTTATGTATACTTTTGTATACAGTGGTTGAAAGAAATGGGCTGGCAATGGATCACTGCTCTCATTAGTGGTCAGTGGGGGCTTGCTCATCCAGATGTGCCACATGCAGCTTCTGCCAGTGTGGCCCGCAATAGAAATGCTATGAGCTGAGCTTCCAGATTCCTCATAGCAGGCAGATATCGAGGACATTGCTGCAATCACTTTAATTTGCACAAGAAACTATGGCACCTTTATCTCTGTGGGAATCTGAGAGCGGCCTCTTAGAGCTGCCTTCCTGCAGTCCAAAGTCACCAGACCCTCCAGGTGAGGTCAGCACACACATACACACTGATCGGTCCAACACAGCATCTGAGTGAGTGAACCCGAAGGGATCCTGCTGGGAGCAGAGAGGCAGTAGACATGTGAATAGTCACCCTCTCCCTTCACCCTTAGAGGAGGGGTGAGCAGGGCTGAGAGAACATTAGCAAGTAAGCGGCAACGTCCAAACAAAAGAGTTTATCTTTTGCAATATAGAGGTAGTCTGGCGCCCAACTTACTGTGAAATCTATTCCACTGCACTACCATGCAAGAACACCTTTGTCCACATTGACCAGACATTGCTGTAGAACCTGCATTTGCTGGGGATCCTCTGATCACATAAGCCCACACCCAAGAGCTAGTCAAGGCAGAGAAAAGAGCAGATGATAAAGTTAATTACCCACCTATGCAGCCACAGGACCAAACACAGTGACATAGGATTACAAGTATATATACACTCAGTGGCCACTTTATTATGTGCACCTGCTTATTAATGTAAGTATCTAGTCAATCAATCATGTGGAAGCAACTCAATGCATAAAAGCATGCAGACATGGGAAAGTTGTTGTTCAGACCAAACACCAGAATAGCTGTCACAATTTTAGCAGATTCTAGCAGATTCAGCATATTCTCTTTCTGCAACCTGAATTAGTGCTGGCAGTAACAGAGGTGCGTAGTCTAATGAACCCCTGTTTTTTGACAGACACCGCTGCAAGAAGCTTTGGACTTCGCTGCTGGTGAGTTCACAGGTCACAGCCCTCTGTGCCAGGGGCTGTCTGGCCAGCCTGGGGGGCATCTGACCCCTGGGCTGGTCCAATAGTGGGCTACCTTGGGCTGGGCTATCTGAGCCACCTGAATATTTTTCCCTTTACAATGTCCCTAATAGGCTGTTGCTTTGAAGCTTGACCCCAGGTAAAAATTTGTCAGCCCTCCCCTCCTCTGCGCTGCCTCCAGGCATGAGGAGCTGGTATCAAACAGCAAGAAGATACTGGTGAACATAGCCAGGACTGGTACACAAACGGACTGCAGATTGCCAAACCAGAAAACAGAAGTAGTGTCGGAATAAGCCGGATCAGCAACAATCATGATTGTCAACAGTACCAAACAACAGGCAGAAGAAAGGTCAAGAATGGTCCGGGTCAAAATTCGCAAAAATCAGCAACGAGATATACAGGAATGCTGGAGTAAAGGTTTGGAACCTAATTCTCTGGCACAGCAGGTCTGTGCACAGACCATGTTAATATAGCTAAGCTGATATATTGGGCGGGCCTCAGGTCAGCAGTCACATGACAACTAGTTCAAAGCACTTAAAGGGCCATGCGCCTCCCATTGTACCGAGTAGGATTGTGGCAAAGGCTTCTGTTGAGAGCAGAGGGAGTGTACTGAACTCTGATGTGTGACAATAGTGAAGAAATGTGATCTAAATGATTTTGACCACGGAATAATTGTTGGCGCCAAAAACTGTTGATCTCCTGGGATTTTCACCCACAGCAATCTCTAGAGTTTACAGAGAATGGTGAGCAATAAACATCCAGTGAGCAACAATTCTGTGGGTGAAAACGCCTTGTTAATGACAGAGATCAGAGGAGTATGACCAGCCTGGAACAAGCTGACAAAATGGAGATAGTAGCCCAATTAACCATGCTTTACAGTACGCAGAAGGGCATCTCTGAATACACAGCACGTTGAACCTTGAAGTGGATGGGCAACAACTGCAGAAGATCACTAGGTTCACTGCTATGAGCTAAGAACAGGAAACTGATACTACAGTGGACAACTGAAGATTGGAAAAACGCTGTCTGGTCTGATGAATCTCAATTACTTCTGCAACATGCAGATGTTTGGGCCAAAACTTACCGAAAACAATATGAATCCATCGGTCCATCCTACCTTGCGTAAGCTGGTAGTGATACAATGGTGTAGGGAATGTTTGCTTGATACACATTAGCCGCCTTAATACCAATTCAGCATTGTTTAAATGCCACAGCCTACCTGAATATTGTTGATGACCAAGTCCATCCCTATATAGCCACAGTCTAACTACCTGTCAATGGCTACCTCCAGCCGGATAATACTCCATGCCAAAAGCATAGGTCATTTCAACATAACAATCAGTTCAGTGCACCACCAATGGCCTCCACAGTCACCAGTTCTCAATCCAAAAGAGCGCCTTCGGGATGTTGTGCAATGGGAGATTATTGAATCTTTGTCACAAAGAGTGCAGGCTGTTTTAGGAAAAGTACAATTATTACTGAATCAATGAGGGCAAAAAGGGGTCCTAACGAGCATTAGATTGATGTACTGCAATAAATTGTCTAATATATACATATATTTTATATATATATATATATATATATATATATACATATATAATAAATATATATATATATATATATATATATATATATATATATATATATTGGCACAGGCACACTTCTGGTGCTACATACATGAACAACTAATTGCTGAATAAACAGTGCATTTATTGTTCACTTCACAAATAAACAGCACATTTATCATCAGGATGGCACCAGGCAACCTAACACTGACTAGCCACAGTCCTTCGGTCTAGACACTGCCCACTATCTTGCATCTGATGAACCGATGACACTCCTACTTGGTCTTTAGAAAGGAGTTCTCTGCAGGTGTTCTGTTTAATTACTCTTCACTGCAGACACACCCTTTCAGCTTGCTGTTATTTGTGGGAAAAGATGCTTCTAAACCACTTCAAAATATGTACAATAAATCTCACTCTATATTACTACTACATTTTATATATATATATATATATATATATATATATATATATATATATATATATATATATATATATATATCCATAATTAAGAATCCTTTCTTCACCACCCTAAACAACACCTCTCACTCTGTGACAATTGTCTTTTTTAGCCTCTGCAAATCTGTGCTTATACGTGGATTTCCTTCAAAAAACATTCATTATAATCTCCTGACATATGATTCTTTCTGTGACTGCTGTCGGCAGAGTTCTCAGAACAAAGTAATGCACACAGCATAAGAGCGCAAGGTTCACCTATCTAATAATATTTTGACCTGTGAAGAGGTCCAAATTGACTGGAAATCACTGGAAATTAGTATTATTGAGGTTAATAATAATGTAGGAACAAAATAACCAAATTATGTGATTTTAGCATATTTTAGCAATTTTTCCAAAAAATACAGATTCAAAACCAAAACCAAAACACGTGAGGGCGGTTTTGCCAAAACCAAAAACATGAAGTTAATACAGATCCAAAACCAAGACCAAAATACGGGGGTCGGTGAACATCTCTATTTAAAACATGATTTGATGGGTAAAATATTATATTAAACATCATTTTGTCTGCAATATTGCAATTGGACTACAACAATTTTAATTATCAAGGCCACAAATGACATTATATAAAAGCAGCAATCTGTTTGCAAACATCTCTCTTGTTTAAAGCTTTTGCCATAAACCTACATTTATTTATGGTATGGACAGTGGTTACTGTTAGTGACTTCTATTAATATATATACCTTTTTTTGGAAAAATAACCTTTCGCATGCACTTTCCATCATGTTCCCTATAACTTTTTTTACATTTACAAAAAGAAAGTTTTAGAAGGAATCATCTGTAACAGAGCTCTATACATTGGTTCCTTTGTATATGGGATCAAATATTTGCAATTTCTGAAATTCTGATTGAAAAGATGGTAGTGCAAGGGCAAAGGTCATTCTTAGATTGTAGAAGCAGTGAATATTCTGATGATTAGACATCTAAGGAATTGTCAGTCTCTGGTAACATGAAAGCTTGAAATACAGGGAGGATTCTACTGCTCTTTCCCACACATCATCATCATCATCATCATTTATTTATATAGCGCCACTAATTCCGCAGCGCTGTACAGAGAACTCATTCACATCAGTCCCTGCCCCATTGGAGCTTACAGTCTAAATTCCCTAATATATACACACACTCACACAAAGACAGACAGAGAGGGAGACAGACAGAGACTAGGGTCAATTTTTGATTGCAGCCAATTAACCTACCAGTATGTTTTTGGAGTGTGGGAGGAAACCGGAGCACCCGGAGGAAACCCACGCAAACACAGGGAGAACATACAAACTCCACACACTTTTGACCAGTCATATCATGAATCTGAACATTATGATAACAAACTTTAAATAGCATTGGAAAACCTAGTACATTTTAAAGAAATGTTAAATTCCCAATTCTGTTAGTAAACTATGTGTTACCATTACTATATTATGAGGCAGATTCAATCCTTTAAAACAACTACGGTAATAGATGCTCATTATTACCGTTAGTATGGTAATTTCAGTGAGCAACATCCACGTTAAAATTACTGTACTAACGGTAATGATGCATACCCCGGGTTGTTCTAGAGAACTGCACAGGGAATTGAATCTGCCCCTATGTTTCTCAAAAATGTTTGTTTGACACATTAAACAATACTCTTTAATAGTAATCTACATTCAGTGTTATCTATGTCACATCTGAGAGTTAGAGTGATTTTCAGTACAGATGGGAGATTTGATTCCACCAATTCTGAAATATTGTAATATTTCTGAGATTCGCCATTGGCAAAATTATTTTGCAAATGAATGATATCCACTTGAGAATCGGGCAATGCAGCCCCCCTTCTACAAAGAATGCAGTCCAACTTTTACAAAGCAGTGGTGACCAGGGATAATCTAATTGTAGAACACTTACTGTGCTGAACTTACGCTCATCCACCCCACTCCATATTAAAGGGGCAGCAAGTTACAGGTGGATGAAGAAACGTGGGCTGAACACCCTTGCATTTGTATCCTTAAATTGTCACCAAACCTGGAAGAAATATTTTGGTATGATGTGCAGCAGGAGGGTGAACTCTCTTAGCTTCCTTTGAATATTAGAACCACATTAGTTTACTTATAAAAACACTAAGAATGTTTTCACTGTGCACTGAGATATATTTTTGTGAATATTAATCCAACATTTTGTCATTGATTAAGCAGGCTTTTTTAACCTCCTCTTACTGCTTGCATATAACAATTAAGAATAGAAATTTTATAGCACAAAGTCACTACTTTGACAGCCATCACCAGTAAAGAAATTCTGATTTTCTATAACTGATGTGAGTCAGTGTACAGCTCTTATATATCACTATGTGATGTATGAATGGGTGCATTCTAAAGTCTGGTCATTTATTGGTATTAGCTCTTAAAAGCAGAGAGAAACTAAGCACATCATTTGTTTATAACCTTAATGGGTACTAACTCATTAGCTTTTATGCAGACCTGTGATAAGGTTAATAGAGAGGAAATTAGCATTGTAATAAGCAGTAAATATAAAACTATGTTTATATATATATATATATATATATATATATATGTTCTCACCTGTAATATATGTACCTGGCATGCAGGGCAAAACACTGATGCTTCATTAGATCTGCCTAAACACAGTCTGAATGTTTAAAATGAGAAACTATGTTTGCTGAGAGGCAAAATCCCTGACATTAATGTGACCTCAAAATGACTGAATTCTTTAGTAAAAGGTGATACTGTGAGTTAAAAGCACTCAAAGAAAAAAAACAATTTGTGCCGCACACGCAGAGATAAAAGTGATATTAGCAGTCATTGTCACTTTTGGCAGATGAGAAATATGATGTCAACTTGATTGAAATGTTTATTTTGCCTTCATACTGAGAAAGTGCAGAGTAATTGAGTCTCTGTCAACAAAAAAAAACATGTTTTGAAATGTAAATAATTGGATTCCTCTTGCAGTTGGTTGTATAAATGTGTGTGTATATATATATATATATATATATATATATATATACATATATATATATATATATATACATATATATATATATATATATATATATATATATATATACACAAGTTAACCCGTGCATGATACATGCATTCTAGTCAAATCAAGCTACTTAAGGTGTTAAAAAGGTTCTTGTCATGCATTTGGGCCATAGGCCAGGCCTCCTCAGGGGAAGAGCGTTACTTCCCGACGCAAGCGCCCTTTTTTAACGTGGTTTTGTCCACATGTCACCACCTCATCATTTTTCTCCATCACCTCATCCTTCATCTTCATTGCCACATCCTTCATCAAGCTATTTAAGGTGTTAAAAACTCCCCACT
The DNA here is from genome assembly GCF_038048845.1 of Mixophyes fleayi. Lineage (NCBI taxonomy): Eukaryota > Metazoa > Chordata > Amphibia > Anura > Limnodynastidae > Mixophyes > Mixophyes fleayi. Next base: position 326,472,519 of record NC_134403.1, on the reverse strand, counting down.
GTCACCCCCGGCAACCTCCAACCACTCCCAACTGTCACTTCTCATTTCAAAAAAAATATAGGTCAGTGTATAACTCTGCCCAGCAGGTGGCGCTGCTGCTTGTTTTTGTTTTTTTCACACACGCCACTAGGCATTTATATAGTAGATATATATACAAGTTAACCCGTGCATGATACTCATGCATTCTAGTCAAATCAAGCTACTTAAGGTGTTAAAAAGGTTCTTGTCATGCATTTGGGCCTAGCCCATGCCTCCTCAAGGGAAAAGCGTTACTTCCCGACGCAAGCGCCCTTTTTTAACGTGGTTTTGTCCACATGTCACCACCTCATCATTTTTCTCCATCACCTCATCCTTCATCTTCATCCCCACATTCTTCATCAAGCTACTTAAGGTGTTAAAAACTCCCCACTGTCACCCCCGGCAACCACCAACCACTCCCAACTGTCACTTCTCCTTCAAGAAATATATAGGTCAGTGTATAACTCTGCCCAGCAGGTGGTGCTGCAGCTTGTTTTGTGTTTTTTTTCACACACGCCACTAGGCATTTATATAGTAGATATATACATATGTGTTTGTGTGTGTGTGTGTGTGTGTGTGAATTTAAGAAAATAGCACTTGTGGAGCTATAGTGCATTCAAAGAAATAGAAACATGGATCGGACACTGCATGAAGGAATATACTTAGTGTGTATTAAGTGAACATCTTACCATAAAACTAAATAATGTAATAACAATAGTCAGGCATTTGGGGGTCTGCATTGTATAGCTACCAGAGATCTGGGAGTATTGAATCATATAGTAGTAATTAAATGCAGAATGTTTTGTATGTTAGTTTCTAGACTTCTCCCTGTATTGTATATATACGGGTACCTAAAATACTCTATGTAGTTTTGCTATGGGGCCGGGCGATGCACTGTTCCAAACCTGACTCTCTATATTGTATTAGGGTCACTAAAATGCTCACTTTATTTTAGATGGTTCATTATAATGCTCATTTTATTCTATCAGGCTCATAGAATGTTCTCTACTGTATAGTGTTCACTAGAATGCTCACTGTATTGTGTATCAGTACTAGAATGATCACTGTATTGTATATCAGTACTAGAATGCTCACTGTATTGTGTATCAGTACTAGAATGCTCATTGTATTGTGTATCAGTACTAGAATTCTCTCTGTATACTGGTCGCTACAAAACATCATATGGACCTGTTTTGTATATGATTAAAACTCTTTAAAATATATATTTTTAATATATATTACTGGCTGTGTAAAACCAGGCCCACTCTAGATGAACAATGTTCACACGTTTTTGACCACACTAATTTTTATTTTCTCTGCATGAATCATGCTCATGGCAACAATAAGCAGAAAGTGTGACATACCTTCATATTAGCACTGATTGTACATTGGAATTGCAGGGGAATAAGTATATATGGGCACTGCAGAGCACAATATGTATGTGGGCACAATGTTTTCATGGGCACTTCTGGGCACAAAATAAGGGTGGCGCTGGTTAGTATAGTATGTGTCACTACTGGGTACAGTGTACATGTGGATATTGCTGGGTACAATGAGAAGGAGAACACTGCTAGAAAGTGAGACTGTGGGCACAATGAGTGTGTGGTCATTTCTGAAAGCAATATGAGTAGTCACTGCTGTTACAATGTTATTGGCACTGCTGGGCACAAGATGGGTGCAGGTACTGCATGGTGCAAGCTGAAAGGGATATGCACAATGCACACACTATGTACAATACTCAAGGGTGGGTGCTCACAGTAAATCCATCTGGTGGCCAAAGTTATCCCAGCCCAATATTAGAGCAGAGATGTGAGGCTGCTAATGCGTGAAAGTTCATATATATATATATATATATATATATATATATATATATATATATATATATATATATATATGTGTATATATATATACATATATATATATATATATATATATATATATGGTTTAGAACAGAAAGATACTCAGTATTATAACATCACCCTTGTACAGAAAACTTTGTTCCATAGAGAAATTTGATTTGAGGAGGAATTTATTTGTCCCCAACTGAAAGAAATGTCAACAGGGATTTTGTTTTGCTATTCTTGGATTAGCTTTGGACGATTGGATGCACTGGTGTCTTTATAAAATACATAAATAACTAACTGAAAGTGTATGTTACTTTCTGGCCACTGAAACTTGTGACATCCTGTAGGATGTCACAGGTTCCAGGTTTACTCTTGTCATTAAGGCCACTCCTTTTAGACACATTTGCACATTCATAAACTAGTAAAAAAGTATAAATAAAGAAATTATATTAAAAAAAATGCAGATGCACGAAACAATAAAAAGTCCCCTTTATTTGAAAATGTATCTGTGTTGTGCATAGAATGGCTGTTAATACTCTTCGATTCTTCATCTTTCTTCTGTCTCAGGAAGCCAGCTGTGCCTACTCCATCATTCTCATGGCCGTGTACTGGTGTACAGAGGTCATCCCCCTCGCTGTCACTGCTCTGCTGCCAGTTCTGTTGTTCCCAATGTTTGGAATTCTGGAATCAAAACAGGTAATAGCTCAAGATCTGTCTTATTCTCTCTTTGTCACCTTAGCAGTAAGTGATGTTACCACAATGACCCTGATGTGAGGTGATCTTCACATCTGTGTATGTTTTGCCTTTAATGGATCTTGTTTACAACATGCATCTGATGGACACCACAAAACACTTTGGTTTTATACTAATGTCTCAATAGTCCGTCCAGAGCACATCCTAAACCAGAGCCGTAACGTATAATTCTAGCGCCCGGGGCGAGAAAGACAAATGCCGCCCCCCTAGCCCTCAATTTTAACCAAATTAACCGAAAATATTCCTAAATTGCGCCCCCCTTCAGCGTTGCGCCCTGGGCGGTCACCCCTGTTGCACAGCCCTAGTTACAGCCCTGTCCTAAACTACTGCCCAGCTTAGCCTTGTTTATGAATTAAATAAATGATGATAGTTAGGGAACATCAGGACAATTTTTACTACATGTCACTTTAGTAAATGCAAATATTTTTACATTACTCAGAGTGCACCTAGAAATTAGCTTTTCGGCTATACTTTTAGTGGGAATTATTGTATTTAGTGGCACTCCCTGTAATAAAACAGTTCCCATGTCCAAGAGACACAGATCAGGAAGACTATGAGAGGGGAGTACACCTCCAATAGTGAAAAGTAACCCCTGGCTTGATAGTGTTTAAAAAAACAGCGTCACCACCTCCCGGAGATTCACAGCCATAACCCCAAATTACTGGGGCACCATAGCAAAATTGTGACAGGGCCCTGAATGCACCATCACAAATTCATACTCACCATGATATGTGCTCCATCCTCAGTAAGCAACCAATAGGGCAGTGTAATAATCTCCTCAATAGCAATCTGGCCAACTGGTCTGAATTATATGTATAGTAATGTTATGCTCATTATTTTGCCAAATCGTAACTGCCTGAATACAGTTGTTATTGAACCATATCAATTTTGTATCTTGAGATACAATTTTTCCTATGGAACATGGCTCCATGTGCTGCCAGGCCTGTAAGAGCAGCATGAACTGCCATGGCTATAGCTATGCCATTGGCTATGGCTCTTCCTGTCCAAGTGGGGCCTGGAGTAATTAACACAATGTTAAGGCTCCCAGTATAAATGGAAACGGAAAGTATTGGTAGTTACTGCAAACTGAGTTTCTTTATTTTGAACATAGGACAAGTAATATCAAAATGCAGTAAATGTTAATATAGGTATTACAAGTCCATAGATACAACAGATAATTTTGGTGGGATGTATTGTCGAACTCAGAGTCAGACAGGCAGGGACTAATAGGTTGACACTAGTCTGATGGAGAGGGCAGCGCAGGGTAGCAGGTAGTGAGCAACCAGAATGTACTTGGCTGAATCAGGTAACGATATAATGGCACACTAAGTCAAACAGGAACTAAAGACTGGGTAATACTGGTATCCAGGTACAACAGAGGGAGTGCAGGTGCAGGGAGACTGGATTACCTGGTTTAACCACTGGAGCAGGAGATACTGTTGTCCAGGTATAGTAGATGGAGAACAAGGAGACACTGGATATCAAGCAGAAATGGTGAAGCACAGACGCAGGTAACCAGGCTTAGCATTGACTGGTGTCCAGGTATACAGATGAGGTACAGGCAAAACTGAAATACCTGGTTAGTCAGTAGTCACGAGACAATGGATGCCAGGCACAAATGGGAAAGTGCAGATGCAGGTTGCCAGGTGATATGAGGCACCAGATGATCCACAGAAGAATCAGGCAAAAGAGGGTCAGGCAAGCCAGGGGTCAGAAGCCGTAGGATCCACAATGATACCAGGGAGTAAGCAGGAGCAAGGTCAAACAAAGCCGGGGTCTTGGGTCACGTGCAAAATGATGGAACAGGCAGAAGTCATATCATCAACACAACAACAGGCACAATAACACAGGAGTACTGACAGGGACTAAAAGCAGCAAACAATTGAAGACCCTCAAGGAGCAATGTTTCGGGTCGGTATATAAGGCAGTGGAACAATTTCAGGAAAGGAGGTTATCTCCTGCAGATGAAGTGGAAATGTCCATTGGCAAAACAGCAGCATCTTAGTAGCATAGAGGTATTGCAGACCAGATACAAATTAGGATCAGAGTCCTAGCCTAAAACAGCAGCACCTCTGGTAGCATAGAGGTACTGCAGGCCAGATACAAATTAGGATCAAAGTGCTAACCCAAGATTTGTAATCCTGGGGATAAATATATCAAGCTGAGAGTTTTCCGGCGGGTTTGAAAAACCAATCAGATTCTAGCTATCATTTATTTAGTAAAGTCTACAAAATGATAGCTAGAATCTATCTCAAACTCGCCAGAAAACTCTCAACTTGATACATTTACTCCCTGGATTGGTAACTTTTCCACTGCAGTTGTCCCCATATTATGGACAGGGATGTCTTAGTTTCTGCCTATTATACCAAAAGAGTAAAAAGATTAAACACACATACGATTTAAAATACTTTACTTGAATAAACAATTCCCAATACCCTTGTTCGCCACTTTATTTAATAAAAAAATGTCTATCTTCTTTCTTCCCTCATAGTCCAAATGAAAAATCAAATTCCTACAAAAAACAACAACCCACCCCCTCATTACGAACAACATAAGCCAATTTACCATAGGACAAAGTGTTTGGCACTAAGCACTTACTATAGCAATTAGACTATTACTCAGGTTGAAGGATCAAGCGGTATATTTACTACACTGCGGGATTAAAAAAGTGAAGATGTTGCCTATAGCAACCAATCAGATTCTAGCTGTCATTTTGTAGAATACACTAAATAAATGTAAGATAGAATCTGATTGATTGCTATAGGCTACATCTCCACTTTTTCAAACCCGCAGATTAGTAAATATACCCCCCACTGTCAAAGCCATTGATTCCATTATGCAACCCTATATGTGGATGTGCTTGGAGTCACTTGAGTTCAGACCTATGTTTATCTCATGGGTAAACCTTTTATATGCTTCCCCTACTATTAATGTCTTAATCAATGGCCCCTGCTTCCCTATTTTTATGCTTCAATGAGGAACCTGACAGGGATGCCCTCTCTCTCCTACACTGTTCTCCATTTCAGTTGAAACTTCGGCTATCCATTTACATAGTTCTTATTAGATGAGGCAATTAATATTATTATTATTATTATATTTGGGACTAACAATAAATTGCCAGAAGACTGTGAGGATCTGGTTGCTACATTTGAATACCCCTCCAATTTGGCAACAAATTTAGATATCTGGGTATCTCTGTTATGAAAACACCTCATCAGTTATTAGACAAGATTGTGTTCTGTTATTTATTATGTTTAAGCCATGCTGTCGAAGCCATGCTAGCCTCCGAAATTATTGATTGTAATCTGCAGTTATAGTTAGAAGAGAGCTTATCATGTGTACTTGCCAACTAGTTCCACTACACATTAATGCTAAGGAGATGTGTCAAAGTTCCAAAACGTACAGGTGAAGCCGGGCACAGAATAGTATCCAATAAAAGTGATTGGTTCTGATTCATTAAGGAAAGTAAGCAAAAAAATTAGTAACTTTTCTCCTGGACAAAACCATGTTACAATGCAAGGGGTGCAAATTAGTTTATTATTTTGTACATAAGTTAAATACTGGCTGTTTATTTATGTAGCATACAAATACTTGATAGCTTTATTTTTACACTGACATTTAAAGTTGATCTAGGACATGCCATACCCCAATTATAAATCTGTTCTCAAATTTTAAATTTATATCCCCTCCAATTTAACATGGTTTTGCCAAGATACAAGTTACTCCTTTTTTTGCTTTACTTTTTTAACGAATAACGCTTATTATGTTTTAGATGGAAAAATATTATTTACAGTGGACCACATAAGGCAACCTTCTTTTTCTCTTTTTCCTTTGTGTGAAGATATAATTAGGTTGTCTAGGTAGCACCTCCCTGATCTAAGAAATAATGAAATATTTGGGGAGTTTTTATGAAAAGTATGTCTGGCATGATTTAATTACAAATATACTGGTGCAGGAACAAATTTCTCTACTAAAATTCCAAAAAGATCCATGGGTTTAGTGGACTCTACTCCCTACTTTCCTGGTAGGAATAGCTGATACCTTCCTGTGGATCCCCTAAGGCTTCCATCATTTGGGACAAATAATTGAGGATATTACTTCTCATAAATTCTGGATTGGCTTGGTGTCCCTGCTTACATCTGTATCATGTGTGGAATATTCAGCTTGGTCATTCACAGGATACTCATGGGTTTTTATCCTCCTTGCCCCTTAAAATCAAATGGTTTTGCCCCAGATTCTTTTTGAATTAATGTGACTGGAATGATATCTTAGAGTCTCCATTACTAGTTTCAGAAGATTAAAATAACAAGTGTATCCAACTATTAATCATTATCCAAACTTATTTCTCACTGTCACGAAAACGGGGTGCTACTTGACTGAGGACTTTTTATTCATCACCCGTTTCTCACAGTTTAATGTACTTTTTAATCCTTGGCCCAGTCTAAGTATATACACCTGAGCATTGGTGTATTATGTGTATTATTATTTGATTTTATTAGGTACACTTTGGCCTGGCTATTACCTGCAGTATTGTATGTATTAGAAATATAAAGAATATTGCCATATTGTGTGAAAATAACAGGACAGCAGAAGTCATTTTGCTTGTGTTAGCTAAGGTAATTACTGCTTGTCTTAAATGTCCATTGTTATGAGGTGTGTTTTAGATCTCCTTGGAAAAGTACTGTTTGGCTTAAGTTCCACCTCCACAGGGAACACTCAGGAGTTGAGTGAATTAAGCTACCATTGTAATTTCTGTTTGCTCCCTATTGTCCACTAGTGAGCTCTACAGACAGCCAGGAGCCGGACCCCGCAGGGGTCACCTAAGGGAGGACAACTGGGGAGGTGGGGGAGGGAGCTGGATAGTGTGAGAAGCCCAGCTTTCCTGGGCATGCTGCTATCAAGGTGGGATTATGAGGTTATAAAAGAGTCTACCCTGGGAGCTGGACAGGTATATGACTGACTTTGGCCAAGAGGTGATGCTCTGACAGAGATGTGCTGTGGAACATATCCCACTGGATTTATGTGAATTGATTTCCTCACTTGTTGAACCTGCTATTGTTAAAGGGACTGTGCTATACCTTTCCCCCTGGATTTATTTGAACTGATTTCCTCACTTGTTGGACCTGCTATTGTTAAAGAGATCATGCTGTACCTATCCCACTGGATTTATTTGAACTGATTTCCTCACTTAATAAAAACAACAGGTAAATAAAAAAAGTCCCGAATGAACAATTCAATGAAAAGTCAATAAAAGTCAATAAAAGTCAATGAAAATAAATCTTGATGACGGTTTTCACCTTGGATCAAAACTTACAGAAAGACGGATGGCTGAATCCAATGGATAGATTCTCCCCCTTTACTGAAGTCAATGTATACTCCGATATAGGAAAAAAAAGGGGGAAGTTCCTCATGTGTAGAATCATTGATACATTTATTTAAACAATGGGCACACGTCCCGATAAAACATAAAAACAAATAACATGTAACACACGATCATCAGGTGAAGGTGGACTCTTACCCCCACTCTGAAAACAACGGGCACGTAAGGAGATGTTAATGTCCGAATCCGGACCGCCAGCTTAATCACTCACGGATCCCGCTGTTGCTGGGTGGAAGGGAGTTCCTCTGCACGTATCTCTGACGTCGCCTACTCCTTTCCAACGCGTTTCGAATGTTAAATCTTTATCAATGCATAGTAGGCGAACATTTTCCCGATCTTAAATAGTGTCCTCTTAATTGACTTCCTGTATAAAGGCCGTTTTTTCACCTATCATAACCCAATCAAATGGTGATATGAGAATACCCATAATCTATTAAACGGTCCGGATTCGGACATTAACATCTCCTTACGTGCCCGTTGTTTTCAGAGTGGGGGTAAGAGTCTTTTGACTTTTATTGACTTTTCATTGAATTGTTCATTCGGGACTTTTTTATTTACCTGTTGTTTTTATTAGATGATATCAATAGCGCCATCTTTGTCCTTTTCCACTATATATATTGCTTAAACTTGAAGCACAAAAAGGGTATTTGTGCTTAAAGGATAAAGAGGCTGCATTTGGTTTTATGCGCAGGGGTTTCCATAATATTTGATTTGGTATGATTTCCTCACTTGTTGGAACTGCTATTGCTAAGAGGACCATGTTGTACCTATCCCACTGGATTTATTTGAACTAATTTCCTCACTTGTTGGACCTGCTATCGTTAGGGGCCGTGCTGTATTTAATCCTGTTCTGCAGAATAAATCATCTTTCTATTCTTCCTCTAATACTGTGTCTGAGTGATTTGAGAGCCACGTATCTTCACAGTCACTGATCAGACTTTTTGAAGCTATCATGGTCTAAGGCTGGGTACACGCTACAGAATATTTCTCCCGATGCAATATCATTAACTATTTTACCAATGACTGCCAATTCATGTGTACACATGTTTTACAAGATTTACCTTCAGATCTGTGCTCATTTTTCAAAACCATCAGCTGAAAAGATCGTGACTCTATAAGCTTTATGGAGATCTGCCTACATTGCTGGTCATGAGTGCTACACACTGCAGAATTGGAACGACATTGTTCCATTGTTGAATGAGAATTTTAGTCCTTATATAAAATCAAATAAAATGATACTAAGGGCTTTGGAACAAGAATCGTTCATCGTTGGAGCCTACACACTAACGCAATATCGTCCGAACGATCATTCATCGTGTGGTTGGCCCAATAATCGGGTGAAAAACCGGTAGTGAGAACCCAGCCTGACATAGTCTTATCTTCATCTTGCCACAGGTATAATCAAACCAATGCTGATGTTTGACACCTAATATGGTCCTTTTGATCAGATGCTCTCAGTATCGCTACTACCTTTCTCCCTGTTCAGCTTCCTATTGATCCTAAGTATGCAAGTTCACCATAGCAGATCAGAAACAGTGTACCCACCACCAGGGATATTTATACAGGAGACATTGATGTATGCACATTAGGCAACTGTGCTGAGGTGTATGGTTCTTTCTGCTCCCTTTACAAGATTAGGAATTATATTAATTAGTGAAATTTTACAATTTGAGAAGTCTTTGTATATCAATTGAAAATCCACTCCCTCCCCCCAAAAAACTGGCAACATTTGGTCAAGTTGGTGTGACTCGTCTCTTACTCATCTCTGTCTCGTCTGCCCCTTCAGACTGCTGTTGATCTGCTATATTTACCATATGATCTCCTGTGGTTCGCTGCTTACTTTGTAAAATGCTTTTATAATGATGGTGTGATCTGTTCATGTTCAATGTGAATGTGATATATTGCAGACTTCATTTGTTTCTGCTATGATTTGTGTCATTTGGTTTTGATGGTTTGCAGGCCCGGCGCTCCCATTAGGCAAGGTTAGGCACTTGCCTAGGGCGCCGGGCTCTGGAGGGCGCCTGGCGCTGATTTTGTAAAAATGCCTAGGGCGCCATGGAGGCTAGCACCGGCCCTGATGGTTTAGTTTGATTTGGCTCTTTTGTATTACACAAAATAGTTAAATAAAACAAACATTTTTAAAAACATTTAAATATTTAAAAATTCACATTTTGTTTATATGTATTGTATCAAACTTTAAGGACAATTACTGTTTAGTAAAGTTTCAGTATTGTTATATGTAAAACTGCATATGCTACATGGAAGGGGAGGGGGTGCAAAGCAATGGGAAGTATGATGCCAATGAAACGATGACAGTTTTGTTATGTTGACCTTTAGTTGCGGTTTTGGGAAAGTTGTTTTAAAATAACGTTCCCATAGCTGACAGTTTACTTTTGTCCTTATCCCCTTTCTGTCACTCTTTTGTGTTTAATGTGTCTTGACAGTTACTCATGGTGTTTTCCCTAGGTCTGTATGCAGTACCTGAAGGACACTAACATGCTGTTTGTGGGAGGATTAATAGTGGCAGTGGCTGTGGAACACTGGAACCTACACAAAAGAATCGCACTGAAGGTTCTGCTCATTGTTGGAGTTAGACCACCCCTGTAAGGCTCTTTTTACTATGAATGTATAATAAAGCCACAATGACTCATTTACTAACACATTTAGCTGCTAAGTTTGCACTGAACTACAACAACCTCCACTCCAGTGCTAATTTTAGGTGCGGTTAAATAGGGTGTCCTGGTTGTTACTGTCTATGCCCTGTCCATTACTAAGCTAGTGTGAGGTAGACAGGACTATAACCAACTTATGCCGCCTTAGCCAGCAAGAGCCAGTAAGAAAGCAAATATGTTTATGGGCTTTATAAAATACACTGGATGATGGAGTTTTGTCTTATATGAACACTTCTATATGTGTCTCTTGAAAATGTTGAAGACACGGTATTGGTTAACTGTACCAGAGTTCACTAGTAAACTGAAAACTCATATAGTGCTTAGCATGCACCCACATTTATCCAATGATTGGCTTCACTAGAAATGGCATTTAGTGCATTCATTCATACACCAAACACTCATGTTTTCATTGGCACTCTGGATTATACACAACAAGCCTCATATACACTTTATGGACAAACGTATTTGGTCACACCTGTTAATTATTGAATTGAGGTGTTTCAAAAATAGTGCACGAAACATTTAGGAATTGCAACAATTTTTATACACAGTGCTCAAATGTATCTGGACAAGTTAACATAATCAAAAATAAAATGAATGTTCACTTTTAATATGCAGATACTTTGCAGACAATTACTGCTTGTAGTCTGGAACCCATGGACATCACAAAATGCCTGGTTTCCTCCTTTGTTATGCTTTGCCAGGCCTTTACTGCAGCTGTCTTTAGTTGTTGTTTGCTTGTGGGTCTTTCTGCCTTTACTTATTTCTCCACAAGTGAAATGCATGCTCGATCAGGTGATTGATTTGACCATTGCAGAATATTCCACTTCCTTGCCTTAAAAAACTCCTAGGTAGCTTTCGTAGTATGGTTTGGGTCATTGTCCATCTGTACTGCGAAGCGACGTCTAAATATATTTGCTGAGTCTGAGCAGACAGTTTATCCCTAAACACTTCAGAATTCTTCCAGCTGCTTCTGTCACATCATCAATAAACACCAGTGACCCAGTGCCATTGGAAGGCATGCATGCCCATGCCATGACAGACTGTGTGGTATGCTTCAGATCATGAGCCATTTCAAGCCTTCTCCATACTTTTTTCTTCTCATCATTCTGGTACAGGTTGATCTTAGTTTCATCTGTCCAAACAACGCTGTTCCAGAACATGGATGGCTTTTTTAGATGTTTTTTTGGCAAAGTTTAATCTGGCCTTTCTATGCCTTAGGCATCTTGTTTGTTATTCTTGTTTGCACCCTGTGGTAAACCCTCTGTATTTGCTCTTGTGAAGTCTCCTCTTTATGGTAGACTTGGATAATGATATGTCTACCGGCTAGAGAGTGTTCTTCACTTGGCTGGAAGTTGTTCAGGGGTTTTTCTTTACCATGGAAAGGATCCTGCGAGCATCCACCACTGTTGTCTTCTGTGGATGTCCAGGCCTTTTTGTGTTGCTGAGCTCACCAATGCATTCTTTTTTTCTTAGAATGTAGAACAACTGTTGATTTGACCCCTGCTAAGGTTCCCACTATCTCTCTGATGGATGTTATTGCTTTTTGCAGCCTAAGGATGGCTTGCTTCACTTGCATTGAGAGCTCTTTGGACCGCAGGTTGTGGGTTCATAACAACAGCTTCCAAATGCAAATGCCACACTTGGAATCAACTCCAGACCTTTTGTCTGCTTAATTGATAAAGAAATAATGAAGGAATAGCCCACACCTGTCCATGAAGCAGCTTTTGAGCCAGTTGTCCAATTACTTTTCATGCCTTGATAAAGAGGAGGCTACATATTAAACAGCTGTACATCCTATGTCCTTCCTCCAATTTGGATGTTAATACCCTGAAATTAAAGCTGTTAGTCTGCACTTAAGGTCAATATTCATTATATAACTGCAACTTGAATAGGTTTTGTAAAATAACAATATTGTGTCAGTGCCCAACTATATATGGACCTAACTTTATGTGCATAAGGAAAGATATCTGGTGAATACCAGGTACCAATGAATATTTTCTACATTTTCATTATCAGGCTGGTTTCATCCTCAGTTACAGTGCGTGCACTGTTTCCCACAGCTATGCCCATCATTTTGTGATGACTTCTACTTCTTTACTGCAAAATGTTTTACATATCATATACACAATTTGCTTTTATAACTGTGGCACTTTCATTAAGGATTTAAATACTAAATTACAGACACCAATAATGCCCTTCCACCCTATATAAGACATGACTTTTCATGGTTAAGGCAAGTTGTGGAAAGAAACTACAGTTTGGGCTACATTAATTACAGTTTAAAAGATTAAAATCTAAATGTACATAATGCCTGTAAAAAAACATTTATAGATCTGCTCCTAAGTCTCTGAATTGTGCGATTCGTTTTCTGACTATTTATGTGCACAGTACAGTCAGCTGTAGGCTTATTAGATGTACACGTATTGTGTTATACCTTCATTTGCAAGACCATATTGACAAGTTGTAAAACCAATAATATTGCGACCAATTGTTTTTCATTACAAACTTAAATAAAATGTGTACAAGGTCTGACTGTAGGAGCTGGATTAATTTGTTATAAGAATGTCCATAACACATTACAATGACTGCAGATTGGGTGCTTCATGTAGTGTGAAAAGGAAGCACAATTTTCATAACAGTATTTTTGTTTTCTTGTATCTAGACTAATGTTGGGGTTTATGGGAGTCACTGCCTTCCTGTCTATGTGGATAAGCAATACGGCAACTACAGCCATGATGGTTCCCATTGTGCAGGCGGTCTTGGGGCAGCTCAGCAACACAGAGAAGGAACCTTCGATCTTGGAGGCAGATGGACAAACAAACCCAGCGATGCAACTGGAAGAAAAGAATTCCATCAACATGTCTGAGATACAGAGTAAGGACCAGATTTGTTTTCACATTCACTGCACAAATGTAATTGAATCCTTAATCTTAACAGGAAAGAATAATACAAACAAACAAAATCATATTCATTGTGTTGTTCTCAACTCTGATCATTAGGTATTTGAATTTTTGGATCATTTAGAGCATTTTCACAACTGTACGATTTTAATTAATCAATTTGACTGGGACAGTAATTATTACACTGCTTCCCACAGAGGTAAATCCAAGGAAAATCCAAGCAATATATCACCCCCATCACACAGAGTGAAATGCCCAATACAGGGACTGGGCACTGTAATCAACACACATACGTGTGTGTGTGTGTGTGTGTGTGTGTGTGTGTGTGTGTATGTATGTATGGAAAAAAGTATAAGAAGAAAAAAACAGATAAAGGATAATTTATTTAATAACTGATAGTAACGTTTCAAGACCTGTCTGTTTTTCAAGCCCACATACCGCACACCAAACATACCTTAAATAGCCAAAATACATAAAAAGAAGCCATTACATCAAGAAATAACACTAGAAAAGATAAAGAAGCAATGAACATCAACTTACACAATACCTAAATATTGATAATAATGATTATGTCTCTGAAATATGCAAACAGAGCAAAATATACACTGAAGAAACAAATATACACTATATGGACTAAAGTATTTGGCCACACCTCTTAATTACTTAATTAAGGTGTTTCAATCAGACCCATTGCCAGTGGTATATAAAATCAAGCCATGCAATCTCCATTTACAAAAATTTGTGATACAAAATGGGTCATTCTGAAGAGCTCAGTTACTTCAAGTGTGGTACTGTGATAGGATGCCTTCTTTGCAATATAACGGTTCATGAAATTTCATCCCTGCTGGATATTCCATGGTCAACTGTAAGTGATATTATTAGAAAGTGGGAGCATTTAAGAGCAACAGCAACTCAGCCATGAAGCAGAAGGTTACGTAAAGTCACAGAGTGTGGTCAACTGCTGCTTAGGGGCATAGTGCGTAAAAGTCGCTCTGCTGATTCCATAGCTGAAAAGGTCAGAACTTTCACTGGCATTAATTTAAGCACAAAAACTGTGCGGCAGGAGCTTAATAGAATGGGTTTCCATGGCCGAGCAACTGCATGCAAGCCTTACATCACCAAGACCAATGCCATGCGTCAAATTAAGTAATGTAAAGCACACCGACACTGGACTGTGGAGAAGTGGAAACATGGTCTATGGATCACGCTTCTCTGTTTGGCAGTCAGATGGGCAAATCTGGGTTTGGCTGATGCCGGGAGAACATTACCTGCTTGACTGCATTATGCCAATTGTAACGTTTTTCAGGGTTTGGACTCCTTATCTCCAGTGAAGGGCAATTTTAATGCTTCAGCATACCAAGTCATTTTGGACAATGCTATGCTTCCAACTTTGTGGCAATAGTTTGGGGAAGGCCCTTTTCTATTCCAACATGACTGTGCCCCAGTGGACAAAGCAAAGACTACAAGGACATGGTTTGATGTGTTTGGTTTGGAAAAACTTGACTGGCTCGCACAGATCCCTGACCTCAACCCCATCGAACACCTTTGGGATGAACTGGAACATATATTGTGAGCCAGGCCTTCTAGTCAACATCAGTGCCTGACCTCATAAATGCTCTACAGAATGACTGGGCACAAATTCCCACAGAAACACTCCAACATCTTGTGGAAAGCCTTCCAAGAGGAGTGGAAGCTGTCATCGCTGCAAAAGGGGAACAACTCCATATTAAAGTATATGTATTTGAATATAGTGTCATTACAGTACCTGTTGGTGTAATGGTCAAGCGTCTGAATACTTTTGTCCATATAGTGTACATATATATGTGTATGCAAACCAATATTAAAAATGCAAATCTAGGTAAGGGTGAAGTACAGTACCTCTCCTTAATGAGTAACAGTAATGTAAAGGTGGATTCTACTCACTAAGAAATAGTAATGTAAAAGTGGGCCTGTATGAACCAATCTTAATGCTTGATCTGAGAACAGAGCAACAGGATGTGTCCAGTGTCATGAGCAACAGACCATTGTTGCGCAATGTGAAAGAGGTAGAGGGCTGTATGTGCAGCCACCCAGCCTTCAAAGGGGTCACACAGAGGAAGGAGGGAGAGCACAGTGCACTCCATCCTCCTCCTGCAGGTACACAGCGTGACTTCCCTACACTGTGCCGAGGAGAGCACGTGAGACGGAGGTCGGCTGCCTCTGTGTGATAAGATTGGGAGCATCCTGCAGGGGGGCCACAGGTGACATTTGCCCACCGCTGCAATATACTGTTCAAAGCTAATTGTGCATTAGTTGCTATGGGTTAAGACAAAGTGCAGTGTATTAGTAAATAACCTTCTCTGCACTTATTATTTATCATTTATTAATTATAAATTATTATTTGTAATAAGTATGCCATTTAGAACAACAACTTGCCCATAATGACCCTTACGGCCATGTCACCGCAAATGTTAAAAATGCAAAGCTTTAAATACAGCCATATTTTTGTATCAATTAGTTAAACACTTTAAAGCTGAATTGTACAGGATCACAAACACGTTGTCTAATCAAAGCTGAAAGTCACCAATTAACTAAAAGTAAATCTTTGTTGATAGTAGAAAGAAAGCACTATGCTGATTTCCTTTCACACAAAATACAGATGTTCTCTGTTCAAAAAAATATTTATACTTTCCTAGTTTCATAAGTTGTCTATTGCTTTTGGCATGCTGACATGAGATACACATTAAATAAGGCATCTCCACTTGTTTCTGGCATAAGTAGTCAAAAATTACTTATTTAACTATTCTAATTAAATATTGACTTAAACTTTCTCCTAAAAGTTAACTTCAGATCCACTATTACTTATGGACTTTTGAACTACTGCCCAAAAGGGATTTGAATTGTCTTCACATATGTAAGTCCTACAAAGTATGCAATTGGCTAAACGACGAGCAGCAACACTGTACTTAGCAAAAGATTCTTTACTATGTCATAATAAAAAGTGGATTATTGACTGTTGTCTTAACCTTTTTAACTGTTGTTAAATTAATGGTGGTGTTGCATCAAACTATAACTCTAGTGACCAGCCAATAACTATAATATTTAATCTGCTTTATATTTCAACTTAAAAACTTAGTTTAGTGACTGGTTTAATCTGTGCCGCTATGCTCAAGCTTTACAGCTTTTCTGGTTGTATGAATTGAGCTAAATACAATCCTAATAAACACTGACGTAAACAATGAATAGCCAGTAATTGTAATTTACACAGTATTTAATCTAAGATATTGCCACAATAAGCCCATAATAGGCACTTTTTTTAGACCAATTATTTTTGCAATTTAGAGTGTCAAAAGTCTGAAAAAAGAACTAGAAAACACCTTGGGGTAAATGTATCAAGCTGAGTGTTTTCCAGCGGGTTTGAAAAGTGGAGATGTTGCCTATAGCAACCAATCAGATTCTAGCTGTCATTTTGTAGAATGTACTAAATAAATGATAGCTAGAATCTGATTGGTTTTTCAAACCCGCCGGAAAACTCTCAGCTTGATACATTTATCCCCTTATGTGTCTTAGGGGCACTCAAAGGATAATGAGATTATTTAAAACATATTCAAGTTTTATTGGTATAAATTAAAATAATAGTACTTATACAAAATTAGAAGGAGTGAAATGTTAAAAGCAAGTACATGACATTGATGACCAAAGATTAATAATCTGTTAAAATCGATAGGTGAACTATCGAAGCACGCTGTTTCTCCTATAGTATATCTCAATTCTAAGGTGGATGCTAAATAGATTAGAGATTTATCATAAATTCTCTACTATAACATATCTCATACAGAGTTAAATCATAGTTTCCATGAATAGAAAATTGTATGTGAAAAAATATCCTCTTTAGGGGTTAATTAAATTCTCATATATTCAAACAAAACCCTCTGTTATATTTCAAGTTAAGTTAAGGAAATTTGATACAATGTCCCTATTGTCTCAATGGGACCTTCTTTCTCCTAGGATTTTTCTCATATAGGGTTAAATCACAGATCCCATAGGTATAGATCATATGACAGGAGGTGTCCCCTTTTGAGGTTAGTTAAATCGTTATACATTCAAAAATAACCCTCCATTAAACTGAGATAGTCATTATTGTTAGATTCGATACTATGTCCCTATTACCTAAAAAGATCCCTTTCAATATGAGGTAAATCTCTCGCTTTTACGTTACGTTACGTTACGTTAGGCTCATTTTGGCTTACCTTTATATGATGAAATTAACGTAAAAGCAAGAGATTTACCTCAGATTGAAAGGGATCTTTTAGGTAATCTAATTTTTGTGTGGGTGCACCTAGCTCTAGATGTCGAATTAATATATGAAGTGAAATACCAACAAAATTATAATAGTATAACTCTCTTCATCCAGAATATTTAGGATTTTCCTGGTGCAATAGGGTGGTTCTTAATAGGGTGTCAAAAGTGACAGCACTGTTCCTACAATCTTACACATGCTATTAGCTTTCTGTAATAATTTAATCTGTTTACCTCTAAATAAAGGTCAACATTTCATAAGCATGCCATAATATCTATATGGGGAAACACTGAATTATAAACCGGAAAAACCATTGACTACATTTAATAAAAGCTGCAGCCACAGCAAAGAGTGACAATTAGCATTATGATTTCCACAGATACTATGGATGGGCCACATCATAATCATCATAGTCTCCATTCAGCTGCATTTACCATGAAGCTACCAACACTGATCGTATACATAGAACTCTGGTGACAGGGCGGAATTTTGGGTGTCAAATGCTGATTCGCCTACAGATGTCAAATGTAGGGTTCCAAATCTTATTTGTTACCGCCATCATCATTATCAATTGGTAAGGTTATTGTGAGCCCAACCGCCTGTAAGGTCTCCAGTTATCTGACCTAGCATGTGGCGTGTGCACTAATGCAGTTAGATGCATGTATGAAAATACAGATCCTATTCATTAGCATTTCAGAAGCCACATCTACATAGCAATATCATGAGCAATGGTGAGTGCATGTCCGGATCTGTTCTCATCCTATACTTTTAATGAATAGCATTTTAAACTTCCAGCTACAGATCAGCTGATAAGTACATTTCTATGTATAATTTGCCCAACATAAAAAAAAGTGTCATACGCACAAAAGACCACATGTAATTATGGCAGTCCCAACGACCTCTTACTCTAATGATTAATGGAAGACATAAATATGGACAAGCTGATTGGTATTTTAGGAGAAAAACTGGAAATGCAATTTAATTAAATGGGTCGTGGCAAGTTGGATAGTCATGTGACACTTACACCTTCACACAATGCACCTCTTCAGATTTTTCCACCTCCCCGCACACTTGGGTAAACGTATAGTTTGCAGTTGCACCTCTGAATTTGGAAAGTAGACATGCAACCTGAAATGCCCTGACCATATAGGCGAGCTGGTGCTGGAGCTGGAGTCATTCAGTACAGTGAAACATATTTCTCTACATATTAATATCAGGCCCAGATTAAGGAAATGGAACCCCCCGGGCTAAGGGGGCCTCCATTCCCCCGCGAGCCCCCCCCCAGAGTGCTTACCTGCTTCTGTTCCTCTGTCACTCCCTGTAGTGCTCCGGTGGCGCACAGTGAGATCTTGTGAAAGTGTCTCTCACGAGATCTCCTCAGTAAGATTACTGCGCACCGCGGGAGCACTACAGGGAGAGCAGGCAGCTAACAGCATAATATTTGCTGTTAGTTGCCTGCCATTCTCAAGCAAGCTGACAATCGGAGCCGGGGGCGGGGATGCCCCCAACCCGATAAATGCCGGTGGGCCTCCCAGATGCCCGAGGCCCATGGGCTCTAGCCCAGTTAGACCTCGGGTTAATCCGGCCCAGATTAGTATGCATTAATATGTATCATAATTCTTGTTCATCTTTGATAAATGGAAATATTATACAAATAATCTAATTGATCAGTGTCCCTAGCATTCACATAATCAGAGAGATCTCTAGAATACCAGCTTGTTCCTTTTCTAAGCAATACTTTTAAAAGAATTATCAAGAAGCAGCAAAGCATTTAAAGGAGAACTCCAGTCATAATTTCCTAACAAAATATCCACCCTCCACCCCACAACTCCCATAATTCTGTTTGTGAGCCTGGAAGCTCAGGTGCCAACATGGGGGAGCGTAGGACCTCTGTAGTTCTACCATGTACTGGAAAGAAGATTCTGAGCAGGGAAAAGTATTGTCTGAAGTTGACCTTTCAATACCATTACCATAAGTAACATTTCAGTGTAATTTCAGTGTAATTTAGTGTTTTTCTATCTATCCAATGGAAATTATATATTATAATTTGCTTATGCAACATTTCAATTTTTTTGTGTAATATTTGTTCAGAAGCTGACTTCTATTTCCAGTGTTTTTTTAGATTACACAAGATTGTATCTTTCTTTCTCTAGTTGTGTCAAATGGACACACACGCGATATCTCCTTGGAGACTAAAGAAAGAAAGGAGAAGAAGCGCATTAACAAAGGGATGATGCTGTGTGTATGCTACGCAGCCAGTATTGGAGGAACCGCCACTTTAACTGGAACTGGGCCAAACCTTATACTGAAAGGGCAGCTGACCTCGTAAGTAGTTGTAATATTGTGCATTAGTATAGACAATGTACTCACACATATGTCAAGAGGAACGGGATATAAAATCTATATCTATGGAAGTGTATAATAGGCATTAAAATGCAAATACAAAGTATACTCTGTGAGCTGTTAATCACGCCTTATGACGTATAACACTCAAGGCTCCCATGGACTGAATTTGCTAGAGCAGAGCTCACTCCAAGAGCAGCCAGTCCCTGATAGATTCATCCCCACTCTACCCTTCCCCCCCCTGATATACATCTCTTTCTTTATGATGTGTTATGCTCACTGTAAGCTGCCAGCCAGCAGCATCTTACACTTTCTTGAGAATTAATATCGTATTATACTACTGGACTGATGTGAGCACATACACCTCTTCCTCCGAAGGAGAGAGTATCCTCTGTCTGTAAAGATGTAAAGATTGTAAACTGTAAACGCCTGTATAACTCTTTGGGGCATTCAATTTGGTCCCGGGATCACGGTAATGCGCCAGAGCGGGGCGCAAAGATGATCCGCAGCACGGCAATTAGGCTGGTTTTCCTTCGCAACCCTACGGGGTGCGAAATCCGTGTTATTGGAGTACTGTATTACCTTCGGTAACACGCACTCCACACGTTACCACAATCATAAACCTATTTGAATATACCCCTTTGTACTTTAAAAAACTTTGATAAAATCGAAATAAAAAATAAACAAATACAAAAGAGAAAAATTAGGTGATAATCATTAACAAGAAATCATAGATATGGTTAAAAAAGACAAAAATACCAGTTTCTGAAAGCACAATGCTATCTTTGGTACTGGCTAAACCAAATCCCCTGAAGAGGTATGTTCATGGTTGTTTCTTTGATATTTTACAACTCATTACAGTGTAAACATTATATCACACTTCATCAGTCTTACACAGGCCACACATGTGCCGAACCTATGTGGATGGTATATGACTACACATAGATTCCAAGGGGCCGATTCAATTCGGCCACGTTAGTCTAGGATTAACTCGGCGTTAGTACTATTACCTTTAATACAGTAATTTTAACCCAGATTTTTACTCGCAGCCCTGAGAGGTGCAAGAAAAATTCAGCATTAAAATTAGCGTACTAACGGTAATACTGTGCACTTTTACTGTACTAGCGGTAATAATGTGCAGGCCGCGTTATTCCTAGAATAATGCGGCCAAATTGAATTGGTGCCCAATAGTGATTACCTTCCGATTGCTTTTACAACATACCCGTTAATAATCTGATCAATTTTTTAATTGTATTATCATTGGGCATTTGGCTCACTTTTGAGCCATATAGACTAGAAGAGAAAGCAATTGCTTGATATGCAGTGTTTGTGGTCAGCTTTACATATAGCAGGAGTGTACAATTGCAGAGGGCCGCAATGAGAGATTGCAGCTATTTGAAGGGATTGCAATAAAACTTAATGTAAAATTGTAATGTTGAATGTACTACAGGAAAAGAGGAACCTAGAATTTTGCTGCCGCTGCTGGAGTGGGCATAGCTATGGCATGTAGCAAATTTGGCCCCTGTTGCAAACATCTCTTTACCCTAGCCCACCCCTGTGACACATTTACTCTTCAAATCAGTAGTAACACATTTCTTCCCTCCATGCATATACCCTGCTTTATCTTTATCTGCTATGTGAGTGAGATTTTGATTTTGTCTCACTCATAAGATTAAGGTCAGCAGTAGTACAGTAATATAGAGAACCACAAGAAAAGACTTGGGGTTATCCCCAAACTGTCAGTAGTACAGTAATAGTCTGGCAGCAAATAAGAGTCCAGCTCATTCATTCTGAATAATTCCCGGACCTCACAGAGGAATGGTCAAGTCGGACTGTGGCTGTGAGGTTGGGGATTGAGAGAGTGCTGATACCAGACAGATACAGGGGAACCAGGGACGTTGGGACAGAAACAGAATGTTAGTATATCTATTCCAGCGTCCCAAGTCCCCATGTATCTGATTTGTATTCCCACAGTGATACCTAGTGATGTACTGTAATATTGTGTTACCTCAATGGACCACAATATCACAGTATTTTAAATCTGATAAATGAATAAACAGAGACATTTGTATCTTAGAGTAAAGTAAATCCATTATTTGGATTAGCTAAAACAGATAATATTCATGTACATCTGCCGTGTATCAGGCGAATATTTTTGTTTCCAAAAAGAACTCAAATCCCATTGTATTTTGCTTCTAAAACTGTTATTTCACCCTTCAGTATTAGCCAATTCAAATAATGGCTCTGTAAAAGAAAATGGTCCCAGTGTCTTGTTATCTATTACATATAAGGAGTGGCACAGTTTTCACTGGAAATCATTTGTTTTTGATTCCAGAATTCATTACCTCAAAATGTTTATTTTACCAGAATGTTTGCGTAGACTCCTGATGCAACTTGGTTAATAGAATTGGTGAGAGTGAGTTTCTATAACTGTTTTACTGTATTGTGCACCCCAATCACAGTAAGGAGTGACTACTGTAGACTGAGAAACAATACATTAGTATCCTGATCTCCTTACTCAAAGCTACGGAAGTCATGGGACCTACTCTTAAAATTATTATAAAATGACATGTTAAACGTCTTGGCCGTTTATCAGTTGAGTTCATGAAAAAAACAAGCCAGATTTCAAAGCACTGTAATTTTGAGCTGGGCTTAAATTAGTGAAATTCACATGTGTTTGATAGAGTAAGTTCTTTATTATTATAATTATTATTATTATTATTTAGCAACATTTTTAGATAGTGACTTAACATGACTCTTACAGCTGGGAAAGACTAGTGGTGGGATAATAGCCACAATATACATAGGTGTGAGACAATATACATAGGCAAACCGAAAGGGGGTTTCCTAGTGCCTGGAAACCCCCCTCCAAGCCTGGGGCACTGTATAATTGAGGTGGCAGGACCCTGCCCCCGCTTCACACTGCTCTGCTTGAAAAGGGAGAGCTGCGTGCACCTAACAGTAGTGCACGCAGCATTGCCCATGTATATTATAGGGAAAGGAAGAGTTGGAGAGCAACCAAGCACTGTCTAAAATTAAAGCCACGCCCCAATGTATGCTGGTCACTCCCACTGGCATCATGGTGTGGAAACCCCCCTCTACAATACCTGCGTTTGCCCCTGATATACATATATATATATATATATATATATATATATTAGGGATGTGCACTGGCGACTTTTGAGGTCTCGTGTTTTGTGTTTTGGATCCGGATTTTCGTTATTTTTGAGGTTCGGATTTGTCTCGCAAAACACTTGACGAAAGGTCTCGGTTCGGATTTAAGGTATTGGATTCGGATTTTTTTTGAAAAAAACATAAAAAGTTTAAAAATCAAGTTTTTGGGCTTATTTTCACTCCTAGGCTATTATTAACCTCAATAACATTCAATAACAAGCATTTCCACTAATTTACAGTGTATTCTGAACACCTCACAATATAGTTATTAGTCCAAAACGTTGCAAAAAGGTATCTTTCTGGACTGCGTAGAGGAGTGGGTCACCACAATATCTTAAAAACCCTGAACTTTTATGATTCGCACCAATAATTGTACCTGGACTGCGTAGAGGAGTGGGTCACCACAATATATTAAAAACCCTGAACTTTTATGAATCGCACCAATAAATGTACCTGGACTGCGTAGAGGAGTGGGTCACCACAATATATATATAATAAGAAAACCATCAACTAGTTTGATTCGCACCAATAAATGTACCTGGACTGCGTAGAGGAGTGGGTCACCACAATATATTAAAAACCCTGAACTTTTATGAATCGCACCAATAAATGTACCTGGACTGCGTAGAGGAGTGGGTCACCACAATATATATAATAAGAAAACCACCAACTTGTTTGATTCGCACCAATAAATGTACCTGGACTGCGTAGAGGAGTGGGTCACCACAATATATTAAAAACCCTGAACTTTTATGAATCGCACCAATAAATGTACCTGGACTGCGTAGAGGAGTGGGTCACCACAATATATATAATAAGAAAACCATCAACTTGTTTGATTCGCACCAATAAATGTACCTGGACTGCGTAGAGGAGTGGGTCACCACAATATATTAAAAACCCTGAACTTTTATGAATCGCACCAATAAATGTACCTGGACTGCGTAGAGGAGTGGGTCACCACAAGATATATTAAAAACCCTGAACTTTTATGATTCGCACCAATAAATGTACCTGGACTGCGTAGAGGAGTGGGTCACCACAATATATTAAAAACCCTGAACTTTTATGATTCGCACCAATAATTGTACCTGGACTGCGTAGAGGAGTGGGTCACCACAATATCTTAAAAACCCTGAACTTTTATGATTCGCACCAATAATTGTACCTGGACTGCGTAGAGGAGTGGGTCACCACAATATATTAAAAACCCTGAACTTTTATGAATCGCACCAATAAATGTACCTGGACTGCGTAGAGGAGTGGGTCACCACAATATATATAATAAGAAAACCATCAACTTGTTTGATTCGCACCAATAAATGTACCTGGACTGCGTAGAGGAGTGGGTCACCACAATATATTAAAAACCCTGAACTTTTATGAATCGCACCAATAAATGTACCTGGACTGCGTAGAGGAGTGGGTCACCACAATATATTAAAAACCCTGAACTTTTATGAATCGCACCAATAAATGTACCTGGACTGCGTAGAGGAGTGGGTCACCACAAGATATATTAAAAACCCTGAACTTTTATGAATCGCACCAATAAATGTACCTGGACTGCCTAGAGGAGTGGGCACTGGGCACCACAATAAAATATATAAAAAACCTTCAACAGGTCTGCATTACACTACACATACGGCTGCTCCTCCATCCTCTCCATCATATACATGTTGGAGTTTTAGCGTGTGACAACCTCTTGTTTTTGATAATGTCAGTGCATTTTGAATATTTTTCAATTTGCCCCACACCACTGAATGTACTTTATCTATGATACGCATCTATCTATCTTGACTGCGTAGTGTGGTGGCCCCGGTACCCAATTTGATACCGGGGCCACAATAAAATAAATACACCCTCCACGTGTCAGAATTCCACCAAACAAGTATCTGGACTGCGTAGTGGGGTGGCCCCGGTACCCAATTTGATACCGGGGCCACAATAAAATAAATACACCCTCCACGTGTCAGAATTCCACCAAACAAGTATCTGGACTGCGTAGTGGGGTGGCCCCGGTACCCAATTTGATACCGGGGCCACAATAAAATAAATACACCCTCCACGTGTCAGAATTCCACCAAACAAGTATCTGGACTGCGTAGTGGGGTGGCCCCGGTACCCAACTTGATACCGGGGCCACAATACCTCCTCCAAACATGCTACAGACAATTCGTCATTGAGATCCCATCAAGTATGTTAAAGACAGACAGGGTCCAAGTGTTATTAGTTGACTTTGTAAAGAAAAAAACTGTCCCTGTTGCACATAGTCGTGCAATGAAGACTTACTTTTTCATTTAAAGGCACGATCTTTCAAGTGTAGTGTTTGTAAGTCTAAGTCATATTATACTTTTGGTAAAATTGGTTTTTTTTGTTCCTCTTTATGTTAATTAATTAGTAATAGAATTAAAGTAGGAAATAGAATTAAATAGAATTAAAGTAGGAAATAGAGTGGTATAGAGTTGTAGTGTGGTATAGATAGAGTGGTCCACACAATATAATAATAAAACCCTCAACTGGTCTGAATTCCACCAAACAAGTATCTTGACTGCGTAGTGTGGTGGCCCCGGTACACAATTTGGTACCGAGGCCACAATATAATTAAAAAACCCTCCACGTGTCGGAATTCCACCAAACAAGTATCTGGACTGCATAGTGGGGTGGCCCCAGTACCCAATTTGATACCGGGGCCACAATACCTCCTCAAAACATGCTCCAGACAATTCGTCATTGACAGACCCCAGACAGACAGGGTCGTAGTGTTATTGTTTGACTTTGTAAACCCAAAAAAATGTCCCTGTTGCACTTGCACATAGTCGTGCAATGAAGACTGACTTTTTCATTTAAAGGCACGATCTTTAAAGTGTCAGAAAGAGAGAGAAGACACAGGAGAGGAGAGTTGTAGCTGGGGACCTGGGGTGGAAGCTCCCAGGCTCCCCCAGCATTGCCTGGAAGTCTGAGCGTGGTGACTGAGCCAGGGCAAGGAATGTGTGCCCTGGATGAGGGGGAGAACTCCATGCCACTATAGTGAACCCAAGAGAGAGGGGGACACTGCACATGGAAGAGGCCCTGGAGTGAGGGCTGCTACAAGAGGCATGGTAGCTGTAGTGTCAGATCCTGAGGCTGAGAGTACACAGAGTGACGTGTCAGAGCACAGGAGACATTATCCCCGCAGAGGAGGGATGAGCTGCAGTTGAGAGGTCTGTTGTTGAAATAGGACATGCACACTTTAACAAACCAATCATTTCAGCGACAGGGCCTACCAAACAACTTTGACTGAAATGATTGGTTTGTTTGGGCCCCCACACCAAAAAAGCTATTCATCTCTCCCTGTACAGACTAAACAGGCTCTACTGAGGCAAGATGTCGTCCTCATCCTCAACCTCTGATTCCTCTCCCCCTACAGTGTGTACTTCCTCCTCATCACACATTATCAATTCATCCCCGCTGGACTCCACAACCACAGGTCCCTCTGTAGTATCTGGAGGGCAGTGCTGTACTTCATTGAGGAATTGATTATTCATTTTTATAAACATCATTTTTTCAACGTTGTGAGGAAGCAACCTCCTTCGCCGCTCACTGACCAGGTTCCCCGCTGCACTAAAAACTCTTTCCGAGTACACACTGGAGGGGGGACAACTCAGGTAAAATAGAGCCAGTTTGTACAGGGGCTTCCAAACTGCCTTTTTTTCCTGCCAGTAACAATATGGACTGTCTGACATGTCTACTTGGATGGTGTCAGCAAAGTAATCATCCACAATTTTTTCTATTGTCACAGCATCCAATGCAGCGAGAGTAGACATGTCTGCAATGGTTGGCAGGTCCTTCAGTCCGGACCAGATGTTATCAGCATCCCCGCCAGTGCCTCTTTTGGGAAAACTGAGCTTTTTCCTCGCAGCCATAGATGTGGAAGAAAATGAGGGTGGAGCTGTTGGCATGTCACGGTCCTCTTCAGAGGACAATCTCCTGACCAGCAGGTCTTTGCACCGCTGTAGATTTGTGTCCGCCGGAAACAGAGACACAACATACGCTTTAAACCGAGGATCGAGCACGGTGGCCAGAATGTATTCCTCTGACTTTAAAAGAGTGACCACCCTCGGATCCTGGCAAAGCGTACGAAGGGCTACATCCACAAGAGCTACATGCTTGCTGTAATCGCAATGGCTTACCAGCTCCTCCCTCACTTTCTCCAGCTGCTTCTGCAACAGCCTGATCAGGGGAATGACCTGACTCAAGCTGGCAGTGTCGGAACTGACTTCTCGTGTGGCAAGTTCAAATGGCTGCAGAACCTTGCACAACACGGAAATCAGTCTCCACTGCGCTTGACTCAGGCGCATCCCCACTCCTTTGCCTATGTCGTAGGTGGCTGTGTAGGCCTGAATGGCCTTTTGCTGCTCCTCCATCCTCTGCAGCATATAGAGGGTGGAGTTCCAGCGCGTCACAACCTCTTGTTTGAGGTGATGGCAGGGCAGGTTCAAGCTTTTTTGATGTGCCTCTAGTCTGCGGTAGGCACTGGCTGAATGCCGAAAGTGTCCAGCAATTTTGCGGGCCACCGCAAGCATCTCCTGCACACCCCTGTCACTCTTGAGGTAATGCTGCACCACCAAATTAATGGTGTGGGCAAAACATGGGACGTGCTGGAAATTGCCCATATTTAATGCCCGCACAATGTTACTGGCATTGTCTGACACCACAAATCCCCATGAGAGTCTAAGTGGGGTAAGCCACTGGGAGATAATTTCCCTAATTTTCTCTAATATGTTGTCAGCGTTGTGCCTCTTATTAAAGCCTGTAATGCACAATGTTGCCTGCCTTTGCATGAGCAGCCATTTTGTAGATGCTGCTACTGATGCAGCTGTTGCTGTTGCTGCGGAAGGGGATGCATCTACCCAGTGGGCTGTCACAGTCATATAGTCCTTCGTTTGCCCAGAACCACTTGTCCACATGTCCGTGGTTAAGTGGACAGTGGGTACAACCGCATTTTTAAGAGCACTGAGGACACTTGATCGTACTTCTCTGTACATTTTTGGTATCGCCTGCCTAGTGAAGTGGAATCTCGAGGGGATTTGGTACCGGGGACACAATACCTCCATCAACCCTCTAAATCCCACTCCACTGATGGCGGACACCGGGCGCACGTCTAACACCAACATTGCAGTTACAGCCGCAGTTATACGCTTTGCAATAGGGTGACTACTTGTCACTCACCGGACCGTGAGTGCCTCTTCCCGGACATTTAGGAACCGTGGCCGTCCACCATCCTGAGGGTCTGCGCATGCGCAGCCCTTTCCTACCCTTTTCTATACTTCAGTGTATACCCCTTTAACTCAATTGGCAGATCAGGCAACCTCCCTATATTAAGCACCTGTGGTCAACACCACGTTGCCTGATCTTGGAGTCTCATTCCTCATGAGTCTCTGAAGGTGTTCCTGTATTACTCGTGTATTCAGCGCTGCTGATTCCTGTGGTTTCCAAACCACTTCTACTACTGTGGTTCCATACCACTTCTACCATCAACTGTATCATCATGACTGTTTGCTGATTCCTATCCGCTGCCTCCGTGCACTACAGTCTTCTATACCACTTCAACGTTATTTTATATCAATGTGACTGTTTGCTCATTGCTATCCGCTGCCTCCGTGCACTCCAGCTTTTACCTCACTCACCTGCTTCTCATCAAGTCTGTTTGCTGATTCCTATCCGCTGCCTCCGTGCACTACAGTCTCCTGCTTGCAACTCGCCTGTGTTTAACATCGTGACTGCCAGCTGACTACTATCCGCTGCCTCTGTGCACTACAGTCTCCTGCTTGCAACTCGCCTGTGTTCAACATCGTGACTGCCAGCTGACTACTATCCGCTGCCTCTGTGCACTACAGTCTCCTGCTTGCAACTCGCCTGTGTTCAACATCGTGACTGCCAGCTGACTACTATCCGCTGCCTCTGTGCACTACAGTCTCCTGCTTGCTACTCGCATGTGTTTAACATCGTGACTGCCAGCTGATTACTATCCGCTGCCTCCGTGCACTATAGTCTCATCTCATCTTTGCTGTGACTTCCTCGAGACTGCCGCTTTCATTACCATCTGCTACACTTCGTGATCAACAGCTCCTGCCCTGCGCTGCACTCCTGTTTCCCATCGCTGTTGGTTCCTGTGGTTGCTACTGGTTACCTCCGTGTGCCGCTGAGTCCTGCTGCGGTGGTCAGCGCTATCGTCCATCTCCTGCTGATCCACTCTCCACGCCTTCACGTGTTCCACTGGTCTCTACCCTCCGGTCAGCATTGGATTTGTATCTCATCTACTACCCTCTGCTGGATCATCTCCATTCTCCTGGGTCCCCTATGAGTCCAGTTCCACGTGTTGCTGACTCCTGTGGATTCGTGTCCCTGTTGGTCTACTCACCTGTGCGCTGCACCTGCTAGACCGCTGCTTCACCTATCCAGGGACTTCCTATCCAGTCGGCCTCCAGCCGCTCAGGTACCGCTGCAATCCCATCTGACTGCTACTGCTGAACCACGGTATGCATACTTCTCATTGACTGTGCTGTGTATTGCATATCTTGCTGGACTGTGTTTGGTTCTCTCTGGAGTCTGCTATCCGCTGAGTCTATTGCCATCATTGACTGTGTTATCATTGTGCTGGACTACTTCAAGAGACTTTCTAGATTGCAGACCTGATCAGTCATTTATATATATATATATCTATATTGTGCATATTACTGTGGATCGTGTATAAGGTGCCTGTGTATATCCTGTGTTGCAGTCTTCCCCCGTGCACCTCCTCACATATATATTCAGTGGTACAACTTGCTGATGTCAGACCACTGATCCCTGTTTCCGGTATCACCTGTTCCATTATCCTCTCACATAGCAGTGGTACAACTTGCTACCGCAGACCACTGACTACCTGGATACCTCCACTTGGATTCCATTCCTTCACTCAGACAGCGGTACAACTTGCTACCCGCAGAAAGCTGACTCTCATCACCTCCTTGTTTCTGTTGGACATTCCTCCTCACTATAGCAGTGGTACAACTTGCTATCGCAGACCACTGACTACCTTCACGTGTCCTTGTCCATACAGTTCCTTGTGTATCATTACCTCATTATTACCAGTGTTGCTAGTCATAGACTTTCCTGAGCATCTCATCGGCCATCATTTCATGTTCCGTGATCACCCAGCTACCAGAGTACCCTATTACCATCTACATTGCTCTGGTAAGCCTACCATCTGGTGATCCCTGGGTAAAGACTCCTAGTGCCCGTGACAGTAAGATCAGGCCATGACAGACCCAGATGTGGAACCTACCGCCAAAGAGATGCTGCAACATTTGGTTAGCCGTGTGGAGCAACAGGATGCCCGCCAACAGCTGTTACTTCAGTGTTATCAGTCATTAACCTCCCAAGGAACATCTGGACAGACTGTGACAGCTACTACTGAAGCTCCTGTGCTTTCCTCCGGTTCCCCATTGCCATCCCAGGTGTCTATAGCTTCCACGCTTCACCTGCCTACTCCGTCAAAGTACGATGGAGACCCCAAAACTTGTAGGGGTTTCCTTAACCAATGTTCAGTCCATTTTGAGCTCCAACCTCAAAATTTTTCTACCCATCGTTCCAGAGTGGCCTATCTTATCTCTTTGTTTTCAGGACAAGCCCTGGCTTGGGCCTCCCCTCTGTGGGAGAGGAACGATCCAATATTACAAGATAGTGCCAAATTCATTTCTACATTCCGAAGTGTGTTCGATGAACCAGGTCGTGTGACCTCCGCTGCTTCCAGCATCCTCCGTCTGCGACAAGGATCTCATACTGTAGGCCAGTACGTCATTCAATTTAGGATCTTAGCTTCTGAACTTCAGTGGAACACTGAAGCCCTAGTTGCCGCCTTCTGGCAGGGGCTTTCCGATAAAATTAAAGATGCACTGACTACCCAAGAGCTTCCTTCGTCACTTGAAGATTTGATCTCTCTATGCCATCGTGTTGATATGAGATTTCGTGAAAGAGAGGCTGAGAAAACGACTTCTGCTAAAGCACCTTTTCGCTCTAACCCTCAATTTCGTCCAGTGTCACCCGCTGTGATTCCCATGGAGATAGGACGTTCCAAGTTATCTTCTGAGGAGAGGAAACGAAGAGTCAAGAATAGACTCTGTATCTATTGTGCTGATTCCACTCATGTCCTCAGCTCCTGCCCTAAGAGATCGGGAAATGCCAGGCCCTAACTAGTTCTGGAGAGGTGAAGTTAGGGTCCCTGGAGTCCTCTCCATCGTCTATGAAATCTAAAGTCTGCGCTTTTGATGTGACTATTTCCTTTGCTACCAAAACCTTTGAGTCACAGGCATTGATTGATTCCGGAGCAGCAGGAAATTTTATTTCCAAATCGTTAGTTAATCAATGGTCTCTACCAATGATTACCTTAAAAACTCCCATTACTGTGACGGCTATCGATGGATCACGTCTCATCAACGGTCTCATCACCCAGAGTACGTCTCCAGTAACCCTTCAGATTGGTGCTCTGCATCATGAAGAGATATCGTTTTTAATTCTTCCTGTTACGACAAGTCCGATTGTCCTAGGCCTTCCATGGCTTCAGTGTCACTCTCCCCAGATTGACTGGCGCACCCCTCAAGTCACGTCTTGGGGGCCTGAATGTCACCATCATTGCCTTTCCCAAGTCATTCCTCTCAAGGTACAGCAAGCTTCCATCTCAGCTATTTCACCGGGACTCCCTCCTCAATATGCTTCATTTACCGATGTTTTTGATAAAGCTCAGTCTGAACGTCTTCCTCCTCATCGTTCTTGGGATTGTCCGATTGATCTTCTTCCTGGCAAGACTCCTCCTAGGGGCCGGGTCTATCCACTCTCGTTACCTGAAACTCAAGCTACATCTGAATATATACGGGAGAACCTCCAGCGTGGGTTCATTCGACCTTCCACCTCGCCCGCTGGAGCTGGGTTCTTCTTTGTCAAAAAGAAGGATGGATCATTACGCCCTTGTATAGATTTTCGTGGACTCAATGCCATTACTATCAAGAATCGGTATCCCATTCCGTTGATCACTGAGCTATTTGACCGCATCAAGGGAGCCCGTATTTTTACTAAGTTGGATCTTCGTGGTGCCTACAATTTAATCAGAATCCGTTCCGGTGACGAATGGAAGACGGCGTTTAACACCAGAGACGGGCATTACGAATATCTGGTAATGCCTTTCGGGCTATGTAATGCCCCCGCTGTTTTTCAGGGCTTCATCAATGAGATTTTTCGGGACTTATTATATGTATGTGTCGTCGTCTACCTGGACGACATATTGATTTTTTCACAGGACCTGCCTTCTCACCACCAACATGTGGCAGAAGTCCTCTCCAGGCTACGGAAAAATTCATTGTTCTGTAAATTAGAAAAATGTTCATTCGAATTACCCCAGATTCCATTCTTGGGGTATATTGTTTCCGGAGTTGGTCTGAAGATGGATCCTGACAAAGTAAATGCTGTACTACATTGGCCCCAGCCAACTACTCTTCGTGCCATCCAGCGTTTTTTAGGTTTTGCCAATTACTATAGACGCTTCATTCAAGACTTTTCTTCCATTGCATCTCCTATTGTGGCCCTGACTCGAAAAGGGGCTAATCCTAAGCAATGGTCTACTGAGGCTATTCAAGCCTTTCAAACATTAAAAGAGTCCTTCTCTTCGGCTCCAATCCTTCGTCAGCCTGATGTGACACTCCCCTTTTTCCTAGAAGTAGATGCCTCTAATGTGGGCTTAGGAGCTATTCTCTCCCAACGCTCGGAACAGCAAAAATTCCACCCTTGTGCCTTCTATTCTCGGGGTCTCCTACCCGCAGAGAAGAATTATACCATCGGAGACAAGGAATTACTGGCTATCAAAGCCGCATTAGAGGAATGGAGATACTTGTTGGAGGGAGCTCGCCATCCGGTGACGATCTTCACGGATCATAAGAACTTGTCATATCTCCAGTCTGCCCAATGCTTGAACCCTCGTCAAGCAAGATGGTCTCTTTTCTTTTCCCGTTTTGAATTAATAATTACCTTCAAACCAGCTGCCAAGAACAAAAAAGCTGATGCCTTATCTAGAGCCTTTGTTACGTCCTCTGATATAGAAGAGGTTTCCAACCACACCATTCTAGACCCCAAATGTATCTCACTGGCTGCTTCATCCACCAAAACGCTACCATTTGGGAAGACCCTCGTGCCTCCTACTCTAAGGAGGAAAATCCTTTCGTGGTTCCATGCCTCTCGTTTTTCTGGACACGCCGGTGAACACAAGACTTTTGAGATCCTCTCTCGAAGTTACTGGTGGCCTTCAATGAGGAGAGACGTCAAAGAGTTCATTGCTTCCTGTGAATTATGTTCGCAATTCAAATCCTCCCGCAGAACCCCAGCAGGGTTGCTGTGACCACTACCCATTCCGTCCAAACCATGGACCCATATTAGTATGGATTTCGTTACTGACTTACCACCTAGTAAGAACCATAACACTATTTGGGTGGTAGTGGACAGATTTTCGAAGATGGCTCATTTCATCCCTCTGTCTGGTTTGCCTTCCTCGTCTATCCTGGCTGAACATTTCATTAAAGAGATATTCCGTATCCATGGATGTCCATCTGAGATTGTGTCTGATAGAGGAGTACAATTCGTGTCCAGATTCTGGCGAGCCCTTTGTAAAACCTTGGGCATACGATTAGCACTCTCATCTTCTTACCATCCACAATCCAATGGACAAACCGAACGTGTCAATCAAGATCTTGAGACTTTTATAAGGATATTTTCATCAGCCAATCAAGACAACTGGGTAGAGTTACTCCCTTGGGCTGAGTTCGCCCATAACAACATGTACCATGAGTCATCATCCAAAACTCCATTCTTTGTGGTCTACGGTCACCATCCGTCTTTTCCGGAATTTCCTGCCCTCCCGCCCACCCAAGTTCCTGCGGTGGAAACTGTTTGTCAGACCTTTAAAAATATCTGGTCTCAGGTCAGAACCTGTTTAAAGAAGACATCTGTCAAATATAAATCTTTCGCTGATAAGAAGAGGCGGGCTATTCCACCACTAAAAATTGGAGATCGTGTCTGGTTATCCACAAAAAATATTCGTTTGAAGGTTCCATCCATGAAATTCGCCCCTCGTTTTATTGGTCCATATAGGATCATTCAAGTTATCAATCCAGTATGTGTGAAACTCCTTCTTCCTAAGAGTCTTCGGATTTCTAATGCCTTCCATGTATCTTTGCTCAAACCTCTTATTATCAACCGTTTTTCAACTCCTCCCTCAGCTCCGCAGCCAGTTCAAGTTCATCAGGAGGAGGATTTTGAGATTACCGAGGTACTAGATGCAAAAATTTCGCGAGGAGTCCTCCACTTCCTCGTTCATTGGAAGGGCTTTGGTCCTGAGGAGCGCTCTTGGATCAAAGCTGAAGATCTTAATGCTCCTGCCCTTTTGAAGAAGTTTTACTCCAAAAATCCGGACAAGCCCGGTTCCAGGCGTTCTGTGCCCACCTTTAAAAGGGGGGGTACTGTCACTCACCGGACCGTGAGTGCCTCTTCCCGGACATTTAGGAACCGTGGCCGTCCACCATCCTGAGGGTCTGCGCATGCGCAGCCCTTTCCTACCCTTTTCTATACTTCAGTGTATACCCCTTTAACTCAATTGGCAGATCAGGCAACCTCCCTATATTAAGCACCTGTGGTCAACACCACGTTGCCTGATCTTGGAGTCTCATTCCTCATGAGTCTCTGAAGGTGTTCCTGTATTACTCGTGTATTCAGCGCTGCTGATTCCTGTGGTTTCCAAACCACTTCTACTACTGTGGTTCTATACCACTTCTACCATCAACTGTATCATCATGACTGTTTGCTGATTCCTATCCGCTGCCTCCGTGCACTACAGTCTTCTATACCACTTCAACGTTATTTTATATCAATGTGACTGTTTGCTCATTGCTATCCGCTGCCTCCGTGCACTCCAGCTTTTACCTCACTCACCTGCTTCTCATCAAGTCTGTTTGCTGATTCCTATCCGCTGCCTCCGTGCACTACAGTCTCCTGCTTGCAACTCGCCTGTGTTTAACATCGTGACTGCCAGCTGACTACTATCCGCTGCCTCTGTGCACTACAGTCTCCTGCTTGCAACTCGCCTGTGTTCAACATCGTGACTGCCAGCTGACTACTATCCGCTGCCTCTGTGCACTACAGTCTCCTGCTTGCAACTCGCCTGTGTTCAACATCGTGACTGCCAGCTGACTACTATCCGCTGCCTCTGTGCACTACAGTCTCCTGCTTGCTACTCGCCTGTGTTTAACATCGTGACTGCCAGCTGATTACTATCCGCTGCCTCCGTGCACTATAGTCTCATCTCATCTTTGCTGTGACTTCCTCGAGACTGCCGCTTTCATTACCATCTGCTACACTTCGTGATCAACAGCTCCTGCCCTGCGCTGCACTCCTGTTTCCCATCGCTGTTGGTTCCTGTGGTTGCTACTGGTTACCTCCGTGTGCCGCTGAGTCCTGCTGCGGTGGTCAGCGCTATCGTCCATCTCCTGCTGATCCACTCTCCACGCCTTCACGTGTTCCACTGGTCTCTACCCTCCGGTCAGCATTGGATTTGTATCTCATCTACTACCCTCTGCTGGATCATCTCCATTCTCCTGGGTCCCCTATGAGTCCAGTTCCACGTGTTGCTGACTCCTGTGGATTCGTGTCCCTGTTGGTCTACTCACCTGTGCGCTGCACCTGCTAGACCGCTGCTTCACCTATCCAGGGACTTCCTATCCAGTCGGCCTCCAGCCGCTCAGGTACCGCTGCAATCCCATCTGACTGCTACTGCTGAACCACGGTATGCATACTTCTCATTGACTGTGCTGTGTATTGCATATCTTGCTGGACTGTGTTTGGTTCTCTCTGGAGTCTGCTATCCGCTGAGTCTATTGCCATCATTGACTGTGTTATCATTGTGCTGGACTACTTCAAGAGACTTTCTAGATTGCAGACCTGATCAGTCATTTATATATATATATATCTATATTGTGCATATTACTGTGGATCGTGTATAAGGTGCCTGTGTATATCCTGTGTTGCAGTCTTCCCCCGTGCACCTCCTCACATATATATTCAGTGGTACAACTTGCTGATGTCAGACCACTGATCCCTGTTTCCGGTATCACCTGTTCCATTATCCTCTCACATAGCAGTGGTACAACTTGCTACCGCAGACCACTGACTACCTGGATACCTCCACTTGGATTCCATTCCTTCACTCAGACAGCGGTACAACTTGCTACCCGCAGACCGCTGACTCTCATCACCTCCTTGTTTCTGTTGGACATTCCTCCTCACTATAGCAGTGGTACAACTTGCTATCGCAGACCACTGACTACCTTCACGTGTCCTTGTCCATACAGTTCCTTGTGTATCATTACCTCATTATTACCAGTGTTGCTAGTCATAGACTTTCCTGAGCATCTCATCGGCCATCATTTCATGTTCCGTGATCACCCAGCTACCAGAGTACCCTATTACCATCTACATTGCTCTGGTAAGCCTACCATCTGGTGATCCCTGGGTAAAGACTCCTAGTGCCCGTGACACTACTATCGTATTTGGTGGTCATGGCAAACGACTGTTGGACGGTCAATTGTTTGGTGAAAGACTTAGCGGTCTTACGACTTCCCCTCTGGGAAGATGACCGACTAACAGCAGCAACAGCAGCAGTGGCAGTAGTAGGCGTACCGCTGCAGGATTCCTCGGATGAATCCCGTATTGAGGAGGACTCAGTCTGGCTGCTGACTTGGGCTGCAGGACTGAATCTGATGGAGATTGTGGAGGAAGTTGACGAGGAGGGTGTTGCTGGTGTGTATCCAACTGGACCACGGGATTTAGGTGTCCCTGTACCGATGAGGGTCCTAGCCCCAGTTCCTGAACTAACCACTGAACTATGAAGGTTATTCAGGTGACGTATAAGGGAGGATGTTCCTAGGTGGGCAAGATCCTTACCCCTGCTTATTTGAGCTTTACATAAGCTACATATTGCCATACATTGGTTGTCTGGATTTGGATAAAAATAACTCCAGACCGAAGAGGTGCATTTTTTGGTCTTCTGACCAGGCATGACGATGGGCTTTTTCATCCCATGGACATCAGCTGTTTCCCCCCCTGGTGCCTCATTTACAATAACCACATCACCATCCTCATCATCAAGTTCCTCCACAGCGCCAGCTACATCATCAATAGCCTCCTCCCGAGCCACCTCTTCCCGTACAGTGATGGGAAGGTCAGGCTTGACAACCACCAACACCCTTGGACTCGCCTTGGGGATTTGTGATAATTTCTCTTTAAAAGGCAGAGTTGTTTGCTGTTTTGTTGCTGACAGCATAACTCTCTTCAATTTTTTGTAGGGGGGGGGAGGAGGAGGAGGGCTAAGATCCGTGGGTGAAGCTGAACCACTAGTCATGAACACGGGCCAGGGCCTAAGCCGTTCCTTGCCACTCCGTGTCGTAAATGGCATATTGGCAACTTTACGTTTCTCCTCAGATGATTTTAAGTTTCTCTTTTTGCTACTTTTTCTTAACTTGGGCTTTTTGGATTTTACATGCCCGGTACTACGAGATTGGGCATCGGGCTTGGAAGACGACGTTGATGGCATTTCATCGTCTATGTCATGACTAGTGGCAGCAGCTTCAGCATTAGGAGGAAGTGGGTCTTGATCTTTCCCTACTTTATCCTCCAAATTTTTGGTCTCCATTATATGTAGCACAAGATACTGCAGAATGTGTGAACTTGGTAATATTGCAGTACCAATGGACTTATACTGCTGGATTGGTTTTGCAAATTTGGTTATAATTATTATATATTTTTTTTTTTTTTTTTTTTTACTTTTTTTTTATTTTTAAAAAACTTGGGAATAGTGGGGAAATAACTATGCCCTTAGAAGCACAGAGCACAGGACACAGCACCACTGGACTGAACAGGACACGGCACAGGACCCAGCAGCACTACGGAACTCAGCAGGACAGAGCACAGGACACAGCACCACTGGACTGATACTGCAGAATGTGTGAACTTGGTAATATTGCAGTACCAATGGACTTATAATGCTGGATTGGTTTTGCAAATTTGGTTATAATTATTATATATTTTTTTTTTTAAAATTTTTTATTATTTTTTACTTTTTTTTTATTTTTTAAAAACTTGGGAATAATGGGGAAATAACTATGCCCTTAGAAGCACAGAGCACAGGACACAGCACCACTGGACTGAACAGGACACGGCACAGGACCCAGCAGCACTACGGAACTCAGCAGGACAGAGCACAGGACACAGCACCACTGGACTGATACTGCAGAATGTGTAAACTTTGTAATATTGCAGTACCACTGGACTTTTACTGCTGAATGTGTGAACTTGGTAATATTGCAGTACCAATGGGCTTATACTGCAGGATTGGTTGTGAAAATTTTGTGGTAATTAAAAAATATTAAAGTAGTTTTTGGTATTTTTTAGAAAAACTTTTTTTTATTTTTTTAAACACAGGGGAATATTGGGGAAATAACTATGCCCTTAGAAGCACAGAGCACAGGACACAGCACCACTGGACTGAACAGGACACAGCACAGGACCCAGCAGCACCACTGACCTCAGAAGGACAGAGCACAGCACACAGCACCACTGGACTGATACTGCAGAACACAGCACAGCACAGCACAGCACAGCACAGCACAGCACAGCACAGCACAGCACTAAACAGCACAGCACAGCACAGCACTAAACAGCACAGAACTAAACAGCACAGAACTAAACAGCACAGAACTAAACAGCACAGAACTAAACAGCACAGAACTAAACAGCACAGAGGACCACCTAACACACCCTCCCTCTACCCTGATCAATGCCCGAGTGAAGATGGCGGCGACTAGCGGGGAATTTATAGGATCCGAGTATCGCGAGATCCGACAACGGGATTATGAGTCAGAGCCTCAGTTTCACTTTTGAATTTGGCGCCAATACCCGGATCTGTCTCGGATCCGACTCGGATCCGCAACGTTCGGGTGGGCTCGGATTTCAGAAATCCGAGCGCGCTCATCCCTAATATATATATACTATATATATATATATAGGTGTGAGACATTATAAATGGAGTGTATATCAAAGTGTAATAACCAAGAACCAACAAAAGAAAAAAGAAACACTACACAAGCACATCACAAGTGCAAAATAAGATATAAAATAAAATATAATGAAGGAACAACAATTAATATAAATGATTATAACTGCCACAATGCAGTCTTCAGTATTAAAACAAAATCCCACACATTTGTTTAATTTCATATCCACCAATTGATGCCAAGGTAATGAGCATTCTTCTGCTGCTCTCTGGTGGAAATAATGCATATATTAAAGCTTTCAGACTCATTTTAATATTCACTACAACAGAACTTGTCAGACTTACGTTTTCTTTTGTTGCTTTGCTTTTTTAAATAATGTTGCTATAAACTGGAAAACAGTCCAATGTATGAAGTTTTATGTACTAAGAATTAAGAACTATGCAGATTATAGTTCTTTAAAAGCATAAACATAAAATACAACATAGAGATATAAACTACAATCACTATTAATACCTTAAACAAAACAGCTAATAATAAAGCTAGGTACACACTACAGAAATTGCCACCAACTTTTTATGCAGAGCGATTTTAAATGCGATCGATGGTCCGATCGCTCGGCCCATGGACTGCATACACACTGGCCTTGTTTAGGACGATAAAGGAAAGAGCGGACATCCCTTTAGCGACTTTTTACAGCCATGTTGTCGTGAGCAATGATTGTAATTTCGTACTCACTGTTGTGGATCGGTCGGAAGTTTATACACACTACACAACGGAAAAGAGATTGGAACGAAAATATTAAACGGTACGACCAACCAAATGGGTAGACTTTCGACCATCGTGTCACTACACACAGTGACCCGACTTTTGAACGAGCGGCCGTATGTCGGCTGATTGAGCCGAAAACCGTGTGGTGTGTACCTAGCTTAACATTTACAAATATATATGTTAAAGTTGCCATACCTTGCCTGTTACATTCTGTCTATATTTGCTGAACATTTTAGTGTAAAGTTATTGTTTTTTGTTATCAACCATTTTCTATAAAATTTGGCTTCCTCAGTCATGTTACAGACAGGAAGCCCCTGAGTATTGAAATATTTTGACAATACCCTGAAACATTTACATATATTTACATATATTTATGAATATTACTATTAGCTATCACAGATGGCAACTTTTTTTATTTAGGTTTAGTGATGCTTTATACGCATCCTCAGTATACACTCAAGTGCTGGACGCACCTGGAAAGCAGCATGTCTTACTGTGGTGTGCCCAGTTCTATAGATGCCTCTTGTGCCCCTGGCACCAGACGGGTGATGTTTTGGAGGGATGTTTCTGTTGGGGTGGCATAGAGCTTTGGAGCTCACCCTCTTTTCTACATGACTCATTTATTTATTTCGTCTAGTTGTGGCAAGTTGCTCTTCTCCTTGTACATCGTTACTGTTTGTCCTGCTATTCGTTGTTGTCTATTATTGTGTAATGTGTTGTAATGTAATTTATTGTCATTTCTTGCTGTATGCTCTTCGTACAGCACTGAAGGCCCTTTGTGACGCCTTATAAATAAAAAATAATAGTAATAATAATAACACAGGTGCATTAAATTTGGGAAATAATGTTAAACCTCTATATGTAAATTACTTTTTTTCTATTTAAAGATTCTCAAACTGATTTATTTTCTTCACACAAAATTACACCTTTTATGTATTTTTAAATGCCGAAATATGTTCCTTTTGCTTCATTAAAGGATTTTCCCAAACAATGGAGATATTCTGAATTTTGCTTCTTGGTTTGGATTTGCCTTCCCCAACATGATTGTGATGCTCAGCATGGCCTGGCTGTGGCTCCAGATCTCCTTCATGGGATTAAAGTAAGTTGTGTCTTCTGTGGCTATAATGTCTGTGTGTCAAGGTCAATCAATAGGGAACACATTTGAAAAAAAAAAATCAGTAATTTTAAATAAATGTTGCTGTGCAAAGTAGTTAAAGATACATGAGTAATATATACGTAACTTTCACACTGAGTAGTTTATTAATTAGACCAAAAGGGAAATGATCATGCCATGCTGTAGATGCAGGAGATGGTTGAATGGTGCAGCATATTGTAAAACCAACGTATAATTCATACATGATTCCCATTGCTTATCCTAATTTCTGTAAAGTCATTTCAATTACAATACATACGATGAGGTAATGCACACAGCTTCTAGGGCCTGATTCATCAAGACACATATCTGCAGAACTTGAGTGTATCGTACAAAAATCTATCTACGCATGCCCAGAACTGGGCAATAGGGTCGTGAACACAGCCCTGTCTACTGTGTCTTTGAACGCAAAGGACACTTACTTCATACTACAATTTTGGGGAGTAAACTGTGCGAGGAAGGGGCGCTTTGCCATAGTGAATTTACACCAGGGGCGTGCCAAACTCAAGCACCCAAAGCCACGTCCAAATTCAGGTCTGAACTTGTATTTCTGACATATCTCTTGCTCCAGCTAAAGGGCTAGTCTAAGTCCTGATCAGTAATGTTGATAGTCTTACATGCATGCTATAACATGTGTTTGCAAGCACGAGCAACTGTAAAAATGTATTTTATGTTCAGTAGACATTAACAACATTCTAACAAATGTATTTCATGGAAAACAAATAAATAAATATATATATATATATTAACACTTTTATCACTAATGCCTGTTAATAACAGGTGACTTAATTTAGTATATATTTTATTTGCCTGAGCGCTCTTTTGCAAATTTATAATCCACATACATATTGGATGTATCCTGCAGCGTCTTGTGTAGTAGAGCACAGCAGATCTGACTCTGATTTCAAAAGCACACATATCTTGAGATCTGTGCATTGATGAATTCAGGAGTAGGCAAAGTCTAAATACGTGCATATAGTGAAGAATGTGTGCCTTAATGAAATAGGGCCCCTACTGTCTAGTTTTCCTCTGCCCTGTTTCTATGCTACCTCTTAGTATACTAAATGGGCCTGAGTCATTAAGGAAAGTAAGGCAAAAAAATAAGTTTTCTCCTGGACAAAACCATGTTACAATGCAAGGGGTGCAAATTAGTTTATAATTTTGCACATAAGATATATACCAGTGTTGGCTAACCTGTGACACTCCAGGTGTTGTGAAACTGCAAGTCCCAGAATGCTTTGCCAATATATAGCAGCTTAATGCTGGAAGGGTATGCTGGAGTGTCACAGGTTAGCCAACACTGATATATACTGTTTTTTTCATCTAGCACACAAATACTTGATAACTTATTTGCACACTGAAATTTAAAGTTGATCTTAGACATGCTCCATCCCAATTATAAATCTGCCACCACATTTTAAATCCCCTCCCATGCAACATGGTTTTGCCAAGGTGCAAATTTACTCAATTTTTTTGCTTTACTTTCCTTAATGAATCAGGCCCTGTATGTTTATTTACCTTCCTATCTGTTCTATAATTAGAATGATTTCTAGAACTGTGCTGACTTTTCTCTGTTACCTACTCTCCTTTCTATTATTCAGTTCCCTTTTCTGTATCTTATCTATTCCTAGGGAGTTCTGCTGGACTAATCAGTAATAAATTCAGTCCTGTGCAAGTAGATCGAAGGAGTTAAAGTGAAACAACCTTTATCTCTTCACTAAAGAGTAACCACCTCACCTTTTCCTCATTAAGCTTTAAGAAGACATGGGGCTGTGGTGTTACAAAATCAGAGAAGGATCGAGGCGCTTATAACGTGATCCGAGAAGAGTACCGTAAGCTGGGACCCATTAGCTTTGCAGAGTCCAATGTGCTCGTGCTCTTTTCTCTGCTGGTCATCCTTTGGTTTACAAGAGATCCAGGATTTGTAAAAGGCTGGGCCACCGTGCTCTTCAATAAGGACAACGTGGAGTAAGTGCTTCTGCATTTGTTATTCGGTTATTTGCTTGATTTGGGTGTTTTTTTTCAAAGGCAAGAAACAGGCGCGGGCTGGCACAGTTCAGCCCGGGGGGCGCACAGGCGGCCGCATCACATGACATGTGATGCGGCCGCCTGTGCGCTGTCGCAGCCGCATCGCTTGCTTTGTGATGCGGCCGTAGTTAATAAGAAAGAAAAACATGAATCCACGGGGGAAGGGGGGGCGGCCCTCACAGGGGACAGACTGAGTGGCCCGGGGGACCAATGCCCCCAGCCCGTCCCTGGCAAGAAATACCCAAAGGCCTTCATAGCCTGTAAGCCCTCTGAGGTCCTCTCTGTAGTAACGTTCCAGTCCTTTCCTGTGCCAGTACTTCAGTCAGTAATCACTGCTTTCTCGAACGAGGACTGAAATCACGGACTTGGGCTTCCAGTTTCAGATTCTACAACAATATATTAAAGTTAAAAAATAAAAAAATATAATAAAAAAGTAGAAATTAAATTTAACCCCCCTCCAACCCAATACTTTAATAAGACAGCATTTTATCCTGTGAGCACATCCAGCTAACGGCAACCTGAGATGGTGTTACCAGTCAGAGAACAATGTCCTTTTTATAAATACTTTCTTTTTAAATATACTTGCATGGTGAAGCAGCGCAGGAAGCCCCTTGGGATGGCTATCCACCTGCGATAAAAGGTGATAGACTTTACCAGCTGGGCTTTGGCAAATATGGAAAAGTCCTAAATACTTAGAAAAAATCCTTTTTTCAGAGGATTTAGGCCTTATCTCCCTTTAATAAATAGAACCCTAGGAGAAAACTTACTCCTTGCCACTGCTAGACTCCTACTCCTAATAAGAGGTAATCTCCAAGTCTTTTACTTTCTTCTAATCATCTGACATTTTTGCATAGTCACAAAACAGGCTACTCCCACTTGTGTCACTTGAATCACTGAAAGCGTTTCATGCTGGAATACAGAACAGCCAGTAATGGGAACACTTAGATATGAGGATTAACTCTAGGGGGTAAATTTATCAAGCTGTGGGTTTGAAAAAGTGAAGATGTTGCCTATAGAAACCAATCAGATTCTAGTTATCATTTAGTACATTCTACAAAATGACAGCTAGAATCTCCACTTTTTCAAACCTGTAGCTTGATAAATTTAGCCCCTGAAGAAGCAATTTGAGGTTTCAGAGATTATGATACTGTATGATTCAGTACCTGAAGAAACAAAAGCTATATGTTGATCTCTAACTACATACTAATAATAATAATTAATAATAATAATAATAATAATAAGGTTCTGAGGTTTATAAAACCCTAGTAGACTGAAACACATGTAACCCCCTGTCACTGTGTGTAGTGTTGGGGTGCACAGGTTAGGCAGTGCACCTCCCTCTCCAGCCCTGGCTGGATCACAGGCATGGGTGTAGATTACCAGGGGG
The DNA here is from genome assembly GCF_038048845.1 of Mixophyes fleayi. NCBI lineage: Eukaryota > Metazoa > Chordata > Amphibia > Anura > Limnodynastidae > Mixophyes > Mixophyes fleayi. Next base: position 326,427,708 of record NC_134403.1, on the reverse strand, counting down.
TCCCTGCACATGCAGTTTTTTTATTACAGAGTCTCTTGGAAGATGTTGGAGCACAGGTCATGTACCCTGGTGGTGCAGTGCAATCAGATGATTCAATAATTTGGGCGCCAAACCATCTCTATAAGGCAAAATATAACCTCTTTATTTACACGCCTTCTTCACTCCAGCACATTCTTAAATGGTTGCACTTATAAATATGTACAGTTCCTATATACATCTCCTGTCTCATGCACAGTGCATAATGGATACATGGATGTTCTCAATGGCCTCTGAAACCATTACTCTCCTCACAGCTCCACCTGTCACTTCCCTTAATCACAAACTGCTGTTTTCTTTTTTACACCCTGGTCACTTTCTTTGTCTCTAGTTTCGTGTCTCTTTCTCTCACACTGATCTTACTTCCCCACATCTAACCAGCCTCTCACTCTCCTGTCTCTTCTCTTTCCAGCATGGGGGTCCTACCCCTCATCCAACATGCTGTGCTTCATGGCAGCTGTCACACATCCCCTCTGTTGGTTTCAATGGGGTACCCCCTGGTGGAGGGGATTCTCCTATGGACATGTCCCTAAGGGCTGAAAAAAATAATTGTGTTCTCGAGGCACGAGCTGCACACCCCTTCACTAGCCAAGGACCTGAGACCACCGTCCTACATCCTGGCTTGCAAGATGTCTTTCACCAACTCCCAACTATCCCACACCCTCTCCCTACTGGTCTTGATCCTCCCATACCAGCCTTGTTGTTACACAACCCTCCTTGTGTGTCTCTCTGGGTCCCAGTACCGAGCCACACACTCAGCCACTGGGAGGCATCAATAGTAACACCAGAGGGGGTGTTACACATATATACTAAGTTTGTATGAAAATGTGAATTAACAGTTTGACTTTGACATTTTGTTAATCCCCAGCAGTAAATATTAATAAAACCATTTGTAGAAAAAGTCATTTTACCCATTATATGGTTTATTTTTGTCTCTTAGTGGATGAGTTCACTCTGTGTAGTAAGACAGTGACAACATTAGTGTATACAATATATAAACTATTTTAGAACAAATAAATGCTAATTTAAAGTCTCTTTCTGCAGGTATGTAACAGATGCCACCGTTGCCATATTTATAGCTGTCCTCCTTTTTATTCTACCAGCTAAGAAGCCTAAGTTTACCTGTCACAAGCACAACAACAGCTTTGATCTTGAAGATGTGACAGAAGGTAGTACTGTAATATCATCTTCACTCTTGTCGTTTATATTTACTGAAGTAAATAAAGATATATTGCATTTCAATTGCTCGTGGTTTTCAGGTACAGTGACAGGTTATGAAGATTTCCCTGGTTTTTAATATTGACATGTTTTTTTACTACTGCTCAATACTATTTATACTTCTGCTTCTGGGAGGGGGGGGGTGTGGGTAACTGGATCCCTAAAATATACAAAAAGCAAGAATGAGCTGACCACTAGAAGACAGCACATGAGTTATTCATAACTTGTTGTCTGGACTGTACAATGAGCGGAACCTGTAACAAGGAAATCATAGACAAACCGAAGGGGGGGGGGGGTGCCTGGAAACCAGTGCACGTAGCATTGCCCATGTATATTATGGGGAAAGGAAGAACTGGAGAGCAGCCAAGTACTGTCTAAAGTTATAGCCACGCCCCTATGCATGCTGGTCACGCCCAATGGTGGCGTGGTGTGGAAATTCCCCCTCTACAAATCCTGCGTTTGCTCCTGGAAATGTAGACATAGATGGACTAAATAATCCAATGGTGTCCATAGGAGACCAGAAAATCATCCAATTCCAGGATATCTGTATTTGGAGGTAGTTCCGGAACAAAATGTTCCATGCACTTTATTGCGAACTACTCCTAAAGAACATACAGTCTCCAAACTTTAGGACACTGACCGATAACTCCGTATTCACAAGCATATTAATGGCCGATTGGCTTTGAGGGTCAAACAGCTGCAACCTACTGATTTGCTGACAAAATGGACCTGTGTGTATATTGTAGAGAAGTTATACTGTAAGCTCCAATGGGACGATTGATTAAAATATTCTCCATAAAGCAATGTGTCATATGGTGGTGCTGTATAAACCCAGGATAATAATAATGTCTATGGATCAAGTCATGTTGGGTAGATGTAGTATATTATGTCTATATAGGTTGTAATATAATTATATTATGATAATACCCAGTGGTCCTGCCATGTTGGATAGGTGTAGAGTCCTATGTCTGTATAGAGTTGTATTAAAATTATTATATATTACATTTTTAGCGGTCATCAAAATTGACATGGTCTAGATTAACATGGGGCAACTGGGTCCACAGTTGTTTCTAAACAAGAACTCATAAGGATCATCTAGCTCTCTTGGATTTCTTAAATATCCCTTTAATTGGTTTCATCTGGGCAACTAATGCTTTGAAATAGTGTTTATCTGGAGTATGAAAGCGAAACCTAATAATAGAGTGTAAAAATGAAAAAAATAATATAAGAAAACAAAGAACAGCATTTTTAAAAAAGTGTAACTGGATCCTGCCAGTGGATCCTCTGATAACTTCAATGACCATGTAAATCAAATTTTCATGCTTGCCGTGTGTTATCAATAGAATCTGTAGACCATTGCCTTGTATAGCCAGGCTGATCAATGGCTATGTACATCTTTATAATTAATAACTGTACCATCTTTTATGGTCAGTTGTCTGGTTATTGTACTTCGGTGTGCCAATCTCTGTATTTATCAGTCACAAAGTTACATATCATTTTTAACCAGATGTAAAATCAAATAGAACCCAGGTTCATGAACAATGTCCTTGTATTTATAGAACAAGAGTCATTTATGTCTGCACCATTACTGACATGGAAGGTGGTCCATAAGCAGATGCCCTGGAGTATTGTACTTCTTCTTGGAGGAGGCTTTGCTCTGGCAAAAGGGAGTGATGTAAGTTTATTTTTTTCTTTAATATTATAGCGAGCATTAAATCAGTATGTATATACTGTATCGTGTATATATAGGCTTAGTTTTAGAGTTACTATTATTTTTAATGTTTTTAAAATAAAGCAGACAATTTTACACAGTAATGTTCACAGAATTTTACAAACTCAGTTTTCTTACCCATTTGGGTTTATAATAAAGTTTAAGTGTCGAGGACACAGAAAGGCTATGTAATGTGTCCAAGATCACAAAGAGCTGACACTGGGATTCCAGCCAGAGTCCACAGTAGTCTTAGTGTGATTGTAATATGGTCAGCACCCTTGGCTGCCGAACTTATCCTTTCATGAGGTATACATGCACACAAGGAGCTAAATATAAACCAAATAATGAAAACAAAATCAACACAGAAGGGGAAATCTCTAACATCACAAAGAGAAAATTGCTGCTTTCAAAGAAAAATTTTGTTTGGCTGAACATGCTGTTCTCTTGTAAAAATTTATGCCAGCGGAAGAAAACAGTATTAACTCACTATGGAAATATTGTCTCAGGAAATCTAAGACAGCATGTAGGATCATTTTTGCTTTTGATCAGGGTGTTCAATCCTCCTATATTTCATGATCAGTAATGTACCTAAGAATGTTGTCTCTGACAGAGCGTGTTTAATGTACCCTGATACTGGCTGGTACTGCTGACCTCTTCCTGTAGATCAGGGTTGCTGTAGATGGATCACCCCTGGCCTATCATACTGGCCAGAGCTGCTGAGTAGCGGGCAGAGCAGTGGTGCTGGGAAGCTGGGTCCAAACCTCAGACAGCCAGAAAAGGATTAGATTTTGAGTCTAATCTGTAGGTCACAGGATTTTCAGCATGGAAGATGTTTTCAAGCAGGTCTTTGAAGCAAGTTATGTTTATTTGCAGTCACACTGATTGAAGGTATCATTGATCAGGTCAGATGAAACAAGAAGAACAATTTTCAATACAAGACAGTGCTTTTTATACAGATTTGAACACAGCTAAACAGGTTTATCTAGCCCCCTTGAGTTCTGAGCTATTTTTAGAATCAGGATGCAATTTGTTTACCCAAACATGGATTTACATGCAATGCAAAACGAACAATATTTACATTTATCTGTGATATTCTAAAACTTGCTGTGATATCCTGCATCTTGTTTTTAGACACCGGAAATCTAGTAGCACGTCTAATTAAACTTTCCTGTGCCTTTAGGTGCAGGACCCTCACACATCAAAAGGTCTAATTAACATGAGATTAACATGGGTCCTTTCTTTAGCAGTCGCAGAATATACATTCCCAAAGAGAGGTACAAACCCCCCAAACAAGTCATTTCCCCACATCAGGATAGACAAAAGACTTCCTTCACAAAGGCATATTGTATCAGATATATACCTCAGAAATCATGAATTTCCTCTAGCAAAAAAACTAGTTTCTTTCCTGGTCTCAGGAATAAAGATTTCCTTTACCAAAATATACACAATATCAAAAATAAGTGCATTTGCAATTCTATAAATAAGCACCCTGCACTATTTCCTTTAAGTAAGTTTATACCATAAGGTGCTTATAAGTGACCCAGTCACAGTATGTCATCACAAGACAGTATTTGCACTGAGTTTCAGTATGGTCATAATTGAGCCTATTTCCCACAGAAATATAATTCCCCAAAGCAAAAGTATAAAAACTGAGATTACTTTTATATTTACTATCGTAAACACAAATAAAAAAGGAGGGGGTAAACTCCATGTTAACTGGACACAACTTTTTGGTCTATGGGATTTTTCAAGAATTACTTTTATTTTGTTTAGTCATTAAGGAAAACAAAATACAAAATATATTACAAAAGAAACGTTTGTGGCAGTTATAGATAAACTACATTAATTAACCTTTTCTATTTCTACAAGGTAAAAATAATATATATAATTTCACTTTCCAAATTGACTGAAGCCAGTACTACTTACTACTAATGGTCCTCCATTACGGTCACTCAGAACAATTGAAGCTTTCTTGCAGCAGGACAGGCCCCTGCCCATTGGTTCCTGTAATGCTGGACATTGGGCCCAAAAGTTACCAACATTTCCTAATTCAAATCAAATCAAATAACTTATTTTCCATGTTGCAGCCCTTCCCATCTAGGCACTCTCAGCCACAGGGGCATTTGAGCCACCTACACCACCATTTTGGATGTGGTATTGGCTTAGTCATCTTCTCCATAGCCCTGAATGTGTCCACAACAATGGTGCCTTCATTAAATATATATGGGTGGAAGCTTGATAGTTTGCTTTCTTGAATTTGTTTAAGGTTGGAGCCATTTCCTACGACGTTTAGTTACACCAGACAATTTCGACCAAACTGGTTTATCCCTCTTAAACTGTCAGTCTCACAAATTCACTAAGTAGACTGGACGTGTACCTGATAGCAGTTGACACAACTGGACAAAGAGACGCAGAGTCTAACATGTCCACGGTGCTCAGCAGGGAACCCCAAAAGGAGGTTTGTTCTTAGCTGCGTGAAGCGTGCAGGTCGCGGTCCTCAATGCCAGTCACTAATGAGGTAGCTGGAGTCACAAGTAGAGAGTAGTGCTCAATCTGGGTCAGAACCAGAACAGACAGCGAAGTACCGAGGATAATTCAGAAGAGTAGTCTGGGTAACCGAGGTCAGAACCAGAAGATTCAAATGTTACCAATCCATCAAGCAGAAGAGTAGTTAAGATCAGGCAGGAAATTCAAACAGAACCAAATCATCAGGCAGAAACATAATCAAGAGCGAGCCAAAGTCAGAACCAGGATTTCCTAAACTGGATCAACACCAACGAGAGCAATGGGACTGATGCACAGATCACAGGATAAGTGATCTAATACTCCGGAGCTGGAGCAGTGCCAGAGCCTGACTTAAATAGATAGACCAATCAAGATAGCAGCAGCTGATGACATCAAACTGACTGTTAATACAAGAATAAAGGATGAATAATGCATTTGTCCTGTTGCCTAGCAAAAGGATGCACACACTTATACAGGGAAGGAGATTTGTAAGTCGTAATGGGAGAGACTTTATCGGAAGAAGGTGTCTGTCCCCATGACAGGGGAGGAAAGCAGGGACTGCGCTGGACAGCCAGTTATGGGACTTTTGCTCTATTAACACTTGTAACTCCAATCCAAGTCAGAATTTCTTGATTCAAGTGCTGATAGTCCAGGGCCTCTATTTCACTTAAATCCGTGTATGCTTGTCGGGCCAAACATGGTGCTAAAATCTCAGCCCACATCTCCTTCAGCCATTTTGCACACTGAGTGGTCCGTTCAAACGTTATCAGGTACACTTGGTGTCATTTTCTGAAAAGCGGAATTAGGTTGTACCACCTTGTCCTGTTGTGCCTGTATTAAAAGATTCAACACACTCTGATGATGATGTCTTGGTTATAAACCAGGCGCATATGCTGCTGATGTAGAGGCAGACGCAACTTGAGAGGTGTAGGTCTCTGTATATTGGTGGAATTTTGCTCTATAACTCTTCATCTATCCCTGGGTTTACTTGTTAAGTAGTTCTCATTTTTTTTTATTACTGGGAACCCAGGTATCAGTGCGCATTGTTCAGGGAGCCCAAAAGAGGCAGTTCCCAAATAACTGTTTTGCATTTATCTCAATCAAAGGACCCTGTAGACAGATTCTGTATTCCCACTTGGGTCCTAACCCATAGGTTGTTCATCTCTTTACTAACCCACATCTGCTCCACTTTTCCACAGGTTTCTGGATTGTCTTCTTGGCTTGGTGAACAGATGACATTTTTGCACAATATTCCACCATGGGTAATCGCGGTTATCTTGTCATTGATGATCGCAGTCTTTACCGAATGTGCCAGCAATGTTGCCACAGCAACTCTCTTCCTGCCCATTCTTGCTTCCATGGTAAGACTATCAAAACATATAAATGACATTCCCCTTTTCCAACAGAACATATATCTAGCTATATATTAATCTTAGCTTAATTGTAATAAAAAAAATGAGTAAATACTGAAGGACAACTAAACGTAATTATGAACATAAATTACTTTCCATTACCATGACTTTCCACTGCAGCTTTGTTGAAACATAAAGGAAACTTCTACTTCCTCCTCCTCCCACCATCACAAACAACTAATGCCACGTCTACATTTCTGGGCAATGCCTAAACAGTTGTGACGACAAAAGGCTGGAATGATAAAGGATAGCATGTCAGTGTACCCGTCTTTCAATCCACCAATCTACAAATTGTAAACAGCATTTCTAATACATAGAAGACTGATAGCTAGCCACACAAGATTTACACTATCCACTGTCAGAGTGATGGAAGTTTGAGAAGAAGTTAATTTTATATGTCCACTTTCTCTAAAGCATAGAAAGATAGTATGACTAACCGATTTTAATAAATATAGCATATATCATATATTTCAGTCACATTATTTATCTTATTAAAACACATGTTTTGGGATATGATTTTATCCAAAATTGGAATTGCTCATTAATGTTTGAGTATATTTTTGACAAATGTTTATTTAAAGTAAATCATTTAAGATTTGTAAATGTTTTACATTTTTCTCTGTTTCCAGGCAAAATCGATTAAGGTAAATCCACTATACATTATGATCCCTTGTACTCTCAGCACTTCGTTTGCTTTCATGTTACCTGTGGCTACTCCGCCAAATGCCATCGTCTTCTCATATGGCCATCTCCGTGTGTCAGATATGGTAATTTCCATTACAATTTAAAATTTGTAAGCACATTTAATTTAAACCCATCAACTATTTTTAATATTTATTACATGTGTAAATACATATGTAAAGTGCAGTCAGTTCGGTAGAGTTGTGGTGGCAGTGGCGGATCCAGGGGGGGGGGCGATCGCCCCCCCTAGCAGACACTTGCTGCCGACGGCTGCCCAGTATGTGCAGGTCCGTCCAGCCGTGACAGGCAGGGACAGTGTGCTGCCCGGCTGCTCTGACTGTGTTTAAAACACAATCAGAGCAGCCGGGCAGCACACTGTCCCTGCTTGTCACGGCTGGACGGACCTGCACATAGTGTGCAGCCGTCAGCAGCCTAAGATGTTAGAAAGGGGCGGGGCCTAAATCGCCCCCCCCCCCCCCCTATCTCGCCCCGGGTACAGCATTTTTCTAGATCCGCCCCTGTGTGGTGGTATGTTGTCACATTCTGATCTATTGAACAGGGCAATTGGACATATCTGGATTACAACATCTCACTAATGCACCAACATCGCCTTGCTAGACCAGTGTAATTTTTCCTTTTTGGTCCTCTTCTTCTTAATTGTAATGTCATAGACGGAGCACAATACACAGTAGGGATATATAGAAGCTCTTATCATAAACTAGCCATCTATAGATTAAACAAATGATCTGATTGGCCGCTCTAGGTCACAAAGCCATTTGTCCTTGCTTCATTTAAGCCATCACTGCGCTTCTATTTGTCTATTGGTCCACTAAACAATTTTAGCTCACCCAACACAGCTGAATGATATGCCCTGAAATACATATTCACGGAACCTCATTCCTTATTTATTTATTTATTTATTTATATATTTGTTTGTTTGTTTTAGGTAAAATCTGGCATCATGATGAATATTATTGGCATCTTATGTACCACAATAGCCATCAACAGTTGGGGTCGTCCCATGTTCAACTTAGACACTTTCCCACTGTGGGCCAACACTACAGACGGAAACTGATGGAAAGGCAATCCAAGCCAAGTCAGCGTAGCCCTTATCGCCAGGACATAACTACACTAATGATTGTGTCTCTTGTTGAAGGCTAGTGTGGAGCCTGGGTTATAAGATACCAACAAAGGGATTCGTGGATTCAATAGAAAGCTGAACAAAATCATTTTCCATTCTTTGCAAATTCAAGAACACAGAGACTTAAAATCTTAGATATATTATGTAATAAAAAAAAGAAGAAAAACATGCAGCAATAGCATAATTATAAACTTTTGGGAAATAACGTGAATAGACATTTTAGCATTGGTGATTATTTAAATACTACATAGTCTAAATAAATAAATATGTGTTTAATGTATATAGTTTTACTTACGCACAAGTCGTTCCTTATGGGATGTTCTAGTTTCTCTTGTCTGGTTTTTCGAAAAGTTTACTGCTTAAAGAACTAAAATTTAGCAGGCACGTTTTTTAGTTAAACGAAATGTCTTCCCTGTATAATGTAAGCCATGTGTCATTGTTTAAGAATTTGTTAGTAAATTAAGTTGTCCAAGTAGGGGCAGGGCTTACTTTGGGAGGAGTGGAAGATATTGTAGCTGGATAATGTCTACTGGATACATATGGACAGATAAAGAGACAAGGCATATGGTACAAAGTGCCTCATGGCTCAGTGATAGAACTAGTTATTGGTGATCTAAATGTTCATAAATATTTGCTTAGGTCAACAGACTGGAGCCTCCACTGTGTGTAGGCTGCACATACCCCCCTGCAGAGGGCACGCCCACTATGGGACCCATAGATGAGGTGGGCCAGTAATGCTCTCATGCACAGTGAAGCAGGACTTCACTACACATGTGCCAGACCTGTGCTTGCTTGGAAGAGAGCTCCACTCTTCTCTTCTGATAGCAGTGGGCCTTGGAAGGTAGCGCCAAGGCTCTCCCCAAAATTTGCTAGGGGATCTGGCAATACTGTTACATCCCTGGCTTAAAGTAATGACAGAGTACACTAGTCATCAGGGCTCAAGACTTTTGGGACATGCAAATTTTTTGGGGGGGTACAAAATTGTGACAGGGAGAGGTATATGCTGAAATTCAATTTAAAATATTTTGTAAGGTTTGAATCTTGATGTATTCCCATAGTAAAGACAAGGATGGTGACAGGTGTAGGCATGGCGGGCCTTCCCCCTTCACATCTTCACCCTCAGCAGCACTTGTTTATGCCTCCGTTCTGCTATACAGTTCTCATTTTAATGAAAATAAAATGAGTGACAAAGATGTTCGTGACCCTTTTAAAGAGCCATGTGGAGATTACATAACTTGGCAGATTTTTAGGGCACATCCTTATTAACAGTCTCTCACAATTTCAGAGCAAACTACTAATTCAACAAAAATGGGCACATATTTAATCTGGCTAGTTGGACAAATCATCTAAGCATTGGTGAACTTTGTTATGTTCATATAGTATGTAAAAAGCAGAACTCTTAATGACAACCAACTGTATATTTCTTAGAAATGATTGTGATGTGCATGATGGGGGCATTTATAAAACAAGTCACATAGAAATACTTTGCAAACACAGTTATCTGAATAGCCGCTTGTACTCTGATGACACTCTGACTCAGTGTTCAACAAGTACCTTTTCCTCTAATCTTGTCCCTTGTCCCTCTTAGTAGAAATTTACATTTCATGCTCATCCTGTCATGCCCCATTCTTGTGAAATGCTCTTATAAAATTCCCCATTATATTCTCTAATTGTATGTTTGATTGTATTTGTTTGAACTGTGCTAAAGTAAAGATTATATACGATGTATGATTATGTATGATCAGCAAATTCTGTAGATGTTTAAAGGTGCCAGAATGCATCTCCTGTAAATGATTTATTAAGCTAAGTGTATAATAACTTATGTAACAAATATTTACATTCAAGTTTTCTAGGATCCAATATACAGTATATTTGAAATGTTATACATTTTTTTTTCATGATATAGTGTAAAACACCAAAATAACTCAATCTGAAATAGGCCTATTGCTGGATATCCCAATCAGTCCTCAAAATATTTTTAATCTTTTAAGTATTTGTAGACCGTTGTACATATCCCCAGAGTATTCCATGGAGGGAATTCAGGTTGCTGGTGATGGGGCAGCGGACATCAACGCGATGTCCGACTGAGCACATTGGCTGTCAATACGGTACAGAGTCTCAGCTCATTTTCTCCTCGAATGGGACGTGGGGAAAAGTGAGCGGGGATTTTAGAAAAAACTCCACCGCGATGTGTCTCGGCAGACTGTTCAGTTGACACATTACGGCACCTCGCCCCGAATTTAATTCCGCCCTATGTCAGCTTTATATAAACAAACATGCTATGGAAGCTATGTGCACTTAGAATGTATCACATGTAAATGTAGGACTCCTCAGCAAAAAAAAAGGTACATTTTATTTAAAACAGTCTATTCTATTTACGAGCTACTTATTTTAATTATGTCACTCAAGGAGTTAGCCATGTACAAATTAAACAGATGCCAGTAATTTGAAAACAGCATGTGGGTGTTTACAAGAAATATTTGTACATTAAACAAGTGGAAAAAGGTGTACAAATAAGGCATTAATTATATATACTATGTAACAGATTGTACAAATGTTCCATGATATGTGCTTTGCGCTAAATCTGCTACCTGTCATAGGAAAAGTGTCAAAAACTTGCAAGATCTTCCTATCAATAGACCTACATACGGTTTCAAAACGGCCAAAATGCAGAACCTGCTTTGCCTCAGTTAGCAGAAGCGTGCCCAGTTTTATACCAAAACACATAACTTTGTAGGGTAAGATGGTGGAGTTTTGCAGATGAGCCAAATTTCACAAAGGAGTTGGGTGGGTGCGGGTGTTCCTTGTACGGAATAGGCACAGTGGTGCACCTACTTGTGTGGAGCATTGGAAAATTAGATTTCCTATGGGACTTTGCATCTCTGCAGGATGTTTATGGTAATAATCAAAGATATTTTTGCTTGCATGGCAGAAATGAGCAATGTTTTCTGTACTGTAGTTGTGATAAATGTGCACAGAAACACACTGCACGAAGTTCCTACCAAACCTCGTGGCCAATTAAATCTACCCATTAATGGATGGATTTAGACTTCTAAAGGGTCATCCACAGTGAATTGAAGTCATCTGAAGGTGGCCAACCCCTTTAAGAGCATCATTATGATGAATCTTTATTTTATCCTACGTGTAAGAGCAACTGGCTGAAACATACAGCAAACATTCCTTTTTATACTGTCCCCACAATTACTTATACAAACTGTTACCTCACACTGACATATAAGTGCCTGCAGTGTTATTGGAGTGTTGTATTTACAGGGGTTTACCACTTTAAATACATATCTAGAAAATCACCTCCCTTCCCTATACTATTACTTCGGTCCATCCCTTGGGAACCTCCCCAATTTGCTAGGACATCTGCTTCAAGTCACTCTAATAGTAGATTCTATGTAAAAATCCCTACTCCTTCCATCAGCAGTCAGCTTTCATTTACAGCGCTGTGTTTCATCTTCTTTGTTTCGGAGAGAGTCAAGCCGCGTTTTAGGTGATCGGAAGAGGTTCTGGCTATATGTGATTGTCAGTACCCTGCTAAATACAGCAAATCATTGATGTAACAGGGTTTCCATCTTCTGCATACTAGTCCTGGACATGACTTACTTCACTGTAAGACACACAACGCCCCAGTTACACACAATCTCACTTTGTTTGAAAAATAGGACACACATTTAAAAACTGTTTGCACAGTCCATAGGGTACATCTATTGCTCCATTTGGGCGCAAAACAGTAAACAATTGAAGGATCATATTCCTCCTAGTTCATTAACACCACTGCTTTGAATTTCTCCTGTTACAGCAGCGCTATGTGAGCTGGGACCCTACTAAATACAGCAGACAATAGGGGTCCAATGTAGAAGAACCCCAACAAAGCAGAATTGTAGAGAAGGGAAGCAATTTGTTAGAAATGTTATTTAAGGTGGAAAACCCCTTTTGTGAGTGTATTCTGATGTGGACAATACAATATGGTGATCATAGAAATTATTATGCTAATGTAGCCGAGCATTAGCCATACAATATATAGAAAGTGCATTAACAGGTAGATGTAAACAATTGTTTAAAAAGAACTATATTCAAAAGAAAATATAATGAATTTAAGATTTGTACTCGTGTCATTAGCAGTTTATTTCATTATTATTTATTATGCTATAATGTGTATTTTATTTAGAGTGTTGGTATTATCTATTTACGTCCATCAGATGACAAGAGGTTTAGCTTTCCATGAGTAAGGAGTTACTAAACCAAAGGAAGATTTTTACTAATACATTTTCATGGTTGAGTCCTGATTTCAGAGGCCACATTGGTGTGGTTTTGGTATATTGGATACTGGTCAAATTGGTCCAGATTTTTCAACGTGGGATTGTTGGGTGATATAAATAAACTGCAATTGTAATTATTTTGTAGTTTTATATAATATGTTAAAAGTGGTGTTATTGTTAAAGTTTTCCTTAACATGTTTGGATGTTTAGAAGGTCTATTCAGCACAGTGTAGAGATTTTTATGGTGTGGTTCAGGTCCATGTTGGTATGTTTCTGACTTTGAGGTCATGGCCACATAATATCACTCCTAAAAATGAGACAGCCATGCTGCGTGGTGAGCCAATATTCATGAAACTGCAGCCTATCAATAAAGGACAGATTTGAGAAGAGGCAACTGAGCTGTTAGTCTCCACAAACTTTTTGCCTCCGCTGCCCCCAGGGCCGGATTAACCCGAGGTCTTACTGGGCTAAAGCCCAGGGGCCTCAGGCATCTGGGGGGCCCGCTGGCATTTATCGGATGGGGGACGGGGACTCCGAATGTGAGCTGGAGAATGGCAGGCAGCTAACAGCAAATGTTATGCTGTTAGCTGCCCGTTGTCACTGTAGTACTTCCACGGTGCACAGTAATATCCTTACTGAGGAGATCTCGTGAGAGTGAGAATATGACTCATAGTCTCACTCTCACAAGATCTCCTCAGTAAGGAGATTACTGTGTGCTGTAGGGGCACTACGGGAAGTGAAAGAAGAACGGAAGGAGGTAAGCTCACATGGAGGTGGGGTTCATGGGGGTGGGGGCACTCAGTACCCTTAGCCCGGGGGCCTCCATTCTCTTAATCCAGCCCTGGCTACCCCACACACAATAGCAATTTTAATGGGGAGGTGACCATATAGATCAATAGGAAGCTGCGAGAAGGGAGTTTGCAGATTTCTATGTCCACAAGCAGGGAGCCTGTGGCTTTCTATTTGGCTGCGACACCGGTGATTCACACCATGAAAAACTGTCAGAGGGCCCTGACAAGTCACTTGACTTTGAGACACAAACAACTTAATCCAGCCCTTGTAAAAGCATGTAGATGAGTGAAACCATTTTGTGCTTCAGTGTTGAAACTGGCTTCTAAGAAATTAATAGGTTGCAGTCTCATAGAAATTGGTACAGTCTGAAACTTGCTCCCAGTGTGTAGATTACAGGAGCACTTTAAGGGCTAGATTGACTAAACTGCGGGTTTGAAAAAGTGGAGATGTTGCCTATAGCAACCAATCAGATTCTTGTTGTCATTTCTTTAGTACATTCTACAAAATGACAGCAAGAATCTGATTGGTTGCTATAGACAACATCTCCACATTTTCAAACCAGCAGTTTAGTAAATATAGCCCTAAGTCTTTTAGCTTAAGAATGTTAACGTTGCACAAAACTGTGGGACATTACTGTAAACTGGTGCAAAGGCAGAGGTGTTGGTGCCAATAGGAACCAATCAGATTGTAATGGTCTTTTAAATCACTGATTTTGGTTGCTATGGGCAACATGATCTTATTCTTTTGCGCACATTTTAATAAATATCTCCACTGTGCATCCACGACTGTGATTTGTCACACGTATTCTAGCAAAGCGTTTTAATGTCACTGGAAATTGATATGCATAGATGCTGCTATGTAAATAACGATAATTCTGTTTTATTGAAATATTTACATAGCTATAGTAATGTTGTGGTACATATTTTGATTTTGAAAGGAAATAAAAATATTTCTGGATTATATTTGATATTGTATATTTTTTTTATATATTTATGGCATTAACTCCACAACAAGGTACTGCTAGAAAAAGGGATACTTGGACTGTCTTGATTTAATCTGTCGCATTTGAATATTTATTGTTTCTTTTTACATTGGTATATTTGCATCTCGTGATGGCAATAGTAGAAGAAAATGAATGAAAAAATGTTGTATTCTTAGAATAAAGTATTTTTTTAAAGGCTAATATTTTTTTCCAAAATTTCCGTCTACTAAGCGGAACTGAAAGCTGAAGTCTGGGTTTTCAGTTACACTGTACATGCGTGAGGTGGCTGGGTCATGCATGTGCACATCTGCAAAAACTTACTTGTCATCATCATTCATCAATCACCATTTATTTATATAGCGCCACGGATTCCGCAGCGCTGTACAGAGAACTCATTCACATCAGTCCCTGACCCATTGGAACTTACAGTCTAAATTCCCTAACATACACACACAGACAGAGAGAGACTAGGGTCTAATTTTTTGATAGCAGCCAATTAACCTACCAGTATGTTTTTGGAGTGTGGGAGGAAAGTGGAGCACCCGGAGGAAACCCACGCAAACATGGGGAGAACATACAAACTCCACACAGATAAGGCCATGGTCGGGAATTGAACTCATGACACCAGTGCTGTAAGGCAGAAGTGCTAACCACTTAGCCACCGTGCTGCCCAGAAGTAAGTAAAGCCTAAATACCACTCAGCTGCCTTGATGAAGCTTTAATGATGGGTCATGGCGATAAGTGGTTTACTATCGCTGCAATAAACAGTGATAGAAGACCAGCCCAGCCACCATTTCTTAGAAAATAGACCCAACAGAGGGATACTCACTGCAACATTAATGTTGCCTATTATAACCTGTACCCATATTATATAAATTAATTTATCCTGTTAAAATCGAATTGTATTATTTTGTTGTAGACATCGCCTACAGAGAATGATTCTTTAAGTGCAGTAGTTGCTAAGGCAATATATATATGTAACTAAAATATATGAGGTAGATACAATTAGATGTAAAGTACTGCTGGGCATCGCCTTGATGTCCGGCTACGCACCTTGCTGGCTAATACAGTACTAAAATCTCTGATCATTTTTCCTCGCATGTCTATGGGACGCGAGGGAATATTAGTGAACATTTTAGTACAATAGCTGCTGCGGGGTGTCTCTGCGGACTGTTCTGGAGACACATTGCGGCATCTGACGATGTGATTGTTCTATCTGTTCCCTTTAAAAAGAAACTTTCTCTTAGCTTTCGTCTCTAGCGCTATAATTGACTGCAATCTTCTTAAGGTTATTGTACTTATCTAAATAGTCAGCTGGTAGTGGAATGACCTAAGCAATATAATCCTACATGCAGTTAATACTACATTTTAAAATAAAAAGGCTAAAACACTCCTTAAGCCGTTGAAACGCGCTTTAGCTTTATCTAGGTTTAAACATATTTCAGGAGGTCAGAGAATATAAAGGAGAGACTATCCAATCACTGTGTGCTACCTAATAGTTCTCCAATAAGACTCAAGCTATTTCAATGACGGATAGTTACGGGTATTAAACTGGGAAAGTCATCCAATAACAGACACTGTTGATTGTGTCACCACAGGATGGTTCTTCTTGGACAGGGAAGCAGCATTACAGAATTATAGGCTCAGGGTGAACTGCACACTGGGCAGTCCGAAACTAGAGAAGTGGA